>NC_141137.1:127751775-128062192 GCF_053477565.2 Lygodium microphyllum | reverse complement strand
CAATCCTTTCATATGGAAAGTAAACTTTCTCGAATCTTCTCCCTGCTTGTATTCCAAGCTAAAAAACTCTATTTTGAGAAAGATTTTGGAGTTCTTTCCTCATGCACTATACAATTTCTCAAGCTCATCCTACTTCTCCTTTGTAGTTGCAAGTTGGTCAATGTGGTGGATTAAGGATTCATCCAAGTACAACATTATTATGGCTTGGGATCTTTCATCATCTTCTACATCTATAGGGTTAGATGGGTCAACTACTTTGGTCCCTTTGATGAAGAGCTAGTACCCCCTCTCCATCATTTTATATTTCACTAATATCTACCATGGGTGAAAGTCTCTCCCATCAAACTTACAGATTTGAGGCTTTGCATCAACATAGGCCATGATAAGAAGGTCTTACCGATTGCATGGGGCAATGGAAGTGTCTAATCCTTTACAAGGTGGACAATAAAAGTGGAAGTAATGAAATGATGCTTAGATAGCAAAGCTAAGATTGATTTAGAACTATTTGATGAAGAGATGAAAATGGTCTATGTGTGTATATTTGACACATAGCCTTACAATGGTTAAGAAATATGATGACAATTTAGCACTTAAAAAACCTTCAGATTGCTGAGGTTAACCAGCAAGCAATGATGAGTAGATTGATCATTAGTGTTTAAAAACACTAGTATCCAAGCTTAGTGAAATGCTTGTGTTGGAGTCCGATTGAATGTCATCTTTAGAGCCACCTTCAGGGCAAGAAGCTTTAACTTTTGAGCCTCCAAACTTGCAATGAACTCTAAATATGGTTACTCAGCAATTAAAATAA
Organism: Lygodium microphyllum; assembly: GCF_053477565.2. Lineage (NCBI taxonomy): Eukaryota > Viridiplantae > Streptophyta > Polypodiopsida > Schizaeales > Lygodiaceae > Lygodium > Lygodium microphyllum. Next base: position 128,061,384 of record NC_141137.1, on the reverse strand, counting down.
TTGTTAATGACTTCTAGGATGATTAAAGTGGAAATGAAGAAAGCTTGAAGCTTCCTAGTTATGGCAGGTGATAGTTGGGTTTTGCTATGTGTAAGTAGTAGATAGAGAATTTGGCAAACCCTTTTAGGGTTAGATAGCCCACTTGGGGGGCTACAAATGCCCTATAACAACTAGCCACATTTCATCATTTGTTGCAGCCTGTGGGATCTATATGAACTCATCATTGTCAAAATTATGTATGAACTAGGAAAATCGATAATGATGAGCTCCTATGTGCACAATGTTGATAAGAGAAGTGACAAGCAGCTGCACCTGAGCAGAGGAAGAAGTCTCCAGGATGAAAGTGAGCCAAAATATACCCTCCTTTGGGCACACTAGCTTAGCAGATTAGATTGGCTATTAAGACATATGGTTGAGAAATGAACTTCTCATGTGCACTTAGACTCAAATATGGATAGGGGAAGCTCAATGGATCAGAGGTAGCTCTAATAGCATGTTGAAATATCAAAGTGGAAACATGGAAATGTGCACACAAGAGGGAGAAGAGAGCTCAAGTAAAAGAAAAAGATCTTGCTTAGTAAGTTGCTCTAGTACAACTAGAGTACACTCTCTCATCTACTTGAGAGTGACCCTTGGGCTGTTTATATAGCCATTAAAAGTTAGGATTAGGGTTTGCCTTGTCCTCTAGTCCATTTACACCTCACCTTCCCTCATGCACCTTTACTTACACAGGGTTCCCATGCTATACTTCTTCTAACAAGACATACCTTGTGACTTAAGGGCTAGGCTCGGGTGGGGGAGGGGCTCATTGTGTATAAAAATGTGTGTCACGCGAGTTTAAAAAGGGAATATAAAAAAACATAAGATTATAGATGTATATTCACAAAATGAAATATTTTAAAATGTAATTTATTCATATAAGGGAACTTTATATTGCACATGTAAATAATTTCATTGTTAAATCATACAGTCAACCTAGATCTTTGATAGAAGGATATGATGAACCTTAATTAAACATAGTGCCCCTATTCTTTAGAATACTACATCCACTTTCTCAATTCATGATCTTATAGAGTTGAGGTATATATTATCCATCCATGCATTGTTCAACTTGAATGTGTTAACATACATAAGATGATTTGACATGCATAAGACTTGGATGTTAATAAACCTTTCATCCATGGTTAGGATTTGATGGTAAACCACCTATCCAAAGGGCCCAAAAATGCTACATCAATGGCACATAAAAAATTATAAGTGTCCAAGGAATGACAATATTCAAATCTTCCAATCCTAAAGGTAAGATAGAATTTTGGAGGAAATGTTTGTGGATGGCCAAATAGAACTAATACGTATCCCAAACAAATTCATAAAGCTAATCAATGTTAGTGCTAACTACTACCATACAAGTATATAAAATTATAGAAGTCATATAAGTAATGTAGGAGTCATGATGACTTAAAAGTATTAAGCTATAGGTTCAAGGTTTAAATGTGAAGGTGAGTGTGAAGCACCAAACTCAACCTCAAATGTTCTAATGTTCCAACAAGCATCTCACTTTCACTTCACATACATTAAGACAAATCATAAATTACTAACATAATTTTTTTTTATGGGTGCACATGGTGTACTAGACTTTGCTCAAGAGACACTAGATTATGCTTGAGAGAGAGAGAGAGAGAGAGAGAGAGAGAGAGAGAGAGAGAATAGATATGTCTTAGTTAGTGAGTTGTTTATTTTTTATTTTATAAATTTTTTGTATCATTGTATGATAAATTTTTGCAAAATCTAGAAAACCCCCAAGTTTGCATGGAGTAACTATGTTTTTTGATTTTTTTGCATGAGTGGTTGCTTGCTTTCTGACTTTGTAGTTTTGGATGTTATGATTCCCAACATGAATTTTTTATTTTCTTTTGTTTTTGGTTTAAATTTTGTCACACACTTGATGTTTTCTTGGTCCAAATTGGACCCTTGTACAGGTTGCAAGAAGTAGTTGGATTAAGAGGTTACGTAACAATGTGAATAGGTTAGGTCTACTAATGCCCTAACTCTCACATATCACCAGAATAAGGATCACATTCACTACACTCCACTTTTTCTTATGCATAGCACTAGGGCTTTGTACACCCCTACTTCTCAAACTACTTCCATGCCATAGGAAAGGGGGGGAGGGGGGGGGGGGTTTGTTGACAGACTAACTACACCTTTTCTATGCATCGGATGGCATGAGGCCTACATGCACTAAGAATATGCTCAACAACCATGTATGTGCTGAGGCCTACATGAGAGAGAGAGAGAGAGAGAGAGAGAGAGAGAGAGAGAGAGAGAGAGAGAGAGAGAGAGAGAGAGAGAGAGAGAGAGAGAGAGAGAGAGAGAGAGAGAGAGAGAGAGAGAGAGAGGGAGGGAGAGAGAGTGAGAGAGAGAGAGAGGGAGAATGTCTTAATTAGTGAGTTGTTTATTTTGTGTTTTATAAATGCTTTTTTTTTGCCTCACTATATGCTACGTTTTTGCAAAATCTAGAAAACCCCCAATTTTGCATGGAGTAACTAGGTTTTTGGATTTTTTTGGCATGAGTAGTCGCTTGCATTCTTACTTCATAGTTTAGGATATTTTGATTCCCAACATGCACTTTTTATTTTCCTTTTGTTCTTGGTTTAATTTTCGTCACACGCGATATTTTCTTGGTCGAGATTGAACTCTTGTACTAGTTGCAAGAAGTAGATGGATTAAGAGGCTAAGTAACAATGTGAGTAGGCTAGGTCTACTAATGTACTAACTCTCGCACATCACCAAAATTAGGGTCACATGAACTACACTACACTTTTTCTTATGCATAGCACTAGGGCTTCATATACCCCTACTTCTCAAACTATTTCCATGCCATTGGGGGGGAGGGGGGTTGACACACTAACTACACCTTTTCTATGCACTACATGGCATGAGGCCTACATGCATTGAGGCTATACTCAACAACCCTATATGAATTGAGGCCTGCATGAGAGAGAGAGAGAGAGAGAGAGAGAGAGAGAGAGAGAGAGAGAGAGAGAGAGAGAGAGAGAGAGAGAGAGAGAGAGAGAGAGAGAGAGAGAGAGAGAGAGAAGGTATGTCTTGGTTAGTGAGCTATTTATTTTTTGTTTTACAAATGTTTTTTTTGCCTCATTGTATGATACATTTTGCAAAATCTAGAAAACCCAAAGTTTGCATGGAGTAACTAGGTTTTTGGAGTGGTTGCTTGCTTTCTTACTTCATACTTTGGGATATTTTGATTCGCAACATGAATTTTTTGTTTTCCTTTGTTTTTGTTTTAATTTTCATCACACATTAGATTTAATGCTTGTATAGGTTTCAAGAAGTAGATGGATTAAGAGGATAAGTAGCAATGTGAGTAGGTAATGCCCTAACTCTCACACATCACCAGAATCAAGGTCACATGCACTACACTGCACTTTTTCTTATGCATAGCACTAGGGCTTCATATACCCTTACTTCTCAAACTACTTCCATGCCATTAGGGGGGGATGGCACACTAATCATACATTTTCTGTGCACTACATGGCATGAGGCTTGCATGTAAGGAGGCTATACTCAACAAACCTAGTTGCACATGTATGAATCTTTGCACCATTATATTGAGCACACACATTTTGCACAACATACTAGGAAACTCTATCACTTAGTAGGAACCTTGGATCAAGAGAGGAATGAGGCTAGGTGAGATGAGGGTCGTGATGGTTTTCCAGAGCAATGATAAGCAGTTTTGGTTTTTTGAAGTCCATGAAGAGTGTTGTGGGTGGGGGTAGAGTGGAGTCACATCTCTTTCATTGAGAGGAGAGGCTTTGAGTGTGATCTTAAACTAAAACAATAAACTTTTGTGTGCATATGTATAGAGCACCTAGCAATGATTAGGCATTACATCTTCTAATGCATGCATTCCTCCTTTATGAGGATCATATGAGCTAAAATTATAGCATATCTTTTGTGTATGCATTTCTTCCAGAGCAAAATATACATCAATTGCATGAGCAAGTTTAATGTAGGTGCATGGGGTTCAAGGAGGTGCCCATCTAGTGGGCTTACAATGAGGTTATGGGTCTCTTTTCTAGCAAAGAGCATTAAACGTGTAATGGATCGAGAGCAGACCTTTGATCTTTAATGAGGGGTGAGATTGAGCAGAGCATATATTATTTTTCCTTGGGACACTGACATAACTACTGGCCCTATGTGCTTATGTAATTATTTAAATATTATTTTCTTTTAAATTAACTTTTGTGGATTTACTACTCATAAATACTTTTAAGGGTTTGGTGTGATATAATATTGGATGGGTTTTGTGAAAAGCATGGATCTAGAGCATGGTAGGAGCTATGGAGGATGGAAGATGAAAACACAACTCATGATGACATAGACTTAGATAGACTAATTGTTACACAAGTGAATTAGATTCCAAGATGGAAACTTGGACTCATAAACACATTCTTGTATAAGATGGACAATGACAATGACAATGACTCAAACTAATACTTCCATTACTTTGAAATAAGTGTCAAGTACATGCCTTTATAGCTTCTAGATAGTACCATTCTCCCTCACTATGCTTATGAGATTTTGAACATCTCTTCCTAGTGTTAGAATATCAAGCTCCACCCTTATTTATATGTGTGTGTATCTAATCTCAACATTAGCTGGAGATAGTTGTACATGTGTGTGACATTAATAAGTCGAGACCTCTAACCATAGTTAGATGATGGTTAGTGAAACCTAGTGTAGTACTCTCTCTTTCATTTAGTAGACTATGTGACTAGAATAACAAAGACGATGAGCTTATGCTCATGGTTCTGCTCCACTCTCTATCTCTCCCTCTCTTCCAATATGGTACCAAAGCCATGCTAGGTGGGCTCTCTGGAGAAGGAGGCTCTGAAGAGCTTGAAGGCCAAGGTATTTGAGAAGAGAAGCAGCCTGCCATTGGTTCTTGAAAGGTATGCATTGAGACATTGAGTTTTCCATTGCTCAAGCATATGTGGGAGTGCATCAAGGCTCCATTGAGCATGCATAAGTTGTCAATTATCACCATGTGCTACTGGTCTGCTGCAAACACAGCCTATCAAGCTGCATGAATTGTGCTTGCTATAGGCTAAACTTCCTTGATTGCCAAGACATCACATAAGTGGCTACTAAGTGAGTTTTGACACTTGTACTTGCGGATTATGCACTGATTTGTGTCCGCATAGTCATATTTGGACTGCTACATGTACTATCAGATGTCTATGAAGTTTTGGAGCATGTATGGCATGTATACATATCAGTTTTAGTTATGAATCAATTGCTAGTCACTGACAGATTATAGATTTCAAACTGCATGTATGTACTTTGACATTAAGGTTGCATGAGATAGAGTTAAAGCAACTACATGGTCTATGTTTGTGGATGGTTTTGAGATGTTGATGGGCTGAAATACCCTAGTTTTAACAATGATTTTTTTACAAAAAAATTTCATAAATAGTCAAAGACTGCAGTTGGTCAGTGATACTTGTTGGCTTATAGGTAATCAGGCATTGGACATTGGTCAGCAAGCATTGTCTATTGCAACATGGAAAATGCATAGGGCATTGAGACAACATTGCCCAAACTGTAGGTGAGAAGTTGAATAACATGAATTTTGCCTTGTGGAAATTCAGAATGAAGAACTTTTTGGTTGGCAGAGGATATTGGGATCCATTCACTGGTGATGAAGCTGAACGTGAATTGCCTGAATGTCCAACACATGATTAGAGAAGAGCTCATAAACAATGGACAGAGAGAGCATGCAAAGTGCTACATTGGTTTTCCTTATGTATATCTAATTCTATGGAAATACAGATCACTGGATGTGATTTCCTGAAGGATGCTTGGGACATACTCATGAAGAACTATGGAAATGTAACACACGCACGAAAGATTCAGCTGAAACATCAATTTAACAACATGTCTAGGAATGGTAGAAGCATCCAGGCTTACATGACAGAGATAAAGACCCTAGTGGACCATCTTGCCACTATTGGATCACACATATCGGAGGATGATATGATTGCTATCACTCTGAATGAACTTGGCAAGAAATATAAAGCAATTGATACATCTATTTCTCTTAAATATGAACCCCTTGATTGGGATGAGTTGGTTGCCTTGCTATTGCATGAGGAAGTAAAGCTTGGATTGAACACAGGTTCTAATACGTCTCAAAGCAGAGACACTATCCTTTATTCTAGCCAATGTGGTAGAGGCGGCAAAGGCTGTGGCTCATTTCAAGGTTGAGGAAACACTCTACACAGGGCCTGGTGGCTTTAGAGGTAGGGGGAGATCACCCCGAGTCAGAGGTGGTGGATCTTGGCAGTTGAATGATCAGTCCAATAGGGACAAGGACTTTCATTATTGTGGCTGATATGGGCACATTGCAAAGGATTGTCATAAGAAGCAGGCAAATATGAAGGCTAAGGGCAGACAACATGGGAACTATGCATCTTCTAGCAGTGCTCATGATGAGCAGGGTGATAGATTCTTTGCCATGCAACATGTGTCCAAGAATTCACCTAGGTAAAACAGAGATGAGAGATGGTACATTGACTCTGGGGCTTCTAACCATATGACACCCCATGGAGAGTGGTTTGATGAGTTGGTTGCAGGTTCACATGGTTATGTTTGTATTGAGAATGACACCCAGCATGACATTCAGCACAAAGGGGTTGTTCCGTTGATGATGCCTAATGGCAAGAAAAAGATCCTGCATGATATATTGCATGTACCGTCAATAACTAAGAATCTCTTGTCAGTGGGTAGATGATAGCAGAATAAAATTTGCAGGTTAGATTCAATAAAGATGGTTGCTTTATTGAAGAATATGGTAATGAGTGCAAATTAATTGCTCAAGGCAGAAGGGATGATAGGGTGTTTACATTGGATGCGACCATTCCAGAACTTAAGCCAGCCATGTTTGCACATGATGAGGGTGCTATTCGGGATGTTGAGATTTGGCATAAGAGGATTGGCCATATTAATGTACAAAAGCTGAAATCTATGCAGCAAAAGGAAGTGGTACTTGGATTGCCCAAATTCAGGTATAATGACTTTGGCCATGTATGTCTTACATGTCAATTTGAAAAGTAGGCAAGGTTTCCCTTTATGAAGCATGTCAATAATAGTTTGAGACCTTTGCAATTAGTGCACTCTAATGTTTGGGGTTCGTCACATAATGCTTCATTTGGTGGTGCTCGTTACTATGTATCCTTCATTGATGATTTTAGCAGGTACACTTGGCTGTACATATTGAAACATAAATATGAAGTGTTTGATGCATTCAGAGATTTCAAGAAGCATGCTAAAAATGAGTTGGACTGCTATATCTCTTGTCTTAGGTCAAATGGAGGCGTAGAATATGTCTCACGGGAGTTTAACAGATATCTTGTCAAGTATGGGATCCGAAGATAGCTTACTTGCAAAGCATGGAAGTTCAGAATGACGAATTTCCTTATGGGAAAAGGATATTGGGAATTCGTTGCAAGAAATGAAGAAGAGCCAGTTCTTCCTGATGTTCCCAATCAACAGCAAATGCAGGCATTTAAAGCATGGCATGAGAGAGCCATAAAAGTTATGTATTGGCTGTCTATCAGCATTTCAGACTCTATGATTGTGCATATTCAAGATGCAAGTACGCCAAAGGAGGCATGGGATACTTTATAAAAAATGTGTAGCACAAATACGCAAGCCAGGAAAATGCAGCTCAAGCAAGAGTTGCACAATGTGCAAAGAGAAAGTATGAGCATCAATGACTACCACATGAAGGTGAAGAAGATTGCAGATGCACTTGCTTCCATTGGGTCGCCAGTGGAAGATGATGATTTAGTTTCTGTGACCTTGAATGGTCTAGGAAAGGATTATGCACAGTTCCGAACATCCATTTCCATTCGTGAAAGATTTCCTGATTTTGAGGAGTTGATTGCTCTTCTAATTTCTGAGGAGCAGAGGAATGGTGGTGCATCTTCTTCAGGAGGAACTTCAAAAGAAGCTGTCTTCTACTCAAATGCTGGAAGAGGTAGAGGTAGAGGTAAAGGAGGCCGATCTGGAGGCCGTGGTAGAAATCAGAAAATGCAGCAAACTCAAGAAAACCAGTCCTATGGAGGAGGACGTGGTAACTCTAGAGGCAGGGGGAGCCAAAGAGGTCGTGGTGGATGGCAAAGAGGCCAAAATGCAAACAGCAATGTTGAATGCTACTATTGTGGTAAAATGGGTCATATGGCTAAAGACTGCTATAAAAAGCAGAATGACATCATGAATGGAAAATTGCAACAAGGAAATTATGCATCTTCTAGTAGACAGGGTAATGACAGAAATGAGCATTTGTTTATGGTGCAGCACATGATCAATTCTGTGACAAGTGCAGAAGAAAGCAACGATGTGTGGTATGTTGACTCAGGTGCATCAAACCACATGACAGGTCATGCAGAATGGATGTAGGATGCAAGGAAAATGGAAAAACCAGGATTTGTGGAGACTGGTGATGATACTGCACATCCTATTGTGCAAATTGAAAAATTTCCTTTGTTTATGCAGGATGGGAAAAAGAAATACCTGTCGGATGTATTTCATGTCCCGAATATCACCAAGAACCTAGTTTCTGTTGGTCAAATGGTTGAGTAGGGCTTGCAGGTCAGATTTAATTCTCATGGATGCTTTGTTGAGGATATGAAAAATAAAGGTCGCTTGATAGCAAAAGGAAAGAAGAAGGGCAGAATGTTTACGTTGGATCCATACATGCCTGAATTGAGTGTAGCAATGTTTGCACATGGGACCAGTGTAGTTGCAGATATTGATATCTAGCATAAACGCATTGGTCATGTTAATGTACAGCGACTTAGATCAATGCAAGCCCAAAATATTGTTGCAGGATTGCCTAAATTCAAGGTTGCAGAAATGCATAAGGTATGTGAACCCTGTCAATTTGGAAAACAGGCAAGGAAACCATTTCCTAGACATGTTCAAGAGAGTAAGAAGCCATTGGAATTAATCCACTCTGATGTGTGGACTACTAAAGCTGCATCTCTTGGAGGCTGTCATTATTTTGTCACTTTTATTGATGACTATAGCAGAAAAGTTTGGGTGTATTTTATGAAAAAGAAAAGTGAAGTTTTTGGGCATTTCAAAACTCTTAAAGCTATGGTTGAAAAAGAAACAGGCCTGCAAATAAAATGCCTAAGGTCAGATGGAGGGGGAGAGTACCTCTCAAATGAGTTTGCAAGGTTCTTGCAGGAGCATGGCATAAAGCAGCAATATTCATGTAGTCATACCCCACAACGAAATGGAATTGCAGAAAGAAAAAACAGGCATATTGGAGAGGTATCTCGTGCCATGCTCAATGAAAAAGACCTGCCAGATTTTTACTGGGCTAAGACAGTTGCTACAGCAGTCTACATAATGAACATGACTCCCACTGCAGCAATACATGGTATGACTCCAGAGGAGAGGTATACTAGTAGGAAACTAGATATTTCTCATTTCAATTTTTTTATTGCATTGCCTATGTTCATGTGCCAGATGAGTTGAGATCCAAGTTGGATCCAAAAGCTGAGAAGTGCATCTTTATTGTTTACTCTCTGCAGAGCAAAAAGGATATGATGCTATAACCCTTCTACTCGTAAGTTTACAGTGAGCAGAGATGTTGTTTTTTTATGAGATGAGTAGCTGGTATAAACCAGTAAATGTGATTGATAATGTAGATGCACAAAATGGTAATGCTGCACAGAATTCACAGCAGCTGTCACAAGATATTAGTGGACCTGGAGCGTCCTCTAGCAGTGGTTCACATTCTTCACCATGGACAGACAGATTGAGATCAGGAGAATCTTCTCAAAGCAATGCAGATAGTGGTATGCAGGTATCACGAAAAGGAAAAGAGAAGGTAGATCAGCCCATGTTTGATGTGAATGCAGGTCACTCTTATGTGGATGGTGAATCCAGTGGCTCAGAACAGAGCATTGATGATGAGTTGGGTATTCCTTCTATTGTTACACTTGGAGTAAGGAAGACCAGGGATGTTTTGAGAGCACCTGGGAGTGAACCTACTTTGCGCAGGTCTACCAGAGCTAGGTATCCTGTGGATAGGCTGAAATATGATGGATTTACATCCATTCACTATGCCTATGGTCAAAGTGATACAAGAACCAGAACCCACTTCTTTTGAGCAAGCCATGGGAAAAGAAAAATGGGAGAAAGCCATGGATGAAGAAATGGATGCCTTGGAAGCAAATGCTACATGGGAATTGGTACCTTTGCCTAAAGATAAGAATGCAATTGGTTGTAAGTGGGTTTATAAGGTGAAACACAATGCAGATGGTTCTGTGAATAGATACAAGGCAAGATTAGTAGTCAAGGGGTATGCACAAACATATGGCATTGATTATGAAGAAACATTCAGTCCGGTTGCAAGAATGGCAACCGTAAAAGCAGTCATTGCTATGGCTGCATCAAAGGGTTGGTCTTTACATCAGATGGATGTAAAGAATGCCTTCTTGCATGGTGATTTACAAGAAGAGGTCTATATGGAGCAGCCACCAGGTTATGTGCATGCTGTTCATCCTAAGTTCGTTTGTAGGTTGAAGAAAGCCTTATATGGCTTGAAGCAAGCACCTAGAGCATGGTCTGACAAGATAGAACAATATCTTGTCACTATTGGTTTTCAGATTTTCAAGGCAGATTTTTCACTTTATGTGAGAAAAACAGAGAAAGGTATTATGCTACTTGTCATTTATGTTGATGATTTGATTATGACAGGTGACAGTGATGAAGATATCCTTCATGTGAAAATGCTATTGAAGCAGAAGTTTGAGATGAAGGATTTGGGAGATCTGCGTTATTTCTTGGGCATTGAGGTGATTACATCACCAAGTGGGATACAACTCTTGCAGAGGCAGTATGGATTGGACATGCTGTCCAAATATGGAATGACAGGCTGTAAGTCTATTTCAGTTCCTTTGGAGCAGAATGTGAAGCTGAGCACAGATGCAGGTGAGCTTTTAGAAGACCCTACTATGTACAGACGCATAGTAGGAAGTTTGATTTATATGACTATTACCAGGCCAGATTTGAGCTATGCTGTTGGGTTGGTAAGCCAGTTTATGCAGGCTCCAAGGAAACCAAATTTGGATGCGGCTAGACGCATACTCAGGTATGTGAAGTCCACATTGCAGTATGGACTATTTTATGAGACTGGGGTTCAGATACAGTTGCATGGATACACTGATGCTGATTGGGCTGGTAGTATTTCTGATAGACGATCTACCAGTGGATATGTGTTCTCTTTTGGGAGTGCTGTAATGGTTGCATAAGCTACTTTATGATATGCATCAGCCTACAGATGGGCCAGTTGTCATTTATTGTGACAACATGAGTAGTATACACTTGGCAAATAACCCAGTCTATCATGCTAGAACAAAGCACATTGAGGTGCATTATCACTATGTGTGGGAGAGGGTTTTATTAGGTCTTATTGATCTAGTTTATGTCAGCACAGAGGATCAGGTAGCTGACATATTCACGAAGGCATTAGGTGCAGAGAAGCTGCGCAAGTTGAGAGACCTACTTGGTGTGCAAGAATTGGGATTGAGCTCGAGGGGGAGTGTTGAGATATCGAGCTCCACTCGTGATATGCCAGGGTGACCGTTGTGCGTTTATGTCACTAACTTTGCAGATGCGGTTGGTACACCGCCCATGAATAATAGCTAAATGACAGCTATCCTTATCTACTCTAGTTCATGGCTCAGTTAGTATGCCACCTTAGTTAGTTGAGTTTGGTTTGAGACCCATATATAGGGTTCTTCTATTTCTATGTACTTGAGTTCTTTTTGGCTTACACAACTAAGAAGAGGAAAACTGTTTTCAGCCTCCACCTTTGTGTGTATTCCCCCATTGTGCACGCAAGAAAGCTACAAGTGATACTCCTTCCTTCTCTCCCACAATCTTGATAATACATTATTTGTCTATCTTCCATCCTCTTCAGGGCATACATCTAGTCATACATCATTTTCTTTTCTTAACACCCCCCCTCAAATGATGAGTCTCTATCCTTGCTCGCTTTTGCCCCCCCTACATAATGACATGGCCTAGGAGACTAGCTCATAGGCAGCCTAGTCAAGTTAAAGCTTGAAACTTTACATCTTTGCTGAGGGCTTTTACATCCACTATGGGAAACAAGATCCACTACGGGAAATAAAGATCCACTATGGGAAAACATGATCCACATACTTTGTTGTCAATAGGCAGTGGAAAATATCTTCTTCATTTTTCTTTTGCTTCTTTGGCATCCTTTGGTGATGTCCTCAACCTTCTTGGTCTTCATATTGTTGTCTTTGGCCTTCTTGGTCTTTTCTTCATGCTCTTCATCTTTAACTTCTTCTTCATTATCTTGTGCTCTAGTCTTCTTTGTAAGGTTTCTTTTCTTAGTGAGTTTGAGATGGATACAAATAGGTACATTACTGTGACTTGACATGACTTGTTGAACCATTACATGAATCTTAGGATACATAGATTTTGGGATTCCATGGGGCTTTACAAGACATATACATTTCTCTTTGGATAGCTTTGGGACTTGCTAGAATACATGGCTTGGTAGCACATTAGCATTGGATTTTCTATCCAGGTTGGGCACTTGTGCATAAAACATCTCTTCAAAAAGACGGGAAGGTCTTACCAATTGGCATTCACACTTAATGGAAGTTTCTAATCCCTTTAAAAATAATGAGGCTTTTAATACATGGATTTTAATTTCAAATCTGATCTAAGTCAGTAGATAAATGACTAAAAGTTTATGCTTAGTGCTTACAAGCACTAGTTTTACCACTTATTCCTCGTCTGTTGATTTCTCACAAACTTTGTGCATGACTTTTGAGCTTCTTTGGGAACTTACAAATCTGCATTGAACTTTAGAGAGTGTAGCTCAGTGATTAAAATCACTGTTGATAGCTTCAGTGAGAAGAAATAGTGAAAATGTCAAGCTTTGACTATGGCTGCCCACAGAGATGATAGTTAGGGTTTCACAAATTGTGACAGATAGAGAGAGAATTTTGGGGAGCCCTTCAGCACAAGATTTCCCACTTGGGGGTCTTCAAATTCCCCACAAAGATCTGGAGAATCCCACCTTTTTCTAGATGCTAGATCAAGTCAAATCCCTGCTTGCAAAATCTGTATCAGATTCACATATTTCTACAATGCCGAGTCTTGCATGGCACAATGTTGACATTTGATATAACAAGAAGGAGCACATCAAGCTGGGGAACAACTCTCTTAGAGAGAGCAAGAGCTAGGATGCCTTAATTTTCTCACATTACCTCCTCCAAGGTCAGTAGGTATGATAGTTTGTAGGCGCAGTCAAGACAGTGAGTGACAATTTTCACAATGTCGAGGCTAAGATAGGCCAATGTCAAGCTTTAATGTGACAGGAAGTTACCCAGGAGTCAAGGGAGAGATCTCCAAAGAGATCTTGAAGAGATATGCTCTGGTTTGAAAGATCTAAGTGCTCAAAGAGAGGTGAATGCAGGATGGCTATGGCCGACACAAGGTCAAGATGAAGGTGAAGTTGAAAATGGAGCCATAAGCTGGATAGAGATGACCAGAGGTGCAAAGAGACTAGAGAAGAAGTGTATGGAGTTATGACATGCTCAACTAAGCTTTGATACCATGTGAAAAGCATGGATCTAGAGCATGGCAGGAGCTATGGAGGATGGAAGATGAATACACAACTCATGATGACATAGACTTAGATAGACTAACTATTACACAAGTGAATTAGGTTCCAAGATGGAAGCTTGGACTCATAAACAAATTCTTGTGTAAGATGGACAAAAACACTGACAATGACTCAAATTGATAGCTCCATTACTTTGAAATGAGTGTCAAGTACACGCCTTTATAGCTTCTAGATGGTACCACTCTCCCTCGTTGTGCTTATGGGATTCTAAACATCTCTTCCTAGAGCATACATTATTTGTCTATCTTCCAACCTCTTCAAAGCATACATCTAGTCATACATCATTTTTTTTTTCTCAATAGCTTTCTTGTTATGAAATTAGTTTTCTATGTATCTTGTATGTGCTAGAGTTAGTATATTATTTATGTGTTTTTTGTGTATATATACACATGATGGTCTAAGTGTATTATATATGCTTTTTTTGGGATTGCAGTCAAGGTGTGTGAACAAGCTCAAAGGAAGATGAAGTCTAAAAAATGCCTCAAAAGGCATTAGTGGAAAAGCACATGGTTAAAGAGAAAATAAGGGAACAATGCTATGAGATGCCATTTGTGGGGGGAGGCTTGGTGGCATGCTAGGGACTCTATTGGATGGTAATAGCATTTGTTTTTATCTCTAGCACTTGCAAACGGTGTTGACAATGATGAAGTGTTGTATTGGATGGAATTCTTGTTGGAAGCTCATGGTATGTAGGGCATTTAGGGGCATGGAGAACTTATTACCAAGAAATGTTTGACTATGGGACCACAGAGTGAGGCATGGGAGCTTACTATTGTGAAATGTTTGATTTATGCAAGATATGGGATATCATAGGACCAGCTAGTTTGGTAGGCTCAGAGTTATCTGGTTTAGCGAGGTGATAGGCTATCTAAGCAGGATGTTGACTTGACCGATTGGGCAACCTCAAATAACAAGTGACAAGTTTGACAAGGTAGTGAGGCTGAGCCAGGAGAGGTCAGAAGGCTAATGGGGAGGAGGACATGCAATAATTCCACTAAAGTAAAGAATGCAACATATCAAACATGGCTTGGACAAGACTTTTGGTAACAACAAAAGCATGCAATATTGTAGCATATTGGTGCCAAGCTAGTGTATTTTCATGTAGTAGGGTGCTAATAACTGTCAAGATTGTGGGAGAGAAGGAAGGAGTCTCGCTTGAAGCTTTCTTGCTTGCACAATGGGGGAAGACACACAAGGGTGGAGGCTGGAAACAGTTTTCCTCTTCTTAGTTGTGTAAGCCAAAAGAACTCAAGTACAAAGAAATAGAAGAACCCTATATATGGGTCTCAAACCAAACTCAACTAACTAAGGTGGCATACTAACTGAGCCACGAACTAGAGTAGATAAGGATAGCTATCATGTAGCTATTATTCATGGGCGGTGTACCAACCGCGTCTGCAACTGACAAGTCGGTGACATAAATATACAACGGTCACCCTGGCGTATCACGAGTGGAGCTCGATATCTCAACACTCCCCCTCGAGCTCAATCCCAATTCCTGCACACCAAGCAGGTCTCTGAACTTGCGCAGCTTCTCTGCGCCCAATGCCTTCGTGAATATGTCAGCTACCTGATCCTCTGTGCTGACATAAACTAGATCAATGAGACCTAGTAAAACCCTCTCTCGCACATAGTGATAATGCACCTCAATGTGCTTTGTTCTAGCATGATAGACTGGGTTATTTGCCAAGTGTATACTACTCATGTTGTCACAATAAATGACAACTGGCCCATCTGTAGACTGATGCATATCATAAAGTAGCTTATGCAACCAAGCTACCTCACATGCAGCCATTGCTGCACCCCTGTACTCAGCCTCTGTGCTCGACAAGGCAACTGTAGGCTGTTTCTTGCTGCTCCAAGTGACTGCAGCACTCCCAAAAGAGAATACATATCCACTGGTAGATCGTCTATCAGAAATACTACCAGCCCAATCAGCATCAGTGTATCCATGCAACTGTATCTGAACCCCAGTCTCATAAAATAGTCCATACTGCAATGTGGACTTCACATACCTAAGTATGCGTCTAGCCGCATCCAAATGTGGTTTCCTTGGAGCCTGCATAAACTGACTTACCAATCCAACAGCATAGCTCAAATCTGGCCTGGTAATAGTCATATAAATCAAACTTCCTACTATGCGTCTGTACATAGTAGGGTCTTCTAGAAGCTCACCTGCATCTGTGCTCAGCTTCACATTTTGCTCCAAAGGAACTGAAATAGGCTTACAGCCTGTCATCCCATATTTGGACAGCATGTCCAATCCATACTGCCTCTGCAAGAGCTGTATCCCACTTGGTGATCTAATCACCTCAATGCCCAAGAAATAACGCAGCTCTCCCAAATCCTTCATCTCAAACTTCTGCTTCAATAGCATTTTCACATGAAGGATATCTTCATCACTGTCACCTGTCATAATCAAATCATCAACATAAATGACAAGTAGCATAATACCTTTCTCTGTTTTTCTCACATAAAGTGAGAAATCTGCCTTGGAAATCTGAAAGCCAATAGTGACAAGATACTGTCCTATCTTGTCAGACCATGCTCTAGGTGCTTGCTTCAAGCCATACAAGGCTTTCTTCAACCTGCAAACAAACTCAGGATGAACAGCATGCACATAACCTGGTGGCTGCTCCATATAGACCTCTTCTTGCAAATCACCATGCAAGAAGGCATTCTTTACATCCATCTGATGTAAAGACCATCCCTTTGATGCAGCCATAGCAATGACTGCTCTTACGGTTGCCATCCTTGCAACCGGACTGAATGTTTCTTCATAGTCAATGCCATATGTTTGTGCATAACCCTTGACTACTAATCTTGCCTTGTATCTGTTCACAGAACCATCTGCATTGTGCTTCACCTTATAAACCCATTTACAGCCAATTGCATGTTTACCTTTAGGCAAAGGTACTAACTCCCATGTAGCATTTGCTTCCAAGGCATCCATTTCTTCATCCATGGCTTTCTCCCATTTTTCTTTTCCCATGGCTTCCTCAAAAGAAGTGGGTTCTGATTCCTGTATCACTTTAACCATATATGCATAATGAATGGCTGTAAATCCATCATATTTCAGCCTATCCACAGGATACCTAGCTCTGGTAGACCTGCGCAAAGTAGGTTCACTCCCAGGTGCTCTCAAAACATCCCTGGTCTTCCTTACTCCAGGTGTAACAATAGAAGGAATACCCAACTCATCATCAATGCTCTGTTCTGAGCCACTGGATTCACCATCCACATAAGAGTGACCTGCATTCACATCAAACATGGGCTGATCAACCTTCTCTTTTCCTTTTCGTGATACCTGCATACCACTATCTGCATTGCTTTGAGAAGATTCTCCTGATCTCAATCTGCCTGTCCATGGCGAAAAATGTGAACCACTGCTAGAGGATGCTCCAGGTCCACTAATATTTTGTGACTGCTGCTGTGAATTCTGTGCAGCATTACCATTTTGTGCATCTATATCATCAATCACATTTACTGGTTTATACCAGCTACTCATCTCATCAAAAACAACATCTCTGCTCACTGTAAACTTACGAGTAGAAGGGTTATAGCATCTATACCCTTTTTGCTGCAGAGAGTAACCAATAAAGATGCACTTCTCAGCTTTTGGATCCAACTTGGATCTCAGCTCATCTGGCACATGTACATAGGCAATGCAACCAAAAATTTTCAAATGAGAAATATCTGGTTTCCTACCAGTATACCTCTCCTCTGGAGTCATTCCATGTATTGCTGCAGTGGGAGTCCTGTTCATTATGTAGACTGCTGTAGCAACTGCTTCAGGCCAATAAAAATCTGGCAAGTCTTTTTCATTGAGCATGGCACGAGATACCTCTCCAATATGCCTGTTTTTCCTTTCTGCAATTCCATTTTGTTGTGGGGTATAACTGCATGAATATTGCTGCTTTATGCCATGCTCCTGCAAGAACTTTGCAAACTCATTTGAGAGGTACTCTCCCCCTCCATCTGACCTTAGGCATTTTATCTGCAAGCCTGTTTCTTTTTCAACCATAGCTTTAAGAGTTTTGAAATGCCCAAAAACTTCACTTTTCTTTTTCATAAAATACACCCAAACTTTTCTGCTATAGTCATCAATAAAACTGACAAAATAATGACAGCCTCCAAGAGATGCAGCTTTAGTTGTCCACACATCAGAGTGAATTAATTCCAATGGCTTCTCACTCTCTTGAACATGTCTAGGAAATGGTTTCCTTGCCTGTTTTCCAAACTGACAGGCTTCACATACCTTATGCATTTCTGCAACCTTGAATTTGGGCAATCCTGCAACAATATTTTGGGCCTGCATTGATTTAAGTCGTTGTACATTAACATGACCAATGCGTTTATGCCAGATATCAATATCTGCAACTACACCGGTCCCATGTGCAAACATTGCTGCACTCAATTCAGACATGTCTGCATCCAATGTAAACATTCTGCCCTTCTTCTTTCCTTTTGCTATCAAGCGACCTTTATTTTTCATATCCTCAACAAAGCATCCATGAGGATTAAATCTGACCTGCAAGCCCTGTTCAACCATTTGACCAACTGAAACCAGATTCTTGGTAATATTCGGGACATGAAATACATCGGACAGGTATTTCTTTTTCCCTCCCTGCATAGACAAGGGAATTTTTCCAATCTGCACAATAGGATGTGCAGTATCATCACCAGTCTCCACAAATCCTGGTTTTTCCATTTTCCTTGCATCCTCCATCCATTCTGCATGACCTGTCATGTGGTTTGATGCACCTGAGTCAACATACCATACATCATTGCTTTCTTCTGCACTTGTCATAGAATTGTTCATGTGCTGCACCATGAACAAATGCTCATTTCTGTCATCACCCTGTCTACTAGAAGATGCATAATTCCCTTGTTGCAGTTTTCCATTCATGATGTCATTCTGCTTTTTATAGCAGTCTTTAGCCATATGACCCATTTTACCACAGTAGTAGCATTCAACATTACTGTTTGCATTTTGGCCTCTTTGCCATCCACCACGACCTCTTTGGCTCCCCCTGCCTCTAGAGTTACCACGTCCTCCTCCATAGGACTGGTTTTCTTGAGTTTGCTGCATATTCTGATTTCTGCCACGGCCTCCAAATCGGCCTCCTCTACCTCTGCCTCTACCTCTTCCAGCATTTGAGTAGAAGACAGCTTCTTTTGAAGTTCCTCCTGAAGAAGATGCACCACCATTTCTCTGTTCCTCAGAAATTAGAAGAGCAATCAACTCCTCAAAATCAGGAAATCTTTCACGAACTGAAATGGATGTCCGAAACTGTGCATAATCCTTTCCTAGACCATTCAAGGTCACGGAAACTAAATCATCATCTTCCACTGGCGACCCAATGGAAGCAAGTGCATCTGCAATCTTCTTCACCTTCATGTGGTAGTCGTTGATGCTCATACTTTCTCTTTGCACATTATGCAACTCTTGCTTGAGCTGCATTTTCCTGGCTTGCGTATTTGTGCTATACATTTTTGACAAAGTATCCCATGCCTCCTTTGGCGTACTTGCATCCTGAATATGCACAATCATAGAGTCTGAAATACTGATAGACAGCCAATACATAACTTTCCTGGCTCTCTCATGCCATGTTTTAAATGCCTGCATTTGTTGTTGATTGGGAACATCAGGAAGAACTGGTTCTTCTTCATTTCCTGCAACAAATTCCCAATATCCTTTTCCCATAAGGAAATTCGTCATTCTAAACTTCCATGCCTGGAAGTTGTTCTTGTCAAGCTTTTCAGTGACAATCTGTGAAAGAGAATCAGACGCCATTACAGAATACTGCAAGAAATTCTGTCACTGCAAAAAACACAGCTTCACCCTCACAAGGGCAAATCTGCAAAACTGGCGAAAGTGGTATTTGACCACACAGTCACTTCCTAGTGACGATTTTGCATAAACAGGAACCAAGGATGATTCTGAAACTCCCAATGTCTCTGCGCACAAGCATACGATGCAATTTCTACAGTAACTTTTCACCGACCTGTAGAACAGTGGTCGCACAGCATAAAACTGAGCCTTTTCTTGAGTGCGTGCAGAAAACTTCCGTCTGCAAAACAGGCCCCGAAATGGCCTCAAATCAAAAAAACAAGGTCGCCAACGGCTAAAGCCCTCTCTCGCAGCATATACTGCCCTCTTGCTTCACCGCGAAGGGCGTCTCAACCTGAGACAATGCACTCCTGCAATTTCCGGCTGTGCTACCTGCAGAGATCTGCTCCCAAAACAGGAAATGAAAGCAACACTGCTCCTCTTACCAGACCACCGCGAGCTTGGCTTGCTTTCTTGAGCTCCTTACCACGAACAAGGCTCTGATACCATGTCAAGATTGTGGGAGAGAAGGAAGGAGTCTCGCTTGAAGCTTTCTTGCTTGCACAATGGGGGAAGACACACAAGGGTGGAGGCTGGAAACAGTTTTCCTCTTCTTAGTTGTGTAAGCCAAAAGAACTCAAGTACAAAGAAATAGAAGAACCCTATATATGGGTCTCAAACCAAACTCAACTAACTAAGGTGGCATACTAACTGAGCCACGAACTAGAGTAGATAAGGATAGCTATCATGTAGCTATTATTCATGGGCGGTGTACCAACCGCGTCTGCAACTGACAAGTCGGTGACATAAATATACAACGGTCACCCTGGCGTATCACGAGTGGAGCTCGATATCTCAACAATAACATCATATTTGAAGAAAGTGGCACCCTTAGGATAACTACAAAGAGAGGAGAGGTTGCATGATGGAGTAGTCCACTGGTGTTGATATAGGGTGATTGGTTGATTATTGTACAATGTTCTGAAGAAGGGATAAATCAGTGCATATTCAACAAGATTGGTAAGTAGATCTAAAGAGAGCGGTCAAGAGAGCTAGAACATTGCAAATGCAAGGTAGCCTTCTTTTCCTAGGATGCAATATCAGTCAAGGTTTGACTCATTATGTTTGTGATCAAGTGTCACTTGTCTTAGAGGATCAATGATGTGCATGGTGGGCATTGTTTAGTTGGCAGAAAAAAATCAATGGGTTGGGGGAATCAAGGTTACTCTAGGAAGCTTAGGAGCTAACCATAATGGGATATGGAGGTCAAAACTTTTCAAGGGGATGTAGTTGTTAAAGGCTCGGTTGGGGGAATGTAGTAGGGTTCCAAGTGAAACAGTCACCTTTGTTGATGCAAGTGATGTAATGAGGCTGGGTTCAATATTCTCATAGGTATATTGCAAGTGACTTACTTTGGGAATGAGAGAAATCTCATGTTCCATTGGTTGATTGTCAATTGGGTGTTCAATCGTTCGATTTCATCTGATAAGCGTAGTTTTGAAGTTTTGATGCGGGAAATATGCAAGACATGCTTGAAATGCTGAAGATCTCATTTGTCTACTCTTTCTACAACTCCTCTTGCAATGCCTTTACTCATTCTTTGACTTTGTTAATTGCAATTAGCTTTACTGAATAGGGTTGGGATATGAATTATCATTTCGGAAGGTTTCCTTAGCGGTCTAGGTGCTATTGTAGCACTTTTGGTACTGGAAACAACAATTATTCATGGTGATGTCGAGAGTCCTTCACTCTTAAGTATGAGTTTAGCTCTTTTTCTTCTCTTCTCTTGGCATTCTTTTTGTCAATGGCTAATTCAATCATTATTGTGTAACCTTCAATGCTTATGCCCCCTAACTTTGCACATGAGGGATAGAGCGCACATAAATAGGAATGCTCTCTTCATCATTGATCATTTCCACTACAAATAGCCTTCAAGATACGTATTTCACAATTGCCTAACTATTAGTAGCTCTATGTTGTGAACAATCTGGGTACATATGTATGATTCCGCATTCAGGTTAACACTAGTCAACTTTGCTTGCAACATCTTTGTTTCAATGGAAATCTTGAAGAAATGTGTCCTAGTTGCATGCAATTCCAACAAGCTATAGGGTCTTTATTTGGGTGCATGCCCCACCCATTGTAACCTCTCCCTAGGATCATGATTGACACTAGTCAATAATCCATGATCAAATGTCTATCACCCTCATAAGAGACAAAAGGATTTGTGTACGCTTCATCCTCAATTGGTTCCTCAATGAAGTGGATAGAAGCATTGCTAGGTGGGTGTGTGACAATTAGCATGGGGGGACTAGGGATCCCCGAGGGATTAAGTTTAGTTCGTTGCATAATTTCTTGATGCTTTGGAGGAACTAAAAATGCCAATTTCAAGCAAGTGGTGGTTGTCTTGGATAACTAATTCCTTGTTTATATTGTGGATAGGTAAAACAGGGAGCCTACATGGGGATTTGCAGTATGTGACTTCATGGCCAAAATGTCTACAATTTGTGTACATCCTTGGTGGCCGAGAACACTCTGAGAGAAGATAGTCATTGCCATAGTGCACCCATTGCATGTTCTAGTGATATGGCCTTGAGATCTTAAGGGTTTTTGCTATCTTGAGCAACTCTTAACATTGCTTCCTAACATTAAAAATCAAGTTTTATGTCTCTTTATTCTCTATGTGGGTTTGTCCCACATAGGTTTCCTGGTGGGATCCCATTGATCCTTTGTCCTCCCTACTACAATCTTTGTGGAGATCATCCACACAATGTAACGTGTCCACTTATATCTTCAGGACACGTCTTAGCAGTCCATTGGAAAGGATGTCTAGAAAGCTCCCGGCACTCCCATGGAATGTTACAGGGTTTGTGATCTAGGGCTTTCCGCGTCTGCCACGTAGCAGAAGTATTCCGGTCGTTCCCACTTAGGATCGACCTGAATTAGGGTTTTCCTTATTGGTCATTTCCTAACGGCAACTAACGTCGGACCCAAGCGAACTACTTTATGCAGAAACGCCAAGTCCGAAGCGGATTCACGATGTACTTGGTTCAAGGAGAATGGAAAACGAGAGGGATGCAAAGCTCAACCTCTCTACCATAAGGCATAGTCCCATTCCGTTCCCCTAGAACAACGTAAATCGTGTTCAATCATAACTCTAGGTCAACGATTTGGTTGTGTGTGTCCTTGACAATCTTCTGGCTGTCCATCGTGATTTGAGAAAAGTTCCCGACCAACCGAGACCACCCATCCGTAGGACGGACCTATGGCCCATCCTTTGCACTTTCCTTGGGTTGTTTTAGTTATTTAATTACCTAGCACATTAGTTGGACATGTATCTAATCAGCTTCTTTAATTAGCCTGTTAGGCACTAGTTCTTTCACGTAATCATATCACTTGACATAGAAAAACAATGTCAAACAAGTTCCTTATTAATAGGTTATCATATTTATCTTTGAAATACAAAAAGTCCAGCCCGTAGGCTTATCCACAATCCGTCCGAAGGCTATCCAACAATCCACAGGGATCACTAATCCAAGTTTCCGCCCGTAGACTAGTATGCGGACCTCGAGATCCAATCCCGAGTCACGTTAGCCTCTTGTGCGGGGCCCAGAAGGCGAGGGATTTATGGCCAGAGCCCCCCTGGCACCCAAGCGTCCTCCTACTCCAAGTAGCGCTCAACGGAGAGACCTCTTGCGGCGGGTTCGGTCCACTTTCCCGGTGCGGTTAACAACCCCCTTGGTTAGGATCAGGCAGGCAGTCGGGGGTAACTGAAGCTGCCTCTCCCTTCAGGTCATCAACCTAAAGTATAGATATCCATTTATCTTTGAATTCATTGATCAAACAAAGCCAAACAATGCTCTAAAATCTGTAGCAAGCACAAACATTTCCATTGATCATTTTTGTTGGCAAACTACTAAGGAATGAATCCTTTCTTTCGAATGCGTCCAGCACTCGATCCGAGATGACTTGCAACTTGGCAAGATTCCCTATATCCTGGGTTAGGGAGTACCCTAATAACACGACTTGGTCAAACCTTAAGTTCATCGGTTATTTCAGTTTATCACTGGTCTTTAGTTTCCAATCAATCTTCTTTACTCACAAAAGATACTAAATTAGGATGATTATTCATCCTCTTGCAAGATAACTTGCGTAAGGACTTCCCATCCTCGTTGCGAGAATTTGGCAATACGTACGATTAGGTTACATATTAATTTCCTAGTGAATTTCTTGGAATTTAACTCGTTCTAAATGAGTATTCCGCGGTTTAGGTGTTTTAGATTTATGCCAATTTGTTTAACTCTAGAAGATAATCCACATGAGTCGTTGTCTATGCGTAAATTGATTTTTCAACCCTAACTTATTGATTTGAGGTCAGGCAGCATAGGTTAGGTTAATTCCAACTAATCTTCCTTTTCTTTGCAAACAAAATTCATGCTAAACAAGCAACCTTTTACTTGATAGTTTATGCAGTTGACAAACGATAATTTCCTAGAGTTTATGCATCGTAAGAATCATTTCATGATTTGCACGTTCCATGATGATTCATTGCAAAGAGAATATGGGTTAATAGTGCGATATGTAGTTTATACATCTAGGCTTAAACGAAGTATACTATTTTAATGGACATTAATCTAATTTTTAATTCATTTCAATGCATAAGGCTATTTGCCAGAAAGGCATTTATGCTTTCTTTATTTTGCATGTTTTATTGAAAGTATTAATGACTAAGTTCCTCCGTCGTGAACATCTAGGACAAAAATATATCCTATATCCAAGAATTAACCTTGCATGATTGAATTTCAACATTACCAAATAAAAATTAGGAAGGAAAACCTGGGCTTGGGGTGAGATATCCACGTGGATGCCCGGAGACGACCCTCCCGCGGCTGTGCCTTGGACTTTCTTAGGAGGCATCGCAATTGTAGATTTTCCGTCGTTGATGCTGCTTTGTGAATTTCCTTCTTAAGTTTCACAGTTCCTTACAAGTTTCTTTTGCTTCCCTTCGTGGAGACTCTTTGAAGGGATGGGTGTGTGGAGAAGGGAAAAACCACGGAAAGGGGTCAAAAATCCGGGAAAGGGGTATTGTGAAAATCCTCCGCGAGTAGGGCTCGTTTTTACACGAGAAGAAGGGCTAAGGGGAGGCCCTTAGGAGGAATTCTAGGGGGTGGACTTAAGGCTATAAGAAAAGGGCCTAAGGGGGGGGAATTTAAAGCACGGGAGGGAAAATTAAGACCTTTAAGGTCAACTTTTATTGGGGGGAGAAAGGGGGGCTTGTGAAGCCTAAAGGGGAATTTTAGGGGGGTACCTTCAAAGCCCACGGGAAGGGGGCTTAAGAGAGATTAAAAACACGGGGGGGGCGGAGGGGGGGGGGGGGGGGGGGGGGGTGTTTTGGAAAGCCCAAGGAAAGGGGGCTTAAGAAGGTTTAAACACGGGGGGGATAGGGGTGGTTCCAAAGCCCACGGGAAGGGGGCTTAGGAGAGCTTTAAACACGCGAGGGGGGGGGGGGGGGGGGGGGGTGCCAAAGCCCAAAGGAAGGGGCTTAAGGGGAAAAGGGGGCTTATGAGGCCCCTTAGAAGCTTCCCCCTAGGAAGCTTCTGAAGCTTCAGCACCACGTGGGAGGAGGAAAGAAAACAATGCGGATTTGGCAGCGTTTGACGGCTGAGGCGTGGACTGACAGCAAAGGCGACGGATTGCGACGGCGTCTCCTCCTTCAGCAGCACCGTGGCAATCCTCCTCTCTCCCTCAAGCAGCACAAGCGCAGTCCTCCTTGGCTTTTCCCTCCCTCAAAGCCTTCTCTCTCTCATGGCGGCAGCACTCTGTTTTTTCTTCCCGCTCTCTACCCCCCAGTGATTTAAATAGGGGGGAGGGAGGAACCCCTCCCTCCCCTATGCGGCAGCATGCATGGCCTTGGCTCATTCATGAGCTCCAGCGTGCTGCTTATTCAGCACGTCTTCCCTCCCTCTCTTCTAGTGCGACGTCGGCTGGGGAAGAAGGAGGGGATAATTAATTTAAGAAAAAAAAATTACTTCCCCTTATCCGTTGGCGATATTACACACGGATAGCCTCATCAATGACGTCATTGATGATTGAGTCGTGTAACTTGGAGTTCCCTACTAAGGTCTTATGTATCCTTTCATCAAGGATGCCCTTCGTAAAAGCTTTTGCGATTGCCTTGGCTCTAAGTCTTTCTACAAGAGGAAATCATTTAAACATACTTTGGATCTTAGAGACATAGTCTCTCATACTCCCCCCTTCTAGTTGTTTGATGTTCATTAGTTGCACAATGATGTTATCCCCATTGCAAAATTTAGCAAATCACTTGATGAACAAATCCTTTAGCTAGTAGGAAAGAGGCCTTCTTTGTAGTGTCCAACCCCATAAACTAGGTTTGGTCCTTTTTCTCCTAAGCAAAGTCCAAATGTTTGTGCTTGCTTGGCATCACCGAGAAGATTGTTTACCTCAACAACTTGCTCGAATTGTTCTATGAAACTACACGGGTCATCACCAACCTTGTCCAATTGTGTTGCATGACTAAAGGGATTTTTTCATGGTCTCTATTTCCTAGCATATTTCCCATTCCTATCAAAATAGACTACATGATTTAGGTTCCTATGTGTAGCATATCAGCATGGTCAAATAGGTTCCTTTACACAAGATCCGAGAGGGAGTCATATGGTAAGCATGCAAATCCAACATTTTGCAACATCCTTTAGATGTTATCCATTTCTACTTGCATGGTTGCAAGATGTTGTTTGGTGTCATTGTTGATGTCAATCAACCAATTGATGGTGATCATTCCCTATGCTTGTAGTTCTACAAGCTTACGTTCTATGGCTTCTAGGGTCATGCTCATGATATCAAAGCTTCTAGCCTACTGGAAGCTATCAACTACAGCTTGAAAGTCATCGGAGCTTCCTCTTGGACTATCGAATCTATCCATGATGCTAATTGAGGCCCCTGTGGTCTCTAGATTGGCTAGGTGAATTATGCGATTAATAAGGTCCCTAAGAGGTATGTTCTCAAGGTCGACAGTTAGAATAGGGCTAGTGTCTCTATTAGTGGTTGGAGTTTGAAGCTCTCATCCAGTTCATAAGTGCATGTTCTCACATCTATGGATGTGGATCCTAAGCTGCACTTAGTTCAACTATATCTTTTGATGTGATTAATATCTTACCCTAGTGCATGTCTATCTTCTAAAAATGAAGCAAACTATGATTTATTCAAGTAAGTGGGTGCATGATGCTCAATCAGACTTTTTGCTTTTTCAACAACTTATGAAGTCACAAACAAAAGCTTGTAGGACTTAGATGCAAGTCAACAATGTTGTCTCAATGGTTCAGTTGATTCCTTGACAGTGTGTTCCCTTTTTTGCATTGGTTCTTGTTTTTAGGATTTTGGTTCTGTCTTCAATACAAAAGGCTTAATTGCACAAAGTTGTATGCAAGTGTAAGTATGTGACTCAACCCTATGCCTAAATCTATGTGGGTGTGGTAAGTAAGAGTCTAATTGTGTGAGGATGCACCAAGATAAGTGTTCTAAGAGGTAGTCATGGGCTAGGGTGCATGTGTACAATCGCTAGTAGGCTAGAGTGCAAACTATCTTATAGGTAGATGCACAAAGGCGTGTTGAGGGCCAACTACATGTGTACTTGCATACTATGAGTGAGCCAAAGTGGATGTCAAGTGCAAAATGCAAGTGTGCTAATGTGGTTATAATTTGCTAGTACACTCATTATGTTAGTACTAGAACAGTGTACTAGCAAACTATAACCACATGGGGTGTACGAGACATACAAGGTGCACAACATGCATGATGCACTATGGTGCTAGGTAAGTACAACCATGAACTAGTGAATCTACAAGTTGATCAAAGAGAGGCGAAGAGACAAACAAAGGCATGGAGCTGCCAACAAGGAGTAGTGGTCTCTCTCATTGTCATTATTCATTCATTATCACTAAGTGTAAGAAATATAGTCTAAGTCACACAAAAAATGTAAGACACTAGGTCACTAATTGATCCCACTACCTAACTGTGGTTGAGTTTGACCAAATCATTTATTACAATGCACATGATTGGTAATAGTAGCTACAACTGCCAAGATAAAATCGATCATAGGTAGTGAGCTTGAATCTCAACACTCCCCCTCAAGCTTAAGTCAATTGCTATACTCCAAGTAGCTCTCTGAAGTGAACAAACTTATCTCTACCAAGTGATTTGGTAAAGATGTCAGCTACCTAGTCTTTAATCTTCACATGAAGTAGATCTATTTGTCCTTCAAGTACCATTTTCTTGAAGAAGTGATAATGAACTTCTATGTACTTGGATCTAGCACGATAGATTGGATTGCTAGCCAATAGCACAATACTCATGTTGTCACAATGCAATGTGATCTTCCTGTTCAACTGTATACCCAAGCCATGTAATAGTTTCAAAATCCAAATTTCTTCACATGCACCTACGGTTGTACTTCTATACTCTACCTATATGTGCTAGAGAGAGCAACTGTTAGATACTTTTTATTGCTCCAGCTGATCATACATTTCCAAGACTGAAAGAATAACCACTAGTTGACCTTTGATCATATACACAACTAGCCCAATCAACATATGTATAACTAGTCAAATCAAGTGGCTTTCCAAGCTCATAAAACATCTCATAATCAAAAGTACCCTTTACGTACCACATAATCATCCTAAAAACTGCATCCAAATGAGGCTTGCATGGTTTCTGCGTAAACTAGCTAATCAGTCCCACTAAATAATGAAGGCCAAGACGGGTAGTAAGATAGATCAAGCTCCCCACCATCTACATGTATATAGTGACATTCTCTATCTCACTTCCAACATATCCTGTGAATACTATTTTCATAGCAACTTGATTCCTTGAGATGTAAACATAACCTCAATCCCAAGAAAGTATTTCAACTCTCCAAAATCTTTCACCTTAAACTCAACCTATAATATTGTCTCTAGTAATGACCAAGTCATCTACATAAATCACCAAGAATGCATACCCTATCTCTGTCCTCTTCGTATATAGACTATGGCATGCATGTCCCAAAAAGATACTATAAATACGAATTAATGTGATCATTCCATGCTCTCTATGCCTATTTTAATCCATAAAGGGCCTTTTTCAGTCCACACACATGAATCAAGTTATCGAGGTATACATAGCCCTAAGGCTATTCCATATACACCTCTTCAATCAAATCTCCATTCAGAAATGCATTCTTCGCATCCATTTGCCAAAGCTTCCAACTCTTAGATGCTACTAAAGCAATGGCAATTCTCATTGTTGCCATCTTTGCAACCGGGCTAAAAGTCTCCTCATAATCCAAACCATACTGCTATGCATAACCCTTAGCAACTAGGTTGCCTTTGTATCTTTCCAACGATCCATTTTCCTTGCACTTCACTTTGTAAACCCATTTACAACCAATGGTCGTTTTGCCTTCAAGAAAACTAACCAAATCCCATGTGTCATTTTTAACCAATGATGTGTAGTCCTCATACATGGTAGCACACAATTTTTATCTTTAACTGCCTTATTGACCTTCGTAGGCTCTTTCTAACCCATCACTTTAGTCATGTAGGCAAAATTTTTGGTTGAAAATCTACTATAAGTCAACCTATCAATAGGATTTTTGACCCTTTCTAACCTTCTTAATTGTGGTGCACTATGCAATTCCCTATCATGAGAAGGTACATACCTACTTTGCCTTACTACATACATTGTAACATATGGTATATCCAATTCAGTATCAAGACTATCACTACAAGGTGACGCATATCCAAATGTAAGAGAGCCAATAAGATCATCAAACATCTTCTCTTTGCCTTTATCTAATCTCCCCCTCATTGACATATCCATGTCAATGGATACAAAACCATCACTACGCCATCTTTTCCAAGGAGACTGACAATAGAAGACACATCACCTATAGGTCCACTCACTATAGTACTAGTTGAAGGATAATTTTTAGCATGAGTATGAGTGGCTGGTCCATTAGAAACCACTGCATTTTGACCACTATACAATGAATTCAACTTATCAAATACTACATCCCTACTAATCAGTGTCTCATGAGTAGAAAGATTGTAGCACGTATAGGCTTTTTTCATGTGCATAGCCAATAAAGACACATTTAGTATTATTCCTTACCCAAGCCATTCAAGGTGACTGCAATCATGTAATACTCCTCAACTTTCAAACCAATAGTAGCAAGCTAATCTACAATGGTTTTAATCTCCGTAGTATAAGCATGTATGCTTCCTGCCATTTCGTGTCATATTATTGAACTATTACTTTAGATGAATTTTTTATGCATGAGTAACATTGCCATAATTCTTCATAAGAATGTCTCAAGCATCCTTCGAGGATTGACAACTCATAATTTCATTGCTATTGCATCTGAGATGCATAACAAAAACCAATGTAGCACTTTGCTTTCTCTTTTCGACCACTATCTATGAGCCCTCTATTGCTCAGGAGTTGGATTTCTCTTAGGTAGTTTTCATTTAACTTCAACCCTACTATATAGATCCCAATATCCTCTACCAATCAAGAAGTTTTGCATCCTGAACTTCCATAGAGAAAAATTCTTGTTGTTAATCTTCTCCCCCACAATATGAGTGATATTATAAGTACCTGTTGCATTTGCTATATCTATAGCTCTATGTATTTATTGTAGTATGCAAACTGCCAATGCCTAACTCCTTGTATTCTAAGTTGTCTTTTCACTTATAAAATACTTGCATAACATTCAAGCAACACGTTTACATTTGTAGCTACTTAGTATCTAGTTCAGACATGTAGCAGACATCATTTCATCAGTTAGAATCCCAAAAACTTTAGTCAAGTAGCATAGGTATGCCACTACTCTCATACATGGCAGTTTTAGTCCTACAATAGGCTACAACAATATCTCTATAGTAACTAGTGATATTTCAACTTAAAGACATGTCAGACATCTCCAAACATCTATCATACCTTTTGGGGATAGTAGCACTTCATGTAGACATTATTGATTGTATAAATCTCATGTAGATATCTCCCAACAACTAATGAAAGACAATAGTATGAAGCAACTAGTAGTGAAATCTCTACTATGACTAAGGTATTCTCTGCTCATCACAACCTCAAAGCACATTTTCCATGTACCATAACCTTTTGAAGTCAATACATGGACATATGAGCATCAATGGTTGTTCATACAACTAGTAACAGTGAGATAGACAAGCTACTCACATGCTATAACCAACCAACCATCTATGTTACTAGCAATAATAAAGTCTTGAATTGAGTATTCACTACTCATAATAGTCCATAAACCATCCTATAAACATGTGGCATCATCCAAGCATGAGTAGACCTCAATACATGCTTCTGTAGGCTTCAACCAACAAGTATGTGCAGGCTATCTCAAAGTTTATGAAAACAATTTGCTTGTCATAGACATCCACTAGATGACTTTCGATCCTCTTCACAAATGCCCAAGTATATGAGTATGATGCTATGCCTTTTGCCAATCATCCATTGATGTCTAAATGTGTCAATACCGAGCATTTAATGGTTGAGAACTTCTTGATAGTTGCAAACAAATGCATGCATAATTCTTTGATGATTCACACTAATTACATGTGTTGCTTTGGCTAT
Organism: Lygodium microphyllum; assembly: GCF_053477565.2. NCBI lineage: Eukaryota > Viridiplantae > Streptophyta > Polypodiopsida > Schizaeales > Lygodiaceae > Lygodium > Lygodium microphyllum. Next base: position 128,030,119 of record NC_141137.1, on the reverse strand, counting down.
TGCTAATGGATCTTTGATGAGCACTCACAAATTCTATATAAGCTATTGATAATGAGCTTCAAGTGGCCCTTAATGATGGTACTAAGTATGCTAGCCACATTAAGCACAATGATCATCAATTGATACTGCCCATTTTGACACCCAAGAAAATAGGCATAGTTTTGGAAATGTCACCTTGACAAGTTGATATTGATACACTAGTCGCAATGAGCCCAACCATAAGATCCAATATATGCCCATAAACTCATTGTGGAGGCCTCTTGACAAAGGTAGAGGTAAGCAACCACTAATACATACCACAAGAACTTCTTCATGTTATGGCTTCCAACAAACCTATGCAAGGCTCTTCTTCACATGCTGCATGTCACTGTCACCCTCCACCTTCCATCTCCTTCAAGACTGAGATCTGATACCATGATCAAAGAGGGGGGAAGAGATAGACAAAGGCATGGAGTTGCTGTTGAGTGTTGAAATGACTTGTTTTTTGGCTGATTTTTGTTGTTTTTGAGAGCTGAATGGTTGATTTTTTTGGGATGATTGGTTGGTTTAGAAGTGGTTTGAGAGTGTTTTGGATGATATTGATTGTGTTTTGGAAGATCATGATGTTTGTTGATGGTTCTGTGATGTTCTGATAGGTTCTGATTGGTTCTGTATACCTTCTGTTTTGTTCTGTTTTGGTCTGTTTTGTTCTGATTATCTTCTGTAAGGAGGGATGGAGTATTGATTGATGAAAAATGAGATATTGTGAAAGCTTAGTGAATGGTTTGTGAGAGTTTGAAATGGTTTGAGAATGAGTGATGAGGTTTTGATGACCTTCTGTAGGTCTTCTGTAGAGCTTCTGCTTCTGTTCTGTTTCTGTTCTGTTCTGTACTGTAGCTGTTCTGTAGACTGTTCTGTATGCTTCTGTAAGTGTTTTGTGGAATGTATGTGTGACTTTGGGGAAAGTTTTCTAGCCTTGGAAAGAGGTGAATACAAGTGCAAAAGAGCTGAAAGAAGTGGAAGAAGTAACTGCTGAAGACTCAAGTGAAGACTAGAGTGAAGTGACAGTAGTGAGCTATGAAATGACACTGTAGTGGCTCTGGTGACTCTTCATATCAGACATACCTCTTGGGAGGGGTGTCCACGACCTAAGAGTGATTATTGAGTGTAATTTTGAGAGATTGTAGTGAGGATATGATGTATTATTGATGGAGTGAGAGAGAGAGAGTCAGAGATAGCCAATTCTACTAAAACAGAGTGATTGTATATGAGAGATTGAGAGAGGAGACTATGAAGATATTGAAGATGAATACTATGTGATATATTTCCATTCAAAGATGGTGTACTTCTTTGATTTCTTTGTTGTATTGATGGATTTTATGAGGATGTTGAAGAATATGGTTGATTCTATTAAAAACTGTGGGAGATTTACATGATGCTGCATGAAGATTTGTTGTGCCTGGTGTTCTTTTCTTCATTGTGATCATATGAAACATGGTAAACAAGCTTGTTGATGTTACAAGATAGATTTTCTTGCAAGAGAATTCCCTTTTCCTTGGTGTTCCTCTCGGGGCTCCATGTTTTTGGTGCGCAGCCGGGGAAACTTGCCATCAACAAGCACCAAAAGAGGCTGAAAATGAAGGAATTGGCATTGCCAAGAAGAGAAGAATTAAATGGATGTTTGTAAAGTTCCTTCTTCCACTGAAGAGTTGGAATTCCTCATAATCAAAGCCACTTTCCACAAGAAGTTCATCCCACAATGGCGGACACACATCACCATCATGATGCATGCTCTATGTGGTGGACAGTTTCCTCTTCCTATTGAAGCAACAGAAACTTGCATCTTGGTGGCAAACTGTTTGGGAACAAACTGAAGAACAGAAACAGAGAGAATGACCATCCATGGAAGATTTGGCATTCATTGAGAAGTTTCCAGACAACATCAAGTGGGAGATTGTGAAGAAGCTTCAGGAGTCTTGGTCTGTAGAGGTTCACAGGGACAAGAAGGAAAAGAGTTGGAATTTGTTCGTGGATGCTCAACAGCAAGATACATGGGATGCTTGGTGTACTGATAATCTTCTGTTGGTTCAATTAGCAACCCACTGGAAGTTGGTAGACAGAGTGTTTTTCACAACATACACTGTTGAAACCATCAGAAGCTGGCATTACTATGATGATGGCACCACCACAATGCTCAGACGTATGCATTTTGACACCTTCAGAACCGAATACCTTCCTCTGTGCAGTGGCATGAAAGCAGAATTTAGGGACGTTGAGAGGAAAGAAGTAGAATAAATGTTGGCAAGAGAGTCCTCTAGAGACTGAAGCCTTCTGTTAACCCTCTGTGGAGCACTAACAACATAGTGGAGTCAACCCCCTGATGAATGACGCAATAAAAAGGCAAGCGTTGGAACGAGTCCAGAGGTACGTGAGAAGAGAGAAAGCAAGAATCAGAGCCGAGAGCGAGCTCGCAGCAGAAGCTGCCTTTGACGCCCTTGCGGAACTCTTTACAGAAGTCCCAATGGCACATCAAGCCCTTCCTCCTCCTGCTGGAGGTCCACTTCCAAGCCAGATCCGTCCTGGAAATATTGATGACAGGCCAGCGAATGTAGTCCCATTGCCAGTTTTTAAGGGAGAGTACAATGAAGACCCCGATCTTCATGTAGCAGAGTTTATGGTAGCGTGTGTGGCTAACAATGCCAGAACCCCTGAGCATTGGTTAGCAATATTCCCCGCCACTTTCAAGGGCGCGGCGTTTCAGTGGTATGAGAGACAAGAAGCAGGAACTTTTGGCACATGGGACAACCTGAAGTTGGCCTTCCTCACTAAATTCAGGCGTGAAGGTTTTGAAGAGCGGATGAGAGAGGAATTTATGAACCTAAGTCAGTCCTCTGGAGAAAGAGTAGAAGCTTATGTCTCAAGAATGGAATCCATCCTGAAGAGATGGACTAACCATAATCTAGATGATGGCATTCAGAAGGGAGTATTTCTCAGAGGATTACAACCAGAAGTCCGTAAGTTTGTGGAGCTGCAAAGACCAGCCACACTGCAAGCTGCAACAGAATGTGCAAGACTGTACGATGAAGTGGAAGCTAGATTAGCGATGAATTCAGGAAGAGGAGTCCTACCTCCTCTGATGCCAGGAATGATGTATCCACCAAATGCAGTTCCAGGGACTGTTCCCTATCCCTACCAACAGATGCCCCCGGTATCACAGTACAATGCACCAAATCCACAGTGGCCACAATCCATGCCTCAAATGATGGTTCCACCACAACAACCATAGTCTCAACCAATTTCCTCAATGCCAAATCAGCAGCAACAGTGGAACCCTACCAACTGGAGTCAACAGCCAACAGTTCAAACAGGAGCACTGAATCAGAACCAGAACAGAGACCCCTCTGTACCAGCCCAACCAGTTTATGCAGTGATTACAGAAACTCCTTAAAACCCTCCTGCCAGTGCCTCAGGAGGAGAAAGCTTGAAGGATTATTTATCTAACTCAGTTGCAAACATTAAGAAGGAGTTGATGGATGTGATTACAGAGCAACTACAGACGCTGAAAGTGAACACAGCTAGCATATCCAACGTTGCAGGAGCAGGAAGAGATGTGATGCGGTCAAATACTTGGTGTGGTAAGTGTCATCAAGCAGGCCATTTAGCCACTAAATGTACATGAAAACCAACCATCCCTGGAGCCTTCTGTTCCTACTGTTTGCGGAAGAACCATACAGAGGACATTTTCTCTCTGAAGGAGATGCATGATAGGAGAAGGAAGGAAGAAGACGCAAGATTCAACCTGCTGGAATCCAAAATGACAACACAAGATATTGGACCCAAGCCTAGAGAGTTTGGTCCTAATTTCGGACCCAGAAGATTTCCTTCCCAAAGTTACAGAGGCAAACAGTCTGGCGGTGGTCAGAGATCAGAAGTGGAGTGTTACAGATGCGGAGAAAAGGGACACATCTCACCAAATTGCCCAAATCCTCGAAGGTCAGTGGATTACAAGCCTTTATGCAGTCGATGCAAAGGAGAAGGCCACACTGCAAAAGACTGCCCAAGTCCAGCCCCAGCGAAAAACAGTGCTACTGATAGTCCGTCCAAGGCCCAAGAGCCTACCTCCAATTTAGTGGAATTGGAAGTTGCTGCCATCACGCGTGCAAAGCAGAAGGAACCACCTATCCAGAAAGAAAATAACCCTCCTGCCAGAACAGTGAAGTTCAATCTTCCACCAGAAGAACAGAACAGAACAGAGCCTAACAGTGCCGTACAGAGCCCTACAGTGCCACAGAGAGTTACAGAGACAGGACCAGAGGTCCAGGATACAGAAGAGGAGGAAGTGCCACAAGTGGCAGAAGAAGTTCCTGTAATTCCTCTATTGGAAGAAAGAGGGAAAATGAAAATGGGTGTTGCCCCATTCCCTAACCGATTAGAGAAGCCAGTGGATCCTATTAAGGAATACGATCTAGTTAGAGATCTAGATACCTTTAGATCAAACCTCACATTTCGACAATTATAGATGTTGTCTCCCAGTTGCCGGAAAAGGTTCAAAAGTATACTGACAAGAAGACGTGGCTTAAGGATTGCTCCCTCAACAGTGACAAAGTCCAACAAGGCTCCAGAGCCTGTAAAAGAAGTGGATGTGGCTAATGCTTTTCTAGATCCGGGTACTCCAGAGACTGGCGTATGGATAGAAGGTTGCTTTATTTCAAATGCACTGATTGATGGTGGTTCATCAGTGAACATTATGACGGATGTGACGATGAAGGATCTAGGCCTACAAGGTGTGCAACCAACCCAATGGCTCATCAGACTGGCGGATCAGAGTAGAATCAAGCCTTTGGGCATTCTTCCATATGTGAAGACTACAGTGGCTGGAAAAGATTATTGGCTGACCTATTTGGTGGTGAAGCCAAACTCTTATGGTACATCCTATCCTCTGTTACTAGGCAGACCATGGCTTTTTGAAGCCCGAGCAAGGACGGATTGGTTTAAAGGAACTTTGACCTTGGGCAGAGGACCCAATAAAGTGGTGCTGAAACTGTATGGTTCTCAAAAAGGACATGGATCCACCTCCTTGGAATTATCTTCTGATTCCCCTAACGAGGCTACAGATGGAACATCAGCAGACGAAGATGCTGTCAAACAGATCCTTCCCAAGAAAGTAATGGCACATTCCTTAACATGGATACTGTAAGCCAACTTCCAACAGATGCAAAGTCATTATCAATGGGTGAATACTTCCTGCCTGAATCAGAAATGACTTCGGAAATCACTTCTGACAGTGAGATAGAAGCATGGATGTACTGCTCTCCCTGTTACATGGTCACAGCAGAAGCAGAAGCAGAGACAGAGGCAGGAGAGGAACCAGAGAATCCGTTCTTCTGTTACAAAGCTCCTACAGAGACAGAAGCAGAAACAGAGACAGAAGCAGAGACAGAAGCAGAAGCAGACGCAGAGACAGAGACAGAGACAGCAGAGGATGGATATGATATGGATGAAGAAGATTATGAAAGTGAGCCAGAAGAGTCTATCCCACCTGAAGAGGATACATTTGAGGAAGAAGTTCCAGAAGCATCAGAAGCCGATGAGCTCATGCTATGGGACAGAATGGCGATGGTACCATTTGGTCTGGTAAATGGATCTTCTCATATGCAAAACCTTTATAAGAAATGGATTAAGAAGAGCAAGCCGTCTTTTAGCAGTGGCTCATGCCGTCCTAACCTATCCTTGCCAAAGAAAGATGATGATGATGCACCGTGCCAACAAGCACCAATCCAACTAACCCAACAAGCATCAGAGGGTCCCTGTTATGTTACGTTCCTGGATGTATCATCAGAAGATGAGTCTTCAAGCCAAGAGGTAATTACTCTTGAAACCAAACCTGAAACATCTTTAATCCCATTCCAATATCTTAAAGAGCAACCTAAGTCTCCATCAAAAGAAGAAATTGGTTCTAGTGGGACATCAGAAGAGGATACCATTCCCTTGAAGGAGTCGGATCTCTACCCAGAAGCAGTCAGCGGGACCTTCATCCGTGAAGTAGAAGGTGAAAGGCAGTTAACCTTTGTGGATGCTGAAGGCACTGAACGCCATTTGAAGGTGGGTAGCAGTCTCCCAGAAGAGGAGTTGTCAACCTTGTACAACTTGTTGAAAGAAAATTTGGACGTGTTTGCGTGGTCCTACAAAGACCTAAAGGGGATTGATCCCACAATATGTCAACATCATATTGACTTGGAGCCTGATGCCAAGCCAGTACGGCAACGACAGAGGCGAATGAACCCGAATTATTCCACATTAGTGAAAGCGGAGCTGCTGAAGCTTCTAGAAGCCGAGTTCATCTATCCAGTGGCAAATAGTGAATGGGTTTCACCCATCGTGGTTGTACCCAAGAAGAATGGCAAATTGCGAATATGTGTGGATTTCCGAAAGCTTAATTCCAAGACGAAGAAGGATCATTTTCCTATCCCTTTCACAGACCAACTATTGGACACAGTGGCAGGACATGAGCTTTATTCTCTTCTGGATGGATTCAGTGGATACAACCAAGTCCAAATCGCAGAAGAAGACCAATCCAAAACAACCTTCACCACAGAATGGGGGACCTACGCTTACCGAGTGATGCCATTTGGGCTCTGCAATGCCCCTGCTACTTTCCAACGAGTCATGATGGCTGCATTTCAAAATCATCTGCACGACTTCATTGAGGTATATTTGGATGACTTTTGTGTCTATAGTTTGATTAGTGAACACTGGGAACACCTGGAGCAATGCTTTGACCGATGCCGGGAGTATGGGATTTCCCTCAACCCCGACAAATGCATCTTTGGGGTTTCTTCTGGAGTTCTGTTGGGCCACATTGTCTCTGCACAAGGGATATCAACAAACCCTGCAAAGATCGAAAAGATTGCAGCTCTGGCAGCACCCACCAACCTCAAACAGTTGAGGGGATTCCTAGGCCATGTGGGTTACTACAGAAGGTTCATAGCCCATTTTGCGACAAAGGCAACCTCCTTGCACAAGCTCCTGAGGAAAGATGCAGAGTTTACTTGGACAGAAGAATGTGACAAAGCCTTCCACACTCTGAAGTAGTGTCTGATAGAGGCACCCATTCTGCAACCTCCTGATTGGACGAAAGAGTTCCACGTACACACTGATGCATCAATTGAAGGCTTAGGTGCTGTCCTCTGCCAAAAGGGCTCCTCAAAGTTGGATCAACCGATCTATTACGCAAGCCGAAAAGTCACTGATAGGGAACGGAACTATACAGTGACCGAGCTGGAGTGCTTGGCAATGGTGTTTGCCCTGGAGAAGTTTCGCCATTACCTCCTATCTACCCACTTTAAATTTTATGTGGATCATGAGGCCCTGTCCTTCTTGATGAACAAAGCAGATGTGAAAGGACGAATGATGAGATGGCTCCTTCTATTCCAGGAGTTCGACTTTGAGGTGATTACTAAGCCGGGTCGTTCCCATGTTCTGGCTGATCATCTGTCGCGTATCCCACAAACTGCAGACGAGGAGCAGGATGATCCAGACCTCCCTGATGCTTCCTTATTCTTGGTAGAAACTGTCACTCCCTGGTATGCAGACATTGCCAATCTGTTGGCAACCCAACAGTACCCTCCTGGTATTTCTAGTCGGGCAAGGAAGAAGCTCATGCTAGAATCAACCCCCTACACCCTGCTAGGCGGTGCACTGTACAAGAAAGGCAAAGATGAAGTGCTCAGAAGATGTGTTGCAGGAGACGAGATTGGGATTATTTTGAAGGCTTGCCACGACGAGCCATGTGGAGGTCACTTTGCAGGAGAAGCTACAGCTAGGAAGGCTCTGCTAGCAGGATATTGGTGGCCTACCATCCACAAAGATTCCTATGATTATTGTAAAAGATGTGATGCTTGTCAAAGAATGGGGAAACCCACGAAGACAAGTGCCATGCCATTGCAACCTATCCTTCCTTTGACGCCGTTTGAGAAGTGGGGCATTGACTTCGTAGGTCCAATCGACCCTCCTACCAGAAGAAAACAGAACCGATACATCCTCGTATGTACAGATTATGTCACAAAGTGGTGTGAAGCTAAAGCCCTAAAGCGTGACGATGGTAACAGCATGGCCCTGTTCATGTACGAGAATATCATCACCCGTTTTGGCAGTCCCTTAGAGTTGGTAAGTGATAGAGGCACGCATTTCCTCAACAAAGTCATGGAAGAGTTAACAGAGTTGTATAAGATCCACCATCGCAAGTCCACTCCTTATTACCCCAGAGCCAACGGCCAAGTCGAAGTCACCAATCGCATCCTCTGCTCGATTCTGACAAGAACAATTGCTGCACATCGTCGTGATTGGGATGATCGACTTACAGAGGCCCTCTGGGCGTACAGAACCTCCCATAAAGCAGCCACGGGACAGACACCTTTCCAGTTGGTGTATGGAACAGAAGCTGTTTTTCCTGTTGAACTGGAACTACCCTCTTTGAGAGTGGCTATCAAAGAGCGTTTGGGGGACGATGATTCACTGCAACGCCGTCTCCTGCATTTGGAATGTTTGGACGAAATTCGCAGGATGGCTTTACAGTGCATGGAAGCCACGCAAGCTCGACGTAAGGCTTACCATGACAGCTTCATCAAGCACAAAGAGTTCAAAGAAGGTGATTTGGTCCTAGCCTATGATTCACGCTTTGGCAAGTTTCCTGGCAAGCTCCAACAGCGGTGGATGGGCCCCTATAAGGTACTTGCAGTCAACCCTAATGGCTCTGTCCAAGTACAGACCCTTGATGCCTCTGATGATCCCTTTCTGATCAATGGATATCGCCTGAAGAAGTACTTCCCTCCTTGGGGATCTTGACAATTACGGACACTTGATCCTTTCCCTCGTTGGCGCGGCACTGTACTTCTTATGATGCTACTTCTGATAGCCGTTCTTCAGTCAGTCCTGATGAAGTGGACGCAACCCTCTGTCCCCTCAAAACCCCCTTTCAGTCTTGATTTCTTATCCTCTATTTTTCACCAGCGACAGTACAGAGGTTGGTCTTGACACATGGTTTTTCTACCATTCCCTTGCTCAATATTGAAAAAGAAAAAAAAAACCTATCGGTCATGGGAGAAAAGGACTAAGGTCCCTGTCATGCCGACCTATTCTTCGAGAAAAGGTGGAAACACCCTCGGGAATAGGGGAAATTAAAAAGAAAAAAAAAACCAAAGAAGAAAGAAAAAAAAACAAATAAACAAATCTGTTATGAGAGAAAAGGAAGCAATTCCCTGTCATAGCAGGCCTCATTCCAAGAAAAGTTGGTAAACACCCTTGGGCGAGAAGCTGACTGTGGAAAAGGTGGTAACACCCAGCAGTCCAGAAAGTGGATTCATTAATTGATATCCCTAGGATCCAATTCCGAAGCTGCCTCCCTTGGTACGCTGTGTCATGGGTCTCTCTGCAAAGTGACTAACTGTCCTCTAGCAGACGACATATTCCTGTCCAATACAATAATCGATTTGATGGCTACCTCCCTGGGTACGCTTCTTCAACAACTGATGACGCGATCTTCATCGACAAACAATCGAGTGGTTTGAGCTTTTATCCTAACCGGATGGGGAAGTGAGTACGGTTGCCCTCTGTAACTATCAACAGAGCGTGAGACAGAGGGTGGGGCGAGAGACCAGTCTTTTCCCTTCAAATCAAATGAGAGGTGAGAAGTGTGAATGAAGTGTTGCACGCACGGGATGGGCCTCTCAATGCACACAGCACAATTTGTTCTGTGCACTGCACTGTAAGGCTCCCTGGCCTTCCTTCTCGCACCATATGCCGGCACAGGGCGGGATGCACTGTTGCACCATCAAATGCGCACAAGGCATACAATCTTTACACAAGTGACTGTGAGGATTACATCAATGGGTTTCAGGAAAAGGCTGCCCTCCTGTAATTATCAACAGAGCGTGAGACAGAGGGTGGGTTGAGTGTGACTGGAGTTTCTTCAATCAATTACCGAGAGGCGAGATTGAGGGACGTTACGATACTTGGAGTCAGGTATGTTCCCATTTTCCTATGCACCCACGGGATGGGTCTTTACCGTCATCACAAGACACAGCACCCTGTTCTGTACACTGCACTGTAAGGCTCCCTTGCCTTCCTCCTTGCACTTATGCCAGATGGGTTGGATGCACTAATGCACCATCAACTGTGCACCCTGGCATACCCCTTCTGCACCATTCCCCCTTGTCGATTCCTCAACCGGGCATGAGATATGGGGTTCCATCATTCTTCCTTGAGTGATATTAGTCATGGGGCGAGTGACTGTTCTTTCATTTCATTTGAGTGACTGTGAGTTGAGTGTAGTATTCCTCATCATCGACGAATTTCCTGTGATTCCTTCCATCAGCTACCTCCCTGGGTGCTGTGGCGTGGTCCCTGCCATGACGGATGTGTGCGTTGTAAAGATGCCTTGGTCCCTCCAGTGCCGACAACAACACTGGACGTGCCATCGATACTTAACCTTGATTCTTGACGAAATGGGCCAAGTTCTTCTAACCCTACACTTTGGTTTTTTCGTGCCGGTCATGTTTTAAGTGTGGGGAAGTTAGTGGATGGTCTGTGGCGTGGTCCTAGGTCCCTAATGCTCGGTTAACCCTATCCGTTAAGGTCTTAAGTGTGGGGACGCGTCCCTGCGCGTCTACATTGCATACCCTTCTGCATATGCCTCAACTTGTTCATGCATATATGCCATGCCTTGCTTTTACCCTAATGGGATCCCTTCCCACCCACCCGGTTATGTTCCACCCACCCTTGGGGCTATTTCCTTGCAGTTTTCCTTCATTCCCTGATTTTGAGGTCCTGCCATGTGAATGCATCCTACGTTCACCAAAGTCCCCATCCAACCTTATAGCCATGTTCCTTCCATTGAATTGACCATTTTTCCTTTTTACCTACCTTTGTTCCGGTGAACGGTTTTTGAGTTATTAATTTTTGAAGCATTTTGCACAATTTAGCCGGTTTTCCATGTGAACGCGCTTTTCTTGCTTCGGAACCGTGATCTGACGTCATAGCCCTGACAACCGCTTTTCCCCTAACATTTTTCCTTTTTATTCCGCATCATTCCGCTACATGGTTTGTCCGTTATTAATTTTCCGGGTTTTTAAGACTTTTTCGTGTGCATTTTTGACATTTTTCCATGTGAACCTGCCCTATTTGCATCGGAATTCCAATTTGATTTGACAGCCGTGTCCCCTGTGCCTTCCCCTACCTTTTTCCTTTTTCCTCCACCCTTTTTCGACGTTCGGATTTTTACTTATTAATTTTTAAATGTGTTTTCGGGAGTATTTTTGGCGTTTTTCACATGTGAACCCCTCCTATTTCCGCCGGAACTGCCGTTTAACGTGATCACCCTGTGCCACTCCTCCCTGCGGACATTTTTCCTTCTTACTGCCTGTCTTTCCGGTGAATGGTTCATCCGATATTAATTTCCGATCCCATTTTCGGGTTTGTTTTTTGGGTTTTTCCCATGTGAACGCGTCTTATCTCAGTCGGGATTATGTTTTGATGTGATAGGATTGTCGGGCACAACTTTCTGCACAGTTTTCCTTTTTTCTGCACCTCATTCCGATGCAAGGATTTTTCGATAATAATTTTTAAATTGCGTTTTTGGTTCGTTTTTTGTGTTTTTTGCACGTGACCGCCCTTTACCCCTCCCGGAACTCCCGTCGCGTATTTTCCTTGTTTTCCCCCTGTCGTTCTGCCCACTTTTTGTTTTTACGCTATTTCGTTTTGACGTCCGGATTGGGAGTTATTAATTTTTCTTTATTTTTACGTTTTTCTTGCGCGTGAACGCGCCCTTTTTCGATTTTACGAGTCTCCACGCGCCTCAGTCGTGTCCACGTAACCCGTACCGTCTTCCCCGCGCCATTTCAATCCCGTCACGGCAAATTTTTTTACCCCGCCCCGCGCACGAGCGCGGGACGGGGGTACGCGCCTTTGTCCCCATCCCATGGCCTCCCCCATGGGCCTCCCATCCCTTACCCCCACCTGCCCATCCCATGGCCCCCCCCCATGGGCACCCACCCTTTCCTCCCACCCCTTCCCCTCCCAACTGCCACCCCTTCCCCAACCGCCCGTGCATCTCTCTCTCTCTCTCTTTCTTTCTTTCTTTCTCTCTCTCCTCCTGTGTTCTGTCTTCCACCCCTCCCCAGCGACTTCCACCTCCCTCTTCCTCCACCGCCCCCAGCATCTCCTCCTCCTCCCTCGTCCTCCACAGCCCTCCTACCCCCCTCCTCCACAGCGCCCCTCCCTGCGACCACCTTCTCCTCCACCCTCCCCTCCCAGCGACCACTTCCTCCTCCTTCCTCGCCCCCGCCCGCAGCTCCCTCCTCCACCGTCGCTCCTCCCTCGCTTCCCACCCTCCTTCTCCTTCCTCGCCCCCGCCCGCAGCTCCCTCCTCCACTGTCGCCCCTCCTCGCCCGCACCCTCCTCCTCCTTCCTCGCCCCCGCCCGCAGCTCCCTCCTCCACCGTCGCCCCTCCCTGCCCGCACCCTCCTCCTCCTTCCTCGCCCCCGCCCGCAGCTCCCTCCTCCACCGTCGCCCCTCCCTGCCCGCACCCTCCTCCTCCTTCCTCGCCCCCGCCCGCGGCTCCTTTCTTTCCTACCCCCCCCGGTGGCGCCTTCCAGCCCCGCCCGCCGCCATTACCGCCACGCCAGCGGCTCCCTCCTCCACCCTTCCTTCCCTTCCTCCATCGCCTCCTCCCCCTCCACCACCTCCTCCTTTACCTTCCCTTCCTCCACCGCCTCCTCCCCCTCTACCACCTCCTCCCACCCTCTCACCTGCCCAGGTTAGCAACTAACCTTAGATTAGTTAACACTAACCTCACTGTGATTAATTACTAACCTAGCTTTAGTTAACCTTAACTAACTTAGGTTAAAAATTAACTTAACTAGACTTAGGTTACAAACTAACTTAACTAGGGTTAGGTTAACCTTAACCTAACTGTGGTTAGTCAACTAACCTACCTCAGGTTAGTCTTTCCCCCACTAACTAACCCAGAGGGTTAGTCTCTCCTAGGTTAGTTAGAACTTACCTAGACTAACTTAACTAACCTAGACTGACCCCAGACTAACCTAATTGACTTAGTCCACCCTAGACTAACCCAGACTAACCTAATCAACCTTGACTAACCTGACTAGACTTAGGTAGACTAACCTAACTTATCCCACTAACCTGACTTAATTGACTTATGTTTAATTGACTTATGTGATTAATGTGATTTAGGTGACTTAATTAATCACTACCTTAATTTTTCCATAAAAAATTTTCAGAAAAAAAATTAAAATTTCATTTTTCTTTTTGTCAATTTTTGGAAATTTGTCTGCTGGAAATTGCCTACCCTATAATTTTTGAAAATTCCACATTTCCTAAATTTAACCCTAAAATTGCCCAAAAATGATTGACATGTGACTACGACTACTACCAATGAGGGGGATTAGCACCATTGGATGGATTGCATGAGCATTATGTGCTTGGTGCAACTATGGTTACTAGTGCACATGGGGATGCACTAGAGAGTGAACATAGTGCACACACGTGTGCATGGTGCAATGGTGCTCCTAAGAGAGTGCATTTTGTACAATGGATTGGATGGATGTTGTGCATGTGCAATTGAATGCCAAAGAGTGTGTATTTAGGATGTAGGGATGTGTGTTAAGTGCTAAAATGTGATGTGAGGTTACATTTGCACAATTATTCTAGTAGCATACATGTGGCTTGGTGTGATTGTGTGGGCCACTCAATGTGATGTGGATCTAAGTGCATGTGTGTATGGATGCACCAAGGTTAATGAGTGCATCGGTAGTGCACTAGTGTACTGCATGTGCACAAGTGCACTTATGTGCATGTGGGTGCACACAAGTGTTATAGGATGTATGCATGCCCAAGGGTAGTGTGAGGCCAGTGTACTAGTGTTGATAGATGTAGGTGTTTGTGCACTATGTATGAAGGATAGTGTGCTCTATGCATGAACTAGCATGGCCAAAGGATGTAGGAGTTGTGTGTGCTTGCAAGGTATGCATGCATGTGCAAGGATCTATTCATAACGATGTTGTGTGCATGTGCAAGTGTGTGTTGTGTGAGGTCTTACGTGTAGGGCTAATATGAGTGGGTAATGTGCATGGGTGTGCAAGGTGGCATGTGTCTACATGTGCTACGTTGTTGTGTGTTGGAGTGCTCCTTGGTGTAGATTGAGTGATGTACATGTGTGCACTAGTGGTTGTAGTAATGCAGTGTGCACTCCATTATTGATGTGTATGTTAGTGTATATGTGGGTGCTTAGGGTGTTTAACTAGGTGCATCCACATATCTATGTGTTTCTACATGAGGTATAGTGTGTATATGTGTTTATGTGGTGCAGTGTGTAGAACCCTCATCTTGTACTTCCCTTGATCCCCCCTTCTCAATAGGGTGGACTTAGGGTTTCTAAGACAAGGCATTCTTTTAGTGTGGTGCACCTTGGATGCACTTTGTGTCTAGGTTGATGCACAATATACTGTGAGTACACATAGGTGTATGTGGATGGACCGTGTGCACTATGGGTGCACATAGGGTAGGTGTGTGTATAGGAAAATTGCATGGTGGATACACTGTGTGCATAGGTGAGTAGAGGGATGCACTATGTGTGTGTAGATGGATGCACATTGTGTGTAGGTGAGTATCACATAAGTGCAACACTAAGGCACCTTCTTCCTCTCTCACTTCCCTACAATCCTCCCTTCCCAGTAGATAGGATGTGGGTTGTGGAGAGGGAGAAGAGATTTTGGGTGTACATGTGTGTTGATGTGTCTATGTGTGTATTGGTGTGTTGGTGGATGTCGTTGTGTAACAAGGTGATGTGATGCAATTGCATGTGTACGTATGTGAGGTGCAATGTGCTTACAAGGCGTGTGCATATAGGGGAGTTGTATGTGTTGTATGCGCATCAATTTGTGAATTACATGTGCTAAGGTGATGCATGTGTACTCATGTGCACCCATGTGTGGCAATGGTGAAATGGAAGCCTCATCCTTTCTTGCCACTCTTACCAATCCTTCTTCCCAGTAGGTTGGATGGTTGAGTATGTGAGTACACTCACGTGGCCACACCTAGGTATATGTGTCGTATAGAAGTTTGTCTAAAAGTGTTCACATAGAAGGTGGAAGAGACCTTTTCCAAAATCAAAGAAGAAAAATTAAAGAAAAAATCATTTTATTCAACAGACAAGATGCACACTAAGCGATTAATGCACCACACAAGGGGAGTGGAAGTACATGCATCTAACCTTTAATGTAGTGCTCAATATTCTTCATCATTAAATCAAAGGAAATTCGTCCATCACCATTTCCAATCTCTTACACATGCACCTCATGACATTAATGCAGCAAATAATTAAAAGGAATATGCATAAACTCATGAGTGGGTCTTTAATGTAATGCACATGCCGTGCTACAAACTGACAAGTCTCCTCTCCCTCTTCCCTTAGTGCACTCTCACCCCACTATGAGGGAGAGATTCACGTGTGAGGGTGTGGGAGGGCTTACCATGAAATCATAGGAATCTTGGCCAAGATAGCTGAAATGGAGGTACCCCATTTCTAGAGAATCACAAGGTGGCATGGTAGGCCTTTGTTTACTCAAGTGATAGTGCAAAGATAAGCCCACTCCATTGCCCTTATCCTCGCTGACATGGCAAGGAATACAAGGAAGGAGAATATGGTAGACATAACTTTCCAAAGATCTTAAATGTGAAAGCTAGTGAGAAGAAAATAATCTACATGTTTCATCAATTTGACCTCATCCCATCTTTCACATGGTTTCTTCCTTTATCATAACATGTAACTATGCATTTACCTCCTCATCACATTACTCCGGCAATCCAATATGCAAAAAGACTACTACTACTATACTTTGATGTAAATGCAGGCATTGACTAAATGGCGATGATACAACTACACATTTACCTCCTCATCACATTACTCCGGCAATCCAATATGCAAAAAGACTACTACTACTATACTTTGATGCAAATGCAGGCATTGACTAAATGGCGATGATACAACTACATCTTAGGAAAACACTTCAACCTCCTTACTATATAGAGCTATTACAAGATATGGTAGACAAAAAATTCACATTGTGTATATATTCCCTTTTTCTGGAATCATACATACACTTGTGCAGTTCATTGAAGGATTATATGCTTAGTAAGGGATGCCTCCAGCATGAACTCATGTTAGTCCCTAATATATAAATGACTATTCAAAAAAAAAAAGCACAATACACGGTCACTGCACCTTGGGGTCTAGCTCACTAGCTCATATCCCTACCACATAATCTCAGGGCACATCAAGGGTAAGACAACTTGAGCATGGTTGATAGACCTATCACTGTGGGCATTGCATTGCACCAAACCTTTCACCAACTAGGTCCTCAAGTGTGGGACAATGTTCCAAGTATACTTGGAAGTCAATCCATCTCCTAGTTGCACTACACGAGTACATCTCACTGTAGGAGATGAAGAACCATCAACATCAATGGCCCACATCTTATGCTTTGCATGACCCCTCCATCTATAACAACCACCATATATTATGTCATTCTCCCTTCCATTGCACATCCATATCAATTCTTTTAGTGTATCAAAGTGGGAGTGTGGAGTGAAAGATTGAATCAATCTGTGCCACAAATCGAGTCTACATCAAATTGAAAGCTTGTTGTCCACCATTAAATTATGTTCAAATCCTCATCTAGTCTACCTGAAAGCATGTATACAAATTCAAGAGCTATTATGGCTCAAATTTGGGAGCTATTGAGCTCACTTTGAATGCATTTTGGTAAGCCAAAAGGAGGTTGGAACTGGTGTATGGAATTAAGGTTTTGATCAATTTTGTGTTGGATCAGCTCATGTATTGATTGTTGAAAGCACATGGGTTGCTTAAAGCTCAGGCAGAACTTGACAAGAGGCTTGCTTGTTAATCGAAAGCTCAGGGGCAGCTTGCTGGAAGCATATGGCCTACTTTGAAAATAGAAATAGGAGCCTTTTCTATTGCAAACACAAAGAAGAGCCTTTTCTATTGCAGACATAGAGAAGAGGATGAAATATCTTTTAATGAACTTGCTTAGTGGTTACTATAATGCTTAAAGCTCCTGAAGTCAATCATCAAGGACATGAAGACGTTCTCATCAGATTTAGTGTTGCCACTACATGTACGAGACCTGCTACTACTGATTGTAGCATTCATCAATGGTTGTAGGCAGGGAGAATAAGGCTTAATCTTTTAGTGAAAGCTTAAACTAAGATTTAAAAAGTCCCTTAATAGAGCTCTATTCACACGATCCATTGAATTGGTTTGCTATTATCTTTGTTCATACTGGAAGGAAGAAGAACTAGCTATGATGAATCTAGGTTCACATTGGTAGAAGACTAAATTGGTTATTTGGTCAAACTAGTTTACAACCTATCTATTCACACTGCATGAAGCTTAAACTAGTTGTTTTCAAGGAAAAAAGGCAGTTTCTATGCAATTTTCAAGTGTTTATTTGAAGGGGAAATTTTGTCAAAAAATTTCTAGAATTTTACTATGGATTGAGATTGTTTAGAAATTCATTGTTAGAATGAAAAACTAGATAAAAATGGTAGGAAATTTGTCAATTTTAGACCCGTATTTTGATGCTTTTTAGGTACGAGTGCCGTTTAAGCCCGGTTTTCAATGTTTCTTGCTAGATAGTTGATGTTTGACATATGGGAATGATATATGGGTGTATGTGATAGCAATTGGAAACATGTATGATACCATAATAGTGGAATTCAATTTATGTATATTTTCTTGGGCATCTTTAATTCTTTTTTGTCTTGGATTTGAGCAGTTGATGCTCGGACTTGTTCAAATGCTTGGATAGTGATTTGACACATAAGATACTTCTAGTTTTTCTAAAATTGTAGTTGTCATAATGCAAAAAATTGCACAGATTACTCAAGTTGTGGGTGACAAATTGACTAGGGACGACTACCATGTATGGTCCTACTATATGCAAAAAAATTTACTGGGGAGAGGTCTATGGGACCTCATTACAAGTGAAAATGCATGCCTTGAATTTCTTGATGGGTCCATGGAGGAAAAAAAGAAGGCATACAAGGACTGGACATAAAAACGAGAAGGTCTTGCACTAGATATCTATATGCATCTCAAAGACATTGATTCTGTATATTAAAAATAATAGTACATGCAACAATGCTTGGGAGATCATTGAGAAAATATATGGCACTTGCACAAAGGCTTGGAAGATGTAACTAAAGAAGAGATTACATATGGAAATAGAAGCATTAGTGATTATGTGGTAGAAATAAAGTAAGTTGCAAAGGATCTTGCTTCAATCAATGCACCAATTAATGACGATGGTATCTATTATCCTTAATGAACTTGGACTTGCATACAAGTCACTTGACACCTCCATTTCTATGAGAGACAAATCTATGCCTAGTTTTGAGGAGTTGATTGCTTTGTGCTTATAGAAGAAATTAAGTTGGGTGTTAGGGCTAAAGTCCATGAGAATGTTATTGTCAAAAAGGAGGTTGTAGCAAGGGCCTTGCTCTCACATAACATAATCGTGTGAAGCATTTGATTAATCACTTGATTATTGACTTTTTAAAAAACTTAAATTGCAAGTAGCCCACATATTAACATTAATCACTGGACATTGCTGACTACCTCCTTGGCTTGCAAGCTATTGAAATGATCCTCTTTGAGTTAGAGGAAACTCCCTTCTTTCACTAATCAAAATCCATTGCGAAAGCTTCCATCTTCTCCAAATTTGATATCATTGTATCCACTGTAAGGATAGCTATCGACCTATCGGTTGTCACAAGCACCATTAGCATCAACCTTGTAAGGATGGTCATTGACCTATCGATTGCTACCAGCACCGTTCGCATCAATCTTGTAAGGATGGCTATCACCCTACCAATCAATGCCAAGGCCAACAACATATATTGATATCGAAAGTCATTTTAGTCAATGCTAGGGCTGGCAACATTAGTTGATGATGATCAAAAGTCAAATTTAGTCACCTTGGGAAACACCCATGAGGAGTAGGCAAAGGGCCATCAGGTCCATGGAAAGGACGATCTTGCCATTTCAGTGTCTACATACAAGGGGAGGATGATACAATGGTAGGCGAAGGGTATATGGTGGGGGAGAGAGAGAGAGAGAGGGAGGGAGAGAGAGAGAGAGAGAGAGAGAGAGAGAGAGAGATTTTACACATGACCCCCTCCTCCTCTTCCTCTATCACTTCGCCTCTAGCTCACGCCTCTCCCAGCATCGCAGAGCCATCACTTCCATTGACCTCTCTCCTTTTGGCTTGACCTTCACTCCTTATTCCCTCAATCATGAGCATGTCTCCTATTTATGTGCTTTTCCTCATTAAGACATGCGAGAGAGAGGGAGAGAGAGAGACAAGCAGAGAGATAGAGAGAGAAACATGCTTTAATGTTTTAATCTTTAATTCATTCATTTTAGCAAGCTCTTTGGAAAAAAGGTTCTCAGGGGTACTAAACATTTGCCACATGGTACCCTGAGGAATGCTAAACATTTGCCACATGGCACCCCTCAAAACCTTCTATTAATGAAGCTAGCATTCCGCATGCACAGGATGCTAGGCCACTTTAGGTAACTTCGCTGCCTAGAAGTGGCAAGCAAAGTTGCCATGCTATCACACAACAACTTCACTCGAGAATCCATTTCTCATCTTTCTCTCTCCTTTTTTCTCTCTTTGTTTCTACTTTTTTTCTTTACTCTCTCTCTCTCTCTCTCCCCCTTCCAAATTCCCTCTCTCTCTCTCTCTCTCTCTCTCTCTCTCTCTCTCTCTGCCTTCTATTTTAGTTTATTTTTTCTCCTCTCTTGGTTCTCTGTCTGTCCTTTTATTCTCTCCCCTCTCTCCTCTCTTTTCCTTCTCTCTCCCTTTGCTCTTTTTTCCTTTTTTTTCTTCTTCTTTTCTCTCTCTCCATTCCCTTTTTAAATTTCATATTTCCTCTTTCTATAAATCTTTCTACATGCTCTCTCTCTCTCTCTCTCTCTCTCTCTCTCTCTCTCTCTCTCTCTCTCTCTCTCTCTCGTCTTTTTTTGTTTTTTTATTTTCTCTTAAATTTTTTTCTTTTTTCTTTATTTTAAATTTTATTTCCTCTCTCTATAATTCTCTCTCTGTGTTCAAATTCTCTCTCTTCTTCTTCTTCTTTTCTCTCTCCTTTTCTTCTCTATGTCTCTCCCCCCTCTCTCCTCTATTTTCCTCTCTCTCTCTCTCTCTCTTAAATTTTATATTTCCTCTCTCTAATTCTCTTTCTCTCTGTTCCCCCTCTCTCTCCCTCCCTCTCCTCTTCTTTCTTTATATATATATATATATATATATATATATATATATATATATATATATATATATATATATATATATATATATATATATATATATATATATATATCTCTCTCTCTCTCTCTCTCTCTCTTTCCAAATTTTTTCTCTCGCTCTCTTTTCTCTCTATATATTTTTTCTTCTCTCTCTTATTTTCTCTATTTCCCTTTCTCTCCCCTATTTTCTCTCTCTTTCAAATTATATATTTCCTCTATGTCTCTCTCTCTCTAAGGCAAAAATTATATTAAAAAAATTTAATTAAAAAAAACTATTCTCTTTTTTCTTTCCCCCTCTTTCCATCTTTTTCTCTTTCTTCTTCTTCTTCTTTCTATCATTCTCATTCTTCTTCCTCCTCTATCTCCCTCTCAAAGTGTGTGAAAAAATATGTCCAAAAAACTTTAAATTAAAAAAAGCTTGTAAAAATTTTTACTTAAAATTTTTTTACTTAAAAAGTTTAATTTAAGAGAGAGAGAGAGAGAGAGAGAGAGAGAGAGAATACCTAGGCCCTACACATGAGAGAGAGGGGGAAGGGGGAGGATAAAAATGTTTAATTTTAAAAAACTATTATCTTTTCTCTTTCCCCTCCTTTCTACTTCTTCTTCTTTTTATCCTTCTTCTTCTTCTTATTCTTCTCTCTCTCTCTCTCTCTCAAAGTGTGTGAAAAACTATATTCGAAAAACTTTAAATTTAAAAAGTTTAACCTGAGAGAGAGAGAGAGAGAGAGAGAGAGAGACTTTTGATTTAAAAAGAAGTTTGATTTAATTGAGAGAGAGAGAGAGAGAGAGAGAGAGAGAGAGAGAGAGAGAGAGAACCTAGGCCTTACACATGAGAGAGAGGGGAGAGGGGAGAGGAATTTAATTTAAAATGGGAAAAGAAAGAGAAAGATTATAAGTGAGAGAGAGGGGAGGGGGTTTTTTTAATGAAAAAAGGGAGGGGGAAGAGAAAAGGAGAGATTACACGTGAGAAAGAGGGGAGGAGAGGGGGTTTTGATTGAAAAAGGGAGGTTTGGAAAAGGGGGTAGGTTCGAGCATTTCTAAACCTATAGCGAAAATAATATAGTAGTAAGATAAAAGATTACCCCTTAACGAACACTTCTAGTGTCTAGGAGATTCGTCATACTCTTCACATTAGCATTCTTAAGCAATCATGTATCAAATCAATACCAACAAAGATCACCAAGGCACATAAAATAACAAAGATCATTGTGACATACAATATTTCATACCCTTTCTAGGATAGTATTTTGCAACATGTTGTCTTGGCATGATATGTTCTAGCAATAATTTTCTCTAAACATGAAGCAAAATTTTGGTGCATAATTTGAACATTTTGACATTGCCAATGCATTAGAGTGTCTAATACCACAAAAATGACTTTTAAGTTAGTTTTGAATTTCCAAAGCTCCAGTTTGAAGTAGAGAGAAACATCATTTTTAGGTGCCTTGATTTAGGCAAAAATCTACCAAAAATGCACTAAAAGTAATAAACATGCATATTCAATTCATATTTAAGCACCATATTGGATGTCCCACAATGCAAGAAGTCTCCAAAAACTTAGGTGTCTAAGGCAAGGCATTTTCCCTAACATGCACCATATTTCTACAATTGGTTTTTTCTTTTGGTTAAACTTATTATTTCTTACACAAGAGAAACATGAAACACTTTTTTTATTACCATGTGGAACAAAACTTTTAACTACCTTTGCAACTTTGAGGGAGATTTAAGTGTTTGTGTGGTCCAAATATATATGTAGCACATCTTAATTGCTAACTAAAGTAGCTTTAGCATACTAAGTATATTTAGCACTTTCTAACTAATATATGCAACTAGTTTTAGCATAGTCAATATTCTTTCCACATAGGGTACAAGCACATAAGGTTTCATATATAGAAGTAATGCTTTAGTAAACATAGTTCCTATGCTTTAGCAATTTAATTTTGATGTAATTAATTTAGCATTACTTATGAGTATTTTAAATGGGTGTCAAATTGCATATCATAGTTTGACATCTCACCTAAAGTTCCATTTTGGTCCATGACATAACAACAATTGCAAATGTTGCTTGGGTCCTTTTGGCACATGTATCTCATTTCACCGTGGATTCTCATTGTTTTCAATTGGGTTGGCTCTTTGGATTCTCATAGCATTCTCTTGGGAAAGCTTTTAAGAGGGGGTATATTACTAGCATGTGACTTCTAAGAAACTCTCAATGTGATAGCCATGATGGGCATCACATTAATCCTACTACAAGACATGGATAGAACCTTGGAATTTATTTAGATTTTATCATGAAAATTTGGACCTTAACACTTTCATGTTAAGGACCTTAGTATGAAAATTTGGACCCCTAATGGCTAAAAGTGATTAGAAACCTTAATATGAAAGTTTGGGCCAAAGTTTAGATAGCCCATTAAACTATAACTTTTGAGAAACCAAAACTAAAGCCATCAATAACAAAATAATAAGGAATTAACATGGCATTTCTCTTGGTTCTTTTCATGAGAATGTTCCATGGAACAAGAACCCAAACACGGGGAGAGAAGAAAAGAGAAATACTTTAATGAAAGAAGAGAATAGAAGAATAAAATTTGCACTGAAATCCAAGATAATATTGAAAACAATGTGAACAAATCAACCATAGCCCAAAACGTCAATGAGAGAACTTGATTGGGCTGATGAGATGGAAGGGAGCATCAGATGATACAAGAATGCCATGAAAGCGAGTCTACTGAAATTTGCAAAATTGTGTGTTACCAATGACCGAGGCTGGTATACATAGCCAAAAACTAGAAAAAAACTAGCCATAATTTCATCATAATGAGGCCTAAAATGCTAGCCGACCAACAACATGCACCAAATAATTAGAAACTATGCTAAACACCATGACCAAATTGGTCTCTCCACTGTTGGTATTGTGAACACAACCTCCAACCACACCAAAAAAGAAAGGCATTGAGTTGGACAACTAGAAAGAGCCAGTATGAACACATTAAATATGTTTGCAAAAGAAACATGTTGAAATGCATACTCTAGAAAGAGTTGCATCCTCTATCAAAACATAGAAACTAATAGATAGATAGAATGTGAGAGCTACTAATATCCTCAACTATCTCAAATTGAGGCTCGCATGCAAGAGATGATTGTGCATGACAAAAATGATTGCTAACACTCCCTTTCAGATCTTGGATATGTTAAAATTCCAAAGAAGTCAAAATGGATCTAAGGGTAGCAAAAGAGTGCCAAAGTCCATCACTATAGTCTGTCAATGAATAAGCCCTTTGTGATCATGGGAACCCCCCTCTTAAACACAAGGGGGCAAGTAATCTACAGTTGCATCACGATATCATCCCCCTCTAAAAGGGATGGGAGCTATGAGGGAACCACCAAAGGAGATGGTGGGGGATGAGATGGAACATATGGGATGGGAAATTCACAAATGGGAATAAGTGCAGCAATAGAAGATTGCCTCGGAGAGCCGTACACAATGGAAGTGAAATGGAGCCTATATGGTCCCCCTCTCCTACCAATCTATTGTGAGAGCGGCTCAATGTAGAAGAATCCTCAACAAAGATATCCTACTCGGTGAACAAAACCTAGGTATTGAGCCTTGTAAGGCCATGAGTTCCCAAAGGAGATGGTGGGGGATGAGATGGAGCATATGGGATGGGAAAGTCACAAATGGGAATAAGTGCAACAATGGAAGATTGCCTCGAAGAGCCGTACACAATGGAAGTGAAATGGAGCCTATATGGTCCCCCTCTCCTACCAATCTATTGTGAGAGCGGCTCAATGTAGAAGAATCCTCAACAAAGATATCCTGCTCGGTGAACAAAACCTAGGTATTGAGCCTTGTAACGCCATGAGTTCAGAGGAATGGGAAGCCCCAACTTGGAACATGTAACACTTCTAAAGTGGAGGTTGATGGATGGTCAAGCAATAGTGGCATAGTACCAACACCACAAACAAGTACCAAAGAAATGTTACCAATGGTGACTCTACCCACTAATAGACTTAAATCCTAGAGTAAATCTCTTCAAGGATTCATATGACTCAAAGCACCATTTTCAATGAGCCAAGGCTTCTCTAAAGATGCTAGACAACCAAAGTAGAAGGCCTCTTTATCTCATAAATGTGAAGGGACATGTACTCATAAGTTACAATTAGAGAAAAGTACAGGAAGGCTCTGATTATATAGCTCCATCCTTTGCTCCTCAAAGAAGTGAGGGCATTTTTCCAATATTTCTCCTTAGGATGGGTTCCCTTGCCACAATATGGGTATTAAGGCTTCCCTTCTAAAGTTTTGTCAAAGTTTGAACCCTCTAAAGCTATGTCAAAGTCCAAAGAAGTCTTTGAGTGCTTAACTTGCTTCTTCTTCTTATTCTTGGCCTTCTTATTATCCTTCTTATATCCCCTCTCTTGAACCTACAATAAAAGCTTTAGTAGAGCCTAATCCATTGGCTCCAATCTCCTTGAGTTTCTCTTTGTACTCCAAAAAAAGTGGCCTGTGGGGCTAACTCCTCCCACAAAACAGTGTCCTCAACTTTGGAAATGAGTAGGTTGGTATAGAAGGCATCAAACATTAAAGATAGGAGATGAGTGATGAGAATCATCATCAAATCTTTTTTTATATGATATTGTCCTACCAAGGGATGCAAGGTCATATTGTAACTCCTCCATCTTGTTGATGCAGTATTTCACGGAAGGAGAGTCATCAGTGGAAAGTATTTAGAGCTTCTTCCTTGTAGTAGTATGGTGAAAAAAATGTATTCAACTAATAGGGGGAAGATAGCTTTGTCCAAACCTCTGCTATGGTCTGAACTTTGCGCACATGCACAAGGATATAATCCTACAAAATCATAAAGAAAAAAGAGCGAGCTTTAGAATTGAGTTGATCCTAGAGAGCAACTTGGTCCATAGTGGAACCAATATGAGGATCTTGCATTGGATAGGGAATCAAGACAATAACAAATACCCATAGTTTGAAATTATCCAATATGCACTCCACTTTGTAGGAACAAAGCGAGTAGTTGGTGTTGCCAAGGAAATCTTCTTTGGACAACGATGGAATGCTAGAATGGCCATGCGAGATCGTCTACTAGGTGCCTTGTTAGAAACATATAGAGAAATGTGGGCGAATGAGACTACTCCTCTCTTGGGCCTATTAGAGTAATTATCACTAGATACTTGTGGCTTTGATCTTTGATTTTCACGTCACTCTTCACAACATGCTACCTAGCAAGACTACCTACCTATCTTTAGAAGAATGAATTGAATCATCGCCAATGTCATCAAACACATTGAACCAATACTTCATAGCTCTTCAAGGAAATGAACAAATACACAAAGAATTGTTGTAATTTTTGTGTTAGGCTACTCAAATGAAGAATTGAACCAATACTTCATAGCTCTTCAAGGAAATGAACAAATACACAGAATTGTTGCAATATTTGTGTCAAGCTACTCAAATGAAGAAGAAATTAGCTACAACTTACAAAAGAAAGTGGCAAATGCTTGCACACTTCATAAAAATCCCAAACAAAGTAGAAAATCTACATTCTTCATGGGAAATCTATAGCATTAGACAAGCAGAGTGTGGGCTCCTCTGCATTGGACCTCCAGATCCTCTCCTTTGGCAATGATGCCATGTTACAGTGTGCAACAAAAGAAGAACACAAACACAAAGAGAGAAGGGAAGAGAAAGACTACATTGAAATAAGAGCATGAAAGAAGAAAATTTAGATTGAACTCCAAATGAATGTTGAATATAATGTGGACTCATTAGTCCCTACATGCAATATAAAGCATCAATGAGGGCACCAGATGAGGATGATGGTGAAAGGAAGCATAGGATACCAAAGGAATCCATCGAAAGTTGGAGCAAGCTAAAATCTACAAAAAGTTATGTGATGTTAATGTCTAAGGTTGGTATAAGTAGCCAAAAACATTAAATTTTTTTGCCAATTTCATCATAATGAGGCCTAAATATTGGCTAACCAACAACACGTGATAAATAATCAATGAAATTTATAAACATCATGACCAAACTATTTGCCTTAATGCTAGCATTGTGAACATAGCATCTAGCCCTACTAAAAAAGAAAGGCACTAAGCTAGAGAATTGGAAGAGGCAATGTGAACACACTAAAACTAGCTAAAAAAGAAACACGCTTTAGAAAGAGCTACCTCTTGTATCAAAACACAAGAAATAATAGAAAATAGAATGCTAGAGCTCCTAATTTCCCCATCTGGCTCATAGTGAGACTCACAGGCAAGAGATAGTTATCCATGATAAAATGACCATTAACACTTTTTTGGCAAGATAAACTTGCTTTGTCATTTCTTTAACTTGCCTCTCTCTCTCTCTCTCTCTCTCTCTCTCTCTCTCTACCAAAGTACAATAAGAAGTACAAAAGAAAATTAAAATAAGAAAGGAGGCACATCATCAAGTAGAGAAGGAAGTTGAAATAAGGAAGGAGACATATCAAGGTATGATAAACACCATCTTTTCGGTAGTTAACTAAAGCTCTATTGCAAAAGAAGATTGAAATTCCATGCTTGTATAGGTGGCCTTCATGAGGGATGGCATGAAGAAACATAAGAAGAACTGACTGATGAAGACCACCAAGAATGCTCAAAGCCATACAAGTTAGAGACCAAACTAAGGCCAATACTAGAAGAAAAGAGTTCAAGTGAATGGTAGCATGGCAAATCACAAGCAAGAAAAGAATCAAGAAACTTTGAATTTAGAAACATGGAAGATAAATTTGAAATATCAAAGCAATCAAAATGTTTCAAGGGAAGCAAATTATGGATTATAGATGAACTAACACCAATAGAACTCAAAAGCACAACTAGGAATTTGCCAAGATGAAGAAAGCTAGAAAGGAGGATAAATGGGTAGTTTACTAAGGTGACAAAGCCATCATAGAGGAGTTCAAAAAACCTAAGCATTGAGCTACTATTTGGACAAATAGGCAGTTTATTGAGATTCAAAATCCTCATAGAACACTAGGCTCCTCCTCGAAGGGAATCCATCATAAATATTTGTGTGTATCATCACGTGGATTCAACATGAACTATTTTGAAAAAAAAAATTACATATAAAAGGATCCCATATAAAGGGTCTATTTACAAATTGAAAAGAAAAAGGTTTTATTTTATTCAAGAAAAACGCCTGGATTAGTGTATTTATGAATAGGCATTGAGCACATATGATAGAGAGGGTATACATATAATAACCCCCCGAGGATTCCTTTTGGATAACGGTATATTAATCAGCTTTAATAGCTTTGGTAGTTGGTTTTTTTTTTTAAAAGTACTAATGGCACCTTGATGTGGGTTTCTTTCTTTTTATGCTAATGGCTTTTCTAAGTGAATTGTAACTAACAACTTTGATGACTGTCTTTCTCCTATATGCCTTTAAGGCATCTAAAAGGACATAAATACAACTTTCTTTCTTTCCCTTTCCTTTTGGAATCAATCACAAGCTATTCTATTGAGTTTTAAGAAGAATGAATAATAAAGAAGTGAACTCAATTGTAGAGATTCATAAGACAACATTGTGGTGGAAGGTA
This sequence comes from Lygodium microphyllum, assembly GCF_053477565.2. Taxonomy (NCBI): domain Eukaryota; kingdom Viridiplantae; phylum Streptophyta; class Polypodiopsida; order Schizaeales; family Lygodiaceae; genus Lygodium; species Lygodium microphyllum. The sequence goes on along the minus strand of NC_141137.1, from coordinate 128,002,162 downwards.
TTGTAGCATTGAGATTGGCTTGATCATTTTGAAGTTCAATAATAAATACTTTGATGTAAACATGACAACACTTTGACATTGCAATATTGTATTGCTTTTTAACAACATTCAACTTCAACTGCATATCATGTCATCTAGCTCACATTTGTTGTTTGGGTCACTTCTAGGCTAAAAATTTTCTTGTTTTCAACTTTCTCTTCTGTTGGCAACATTTTTGACGATCGGGTTGCAAGAATGTGCATGTTTTTAAGAAGAACTATGGATAAAGTAAAGAGGACAATGTTGAAACTTTTTTGGATGCCAAAAGATAGTAATACTTAATATCAAAAAAGAACTTCCTACTTTACAAAAGTGAGCCAGTTAAGCATTAAGCTTACTCTAGACAAATCCATTTGACTGATGTGACCTAAAACTTCGGGAATACACCAAGTCCACCAAATTATATTCCTAATCTTCGGCTAATTCAATTCTAGCCTCTTGTTTTCAAAAATTCCACTAACTCAATATCTCCACATTTCCTACAAAGTAGCCATACAAATAGTGTGTCACATTAACACTTCTAATCTATCCCCATTGATCCCTTCACCAAACACATTGAGTTCCAGGTGGTTTGCCTCTAGCTCATATTGGCACAAATGAGCAAGAATGTGGGTCTATGGGAATACCCCCATTTATGAACAAATGTTCAATTGACTCATTAGTGTCACATCTACATTTATCATTTAAGATTCCCATATTATGTAGCTTATTGGTCGTAATGAAAGTGCACATGAGGACTCTCCAATTAAACACCCTATCCTTTAGTGGCAATTTGATTTCCCAAGTCTCCCTTAGGACCTTGGCTAGTCTACATGTTGTGATCTCCAAGCCCCAATATCTCCTAACTCTTTTTGCATTTGGAACCATGTCATAGTACATCTTTTTGACTACCTCAGTTCACAGCTGAGGTAGGTTGTCTCCACCAATCACAATCACCAATTTCACATTGAGGCTAGTCATCAAGGGATTTTCCTCCATTTACCTAATTTTCTCCGCAACAAATCTTCATGAGGGCTCGAATGCCTTGCTAAGGTTCCACTTCCTCAATCCTTTCTCCACCCTTGAAACCTCCCCATCATGAGTAAGCCAATAGCCAGTATTCCACTTTGCACATCCCTCTCCTGATGAGAGAGACCTCTTATCTTGAGTTGCATGGCTAGAGACAGGTGCATATTCTAGCTCCAATATACATTGTCCCCCTTAACTGACTATGCCTTCTTACATATCTTAATGTTCATGGATAGTGTTTTCTTCTAGGAGCTCAGCAGATAAAGTAAAATACCCTGAGCTTGAACATGAAATAGGGCTTGTGTTGAAGTGAAGTCCTCTACAATGAGCCCCCAACTAAGACACAATTTTTGTTATGTTGATGCAATATGCCAAGCATCATACAAGACTAGGGTGCCTTTTGCTCCTAATATTTACTAAATAACTTAGCTCTTAAGAGATCATCCTCCCCTCCTAGATCCATAAGCTATAGTCCACCCTCTTCCACACATCCCAAGTCTCTTGCAGAGTCTTGTTATAGTGTATCAAAGGCAAGTAGAGTCTGATGGACAAGTAAATAGAGGTCTTGAGTATCTTAAGTTCACCAGAGTGACCAAGCCATAGATTTCTAGTTCTTAAATTTCCTCTTGATTTTATCAAGAATCCATTGCATTTTCCCTTGGTTGATTACTTGTAGGCCCATTGGGAACCTTGGATATCTAAAAATTACTCCTCTGTTGACACTTTTCCTCTCCAACCAAGGTTTAGAAAATCGTCCTCCATCAAGCCAATCAACATTATTTTTGTATATTGATCCTGAACCCTACTACCTTCTCATACCATTTTAGAACATTCATTGCACTCTCCAAGTTTTATTTACTAGCTCATTGCATCATTAGAAGGTCATATGCAAAACCTTGTCCCATCAATTGCTTGCCCTAGTATTTTACCCTCATGAGGATCCTCTCTTGTGTCATGGTGTCCATCAAGCAGAACACTAGGTGTGCAGTCAAAGAAAAAAACAAGGGGCTCAAAGGACAGCCCTACTTCACACAACTTCCAATTTGAATTGGTTCCATAAGAGACCCATTAATCGAAATAAAATCTTGCCTCCCTTGAGAGTACATATGGGAGGTTAGCAATACTTCGGTGAAATCCCATCCACCACAAGGAAATGGAAGCCTAGCAACAATCATTTACGATGTGATTAGGCGATGTCACTATATGCATCGTTATGTGTATTATTAACACAAATAGCAATGCTAATAGCAAGGGTGTTCTGGGAGAAAAGACGTTGAAACTTAAGCATGGAATTTTACATGTTTGTAAACAAGCGAGAGCAAGAGAGACAAAGAGGGGGAGAGAGCTCAAAGCAAGAGAGAGAGAGAGAAAGAGAGAGAGAGAGACACTTCCACCGCCATCCATGAAGGGGGAGAAGACAGGTGTAAAGGAGGAGGAAACTCGTGCAGGAGAAGAAGAACAAGGAGGGAAATGCAAAGGGATTCTTCTTCAAGCTCTGAGGTAAGTGGATTCTCTCTTGTCTCTTTGTTTTTCTCTTTTCTTCACTTCTTTCTTTTTGTTAATGAAGAGGTATAGAGAGAAAACAAGGGAGAGAGAAATAGATGGATGAAGAGAAAAATAGAGAGAGGAAAGGAAAAAAGAGAGAGACGAGGGAAAGAGAGGGAAAGAGAGGAAGAGAGAAAAATGAAGGAAAGAAAGAAAAATAGAGAGAGAGAGAGAGAGAGAGAGAGAGAGAGAGAGAGAGAAGGATAGAAAGAGAGAGGGAGAGAAATAAAGATGAGAGAGAGGGAGAGGGAGGGAGAGATAAAAATAGATGGAGAGAAAAATAGAGAGAGGAAAGGAAAAAAGAGAAGAGGAGGAATAGAGGGAGGGAGGGAGGGAGGGAGGGAGAGAAATAAAGATAGGAAGAGGGAGGGAGGGAGGAGAGAGAAAAATAGAGAGAAGAAGGGAAAATAGAGAGAGGGAGAGATATAGAGGGATACACTCATAGAGGGAGGGAGGGAAGAAGGGAAAGAGGGAGAGAAATAAAGATAGGGAGAGGGAGGAAGAGAGAGAAATAAAGAGAGGGAAAGATAAAAATAGGAAAATAGAGAGAGAGAGAGAGAGAGAAGTGCAAAGTAGAAGAAGGGAACCAATGAAAGAGAAGAAGAAGGAGGAGGAGAGAAGCGTGAAAAGATTCTTATTCAAGCTTTGAGGTAAATGTATTCTTTCTTCTCTCTTTGATTTTCTCTTTTCTTTGCCTCTCTTTTTTTTGTTTACAAAGAGATGCATAGAAAGAGGAATAGTGATAAAGAAGAGGAAGAAAAAGGGTGAAATAGAGGAAGGGAAGGAGATAGGAAGAGGTAAAATAAAAGGAGGAAAAACAAAGACGAAAAGAGAGAGAGAGAGAGAGAGAGAGAGAGAGAGAGAGAGAGAGAGAGAGAGAGAGAGAGAGAGAGAGAGAGAGAGAGAGAGAGAGAGAGAGAGAGAGAGAGAGAGAGAGAGAGCCAAGCTATGGCAAGTGAAGATAGACTAAGTCCTCAATAGGGAGCTGTAAGAAGAAATCATACTGAGGTGAAACTAGGAGACTGCCTCTAGATCTAAAGAAGCCAAAGAGCGTGCCGAACCATAATTGAAGCAGTTGAGAGCCAAAAGAGTCCAAGAGCTACAGAATGGAGTGAAACTGACCAAAGAAGAACTAAGAATCCAGGAAAAGAAAACATGGCTGAAAAAAGAAAAAGAGTTCTAACCAAATGAAGATGATGAAGAAAAGGGAGAGGATGAGCTCATCCCAAAAAAGAGTTCTCATCCCCAACAAGAAGGAGCCAATTGCTACTACCCCAACTACTACCTTGAAGACTACTACCAAGAAGACTACCCTAAAGAACAATAGCTCTACAACAAATACCCTCCTAAAGGAGATGGATACTACTATCCCAAAGATTTTCCCATCATTGACTACCACCTAAAAGGAGAATACCTCTACATCGACTGCCATGAAAGCTTGAAGTGAAACTCTTCTTCTCAATCCTAAGCAAGTGATGAAAAAGCTCATTGAGTAACATGATAGCGCTCTGACTATCACAACGGAGGACATGAAACTCTCTAACTATCACAGTGGAGGAGAGGAACCTCTATAATGCCAAGCTCTCCAATCAAACGTGAAGGCCATAAAGCCCCTTTTCATACCTCAATGATGGCATCCATGTGCTCTACCTCTGTTAGTAGACAATGCAACACACTTTTGCAACTTGGATATCCAAGAGACTGATCCTCTTATGAAGGTGAATATATACCTTGAAATAGACTTCCTGCAGTTTAAATGACCAGCATAGTCTGCATCCGTAAAGCCAATTATAAATGCCTTCTGCTTTCCACAGTAGATACACAAATCCTTTGTGCCCTTAAGGTATCACTTGATACCCTTTACTACTACTTCCCAATGCTTCTTATACCAAGCTGTGCTATGTACCTGCTAACCACTCTTACTACAAATGCTATGTCATGATATGTAGTAACCATAGCATACATCAAGCTACCAATAGTAAAGCATATGAAATCTTAATTATTTTAGCATTTTCATAATCAAATGTAGGGTTTTCCACTACACCGAGTTTCGCATATGGAGGCAATGGAATCCCAATCACTTTCTCCCCCTCCATATTGAAACACTGCAAAATCTTGGATATATACTCCTATCATCACAAATAGAAAAGCCCCTTTGATCTGTCACTGAATATCCACATCTCTGGAAAATGATTAGCCTTACCGAGATCCTTCATGTCAAAACTACTATATATACTTCCTTCAGGATATCCAAAGCATGAACATCCCTTCTTGCAATCACCATGTCATACACATATAAAACCAAGATAATCAAGATGCCATCCGATGCCTTCTTGGTATATAAGCAGTGATCGACTTGGCTCCTACTAAAACCTTGAGACTGCATGAATGTATTAAACTTATGATACCATTCTCAAGGTGCCTATTTCAGTTCATACAAACTTCTATTGATTTTACAGCACATATATCTCTGTCAAAAGTAAAAAATTGAAGTACTTGAATCAACCCAGAGACATCTCATAGCATGAGTATAACATCCCTAAAGTATCCAACACCAATCATAGCCATTTGGGAATCAAATGAGTATAACCAAGGAGCATGAGCCACCAAGACAAGGGACTGCCCAGTTTTACACAGTCATAGACTATACTTCACAATCCTGAATTGAAAATATGACAATCAATCTCAATGTCAAGTATCAATAGTTGCTGCCAAGGTTCATTACCACTTACCAAGGGTGTAACCAAGAACGATAAGCTACCATGGAGCTAAAATAGAAGCAAGAGAGGACTAAAATGTTAGAGAGAAGATCTGGACAGCTGATGTGAATTTGCATCTGTTGTTCCTGGGTTTTGGGCAACAACAAGTAATGCTATGTAAGCCTCAATCAAGGCTACAAGAAGGCTAGGATAAGCCTAGACCAAGTCTAGAGCAAGCCATGTAAGTCTTCATGTGCAAACTGAGGTGGAACTAACCTGTGGATTGAGTTGAAAACTCATTGTCTTAAGCTCATCACAAGCTCAAGAAGTCCTACAAAAGCACCCACAAAGCCAAGGAAAAATGAAACTTCTAGTCCAGCTCTAATACCATTTTGAAGTGCACATATCCACAGAGAGTTTTCAATGTTAATGGAGATGCAGGTTGAGTGAGAGAGAAGCACGCACAATATGTGGGGACAATGAAGCCAAGGAAAAATGAAACTTCTAGTCCAGCTCTAATACCATTTTGAAGTGCACATATCCACAGAGAGTTTTCAATGTTAATGGAGATGCAGGTTGAGTGAGAGAGAAGCACGCACAATATGTGGGGACAATGATAGTATCACTTAGGTTTTTTCAAATAGGTATATGAATATGGTACAACCCCGAAGGGTACATTCACAACCATTGTGGGTGCGGGTATGGTGGCCCTTTATTCCCAACACATTGGTAAATGAATTATGTAAGAATATTCAATGTATATAGGTAGAAAAGTGGCGGGGCTACATACCGTGCCACTTTTCTTTTTTCCTATGTAACCTTTGCTATTTGCATCAAAAATTTACTCTATAATTGTCGCTATTTGCCTCCCTATTTGCATCACTAATTCTCATTAGCAACACATATAGCAACGGATCTATCGCGTCGCTAATAGTGAAACGAATAGCAATGATGGGGTTCCATGAATAATTATGTCGTTTTAAATATCCATATTGGGTATATATATTGTAGTGATCCATAACATAATCTACCTCAAATACTTCCAACTTACCCTATCAAAGGCCTTTCAAGATCTAACTGCAAAAGGATACTTTTTTGACCTAAGATGGAAGCCCATTCAAAAGCCATTAAAGCATTGAGTACATTATCCAGAAGGTTACTACCTTTGATAAACGCATACTCGTGCACATTTATGCATTTCTGCATAATGGTTTCCATCCTATAAGCCAAGGCCTTCATGAAGTCTTTGTAGATGACTCACATTAGTGAAATGGGATGCTATTGATTCAACTAAGTGCACATTGTTTGCTTTAGCACTAAGGTCATGATGCTTCTCGCCCATGTTTTTGAAAGTCTCCCTTTTTTCCAATCAAGATTTATGAGATCTGTCTCACAACATTTTTGAGCTTGTCCCAATAGCAAAAACTTCTGGGTCAATAAGACATTGTCTTCATCTGTGATTACCCTATTGACAAGGATAAGGATTCTTTCATGTGCCTCCCCATCTATGGCAAGATAGGGTTGGTAGAGAATTCGAAAATGCTTCGTACAAAATATTGCAATGCTCTGTTGATTCAGTTCCCAAGTACCACCATCATATTGCAAGGCTACTATGCATTTTTTAGCTTTGCATTTCTTAAGAGACTTCATCAATTCTGTTGAGCTACAATGCACGTCTCCTACTAGCCTTTTACTATATAAGAGATCAATCTTCTCCATCTCATGTACTAGAGCAACATATCGAATCATTCAAGCCTACTTGAGTTCCTTGGCCTCAAAATCATTGAGCCACCTAAGGCTAGCGACCCTAACATAAGTGGAAATAGTATCTTATACCCATCTTAATTCCGATCTCTCCTTCTCAAAAATGCATTGTAGACATATGCACTGCTAGACAATATTGATAAACTGCTCCAAGGATCGAGATTGGCCCCCATTATATCCTCCTAGATTACATTAATCGCTCCCTCAATAATTAAAGGGATTTGCATATAATATCTATAGTTAGCCACCATCCATTTATGTTATCCTTGGAATTGCTACAATTCAAGATGTCTAAGATTTAGTAGGATTGGGAGATGATTCGATAAGACAGTGTTATGATCAATTTTCAAGTCCACCATTTGGGGAAGCCACTTGCCCCCCAAAGAGGCATACCATCGATCTAATCTAACCTAGTAGTGAGGAAAATTGAGAGAGTTTTTAGGTTTGTAATCCACCATCCTCATATAGTATATCACCCAAATCCACCATGCCCATTTTATCTACTAAGTATCCCCATGGTTTCACCTCCTCATGAATTTTAACCAGTTGCAATGAGGTATCAACTTCATTTAGCACCATATTAAAATCCCCAACTATCAAACATTTACTGGCTTTGAGATTTGATATCTCATGCCACAATATACTTTTCTCCTTTGCAAAATTGGCCCATATTATTCAATGGCATGATCACCACCAATACTCTACTACTAGGAGAGTTGTATTTTAGTAGAGGGGACATTTTAGTTTTCGCCAAGATTGCACAACCAAATTCTCCTTCCATTGCTCCTCCAAAGAAGCAAGTGTAATCTCCATGGGAACAGACCACCCCACTTCTAGTATGCAGCTTATGTTCTTGAATCAGAACCACATTCGGGTTTTGTCCAAAAAAGTCCCCCTCTTAGCAGCGCAACTTAAGCTTGACATGGAAGCACAACAATTTAAGATTGCCCTAGATGATCATCAGGAGTCTGAATTTGCTGCTCTCTATCAAAGCCTTTGTCCCCCTTCTCCCAATTTGCTTGATCACTAAGCCATGCATTTACAGAATATCTCAGAATACTTTGCCCAGTAATTGTGTCGGCTATAAACCAATTGGGATCTTCCCACCCATAGCAACTAAGAAATGCATTTCTTTGAATTTGAAACTTATGAAACATTTCTTAAAGCACGAAACATTTCTGAGAGTAAAAAACGTGGGTTTTTTTTTTTTTTTTGGAACTCAAAACATGGTTTTTTTAACAAAAACTAATGGGCAATGTTAAACATGATGATGACGATATGTAATGACTCATCAGGGCTTAAGATTTTGGATGAGAGAGATTTTTTTGTGATTTTGTTTAGTTATCGAACTTTGCCAATCTAGTATCTAATCTTGTCTTGAGATTTGAATATTATATGACTTTAGTCTCATTTATGAGTTATTTATGATATATTACGATTCATTCTTGATTTTGACATTTTGTCTGTTTGTTTTGAAATGAGAATCATGATGTTGCAACTTGACTCAGTCCATATTATAGATAAGCTATTTACATGTTAATTTCAATTTTCTTTGTATGATATGTATGAATCATAATGTTTGAGTTCTAAACCAGAGTATAGTTTGTCCAAAGACTAACTTTAACATAAGTGACAAGTCAATAATGGATCATGGATATGTAATGTATAATGTATTATTCTCAATTGACTCTATTATCACTCGAGCTCAATTAGCCATTCTTTGTTTAAGAGAGAGTTCTATAGAGGTTTAGAACCTCTTTCCCTAATCAAAACTATTAAAAATCCCTATATAAAAAAACCCGCATTTCTTTTTTTACCCCCGTTTGAAAGAAACTTACGAAACACGTTTCTGACATTTCATTTCTAAACGTTTCAGACATTTTTGGCTGTTATGTTCCCACCTGATGCCACAAGGATTTGAGGCCATATGAATTTTTTGTATCCATGCTTGGGTACTCTCATTCCAAATGTTCCACAGGAACTTTGATGATGTTGGTAAAAGCACTTGCTCAACCCCGACTCTCCCACAGTATCATGGCTTTAGACCATAAGTTTTTTATCTGTGGTGGTGTGACCCAAGTGCTATCCAACACCTCTATATTTTGCTTCCCTGTATTAGATTTTATCTTCCTGTTGTGAACCAGTTGCCATTCGCCATCGTTCTCACTATTAGTACTCTCCTTTTGCAAACCTTTACTGCTGCTCTACTTAGCCACAGAGGCCCAATTCTTGGCTTTACCACTTGCAGGATCTGCTCTATCTTCTTAAGGTAACGACCCCGTTGACCACACTAGTAACAAGACCCCGTGAACTTGCTCCAACTAAGCTTAAGTTGAAGCTCCCCCACACAATGAACACTACTATCAATATAGGCCGGTTACACACCGGGCTATAGACGGACAGGAGGTGCAAGTTGTCCATTGCTTTCCTTACACACTAAACCATGCCCATGTATCTCATCAAAAGGGGGTTGGCCCATTGGTAATGAATGTGAGGTGTGAGGAGATTGGTGAGGGTTCAATTCTTAACAATCCCATAGCGCTCTTTTTGAAAAAAGGTGTTGTCGTCTTGTACATTCGACGCGTCCGAATTTCGAGACGAGGGAGATCCTCCGCCCAAAAGTGTATGCCAACCGCAAAAATCGGGCCCAATGACCTTTTGACACGCAGGGCAGCGGATGCCTCTTTTTCCACCTATCCATCCATAGCCCGGTGTGTAACCAGCCATAGTTTAGCTTTTGCTACTCTGTGTCCCATAGAAGGCAGATTCTATTACAGAAAGGATGGGCCAATGGCGGTATTTAGAGGAGCCTAGCCAGCCCATTTGCAATTATATCCAAAAGCAGGTTCCATAAATATGTAGGAAGATCCAGAATCTCCACCCACGCAGGACAATCTTTCTTGAGTCGATCTCGACCCATCTCCACCAGCCACCATTGGGTAACATAAACCAGGTCAAGACACCAAAAGTACAAGTCTCCCTGATTCTGAAGTTTATGGGCTGCCTCACGCTTATCAAAAAGCACTTCCAGAAAGCCCCTACCTTCATAATATGTCTGATCCACTGTGCCCTCCGCCTTGAGCATGGTATTAGACCATGCAACCACTATTAGCCTGGCATTAAACTTAAGAACATTTGCGTAAACCTTGTTAGCATATCGAGCGTGATCTTCCAGGCTCGCCCATCTTTCCTGCATCCCATGTTATGTTGTAGGTGACTTGCCAAGATCTCCGACACCGCTTGTGGGTTGGCCTCCAAGCAAAGACGGCGTCTTCCTGCATGCTGATAGAGATCTAACCTTGAGAAGCTCCGGTTGAGATCTGTTGCCCCTCCACCGATGGCTCACTCTGCTGCGGCCACGCTTCCGTGCTCATGCTGAGACTATTGGTATCATCTCCCACATTTGCGTTTGAGGATATTCCTACTACCTTTCTCTATTTGCATAGAGTCGCTTGTCTCTGGGTCTTCATCAGCCATCTGCTCATCTGGCTTCCCCAGCCATCCTGCACTACACACACTGAGCATGCAAGGTCCCATACGGAGCCCTGCATGAAGGACACTGCCACATGTAGAGAGAGGAGTACCGCAGCACGAGAGAATTTATCTAAAATAATAAATACGTTTAATGAGCGTACTGAACCTTTGCTTTCACTCCTTTTTTGCTATTCTACTTTTGATATGTTGGGAAAATTTTTAGTATATGGATTCAAGGGTCGATTAGTAATTGATCTTCTTTGTGTTCACAAGGAGATTTGGTGAATGTTCTATAGATTGTACTTAAGTCAATAGTCATCAACAAATTCTAAGCCTCAAATCCAAATCAACTAGATATCCTAACATCCAACTCTCTTGTAAGCATGAAAATATGTTGCGAAGTTTGTGCCCACAACAAGTGTTTGTGCCGATGTGAGAGCATTCTAGCTCCATTGTCGTGAGTAGGTTGCCTAATAATTTTCACAAATTTTGTCTGTTACAATATGGATAATAACCATGGATAATATATCAGTTGCATATTACATGCCAACTCTCATGCAGTAACAAGCACTATTGTTTTAGGCCTTTCTACTTTTACCCTTGTTATACACTATTATTGCATCTTCAAGGGATGTGGCCTAGTGAACTTTTACCCGTGTTATACACAGGTGGTAATTCAAGTGGAGGCACTACCCTCCTCCAAAGCCAATGTGTTGCCCAGAGCTCTCCCATAGCTTCAATGGGCACGCCCTTTGTCTCGGGCATCAGGAGGGCCACAAACACCACCATCAGCACCAGCCAGCCACCAAAGAACAAGAAGATGCCATACTTGAATGCACAGAGCATGGACAGGAAGGTCTGCGCTATCACAAACTTTACCAGCATGTTCACAGCCACTGTCACACTCAGGCCTTCTGTCCGTACCTCGTGCGAGAAGATTTCGCTAGGAATCACCCATGCTAGGACCCCTACTGAGCCAGCAAATCCAAAACAGAACACACAGACCATCACCACCTCTACTATGGCTTCCGCCCTTGGCAGCTTCTGTCTGCTTCCAGGTAAGCCTGTTGCAAAGATGGAGGCTATGACCACCTGTGTACACGCATATATATGGTTAGCTGCAAAGCAAAAACAATTGAGAGGACAAATGTGCATTGTGGGTAGTGCTCCTACAGAAAGAGAAGGAAAGAAAGGAAGCTTGCTTATTAACGTCCTTTTGGACGCCTCTAACGCGGCGTCAATGGGACAAAGAAACGCACATCAAAGTTCTTCAAGGTGCAGAGAGAGAGAGAGAGAGAGAGAGAGAGATTACCATAGCCGATATCATGAGGGCTGCACCAGCAAATAGGAGCTTTCTTCGCCCGAACCTGTCTACACTAAATATTGCCGCAATTGTAGACACTAAGAGTGCTGCTCCTACAATAACAGCAGAGTACAGGGCTGCCAAGTCACCAAAACCTGCAGTCTTGAACAGGAAGACACCATAGAACAGTATGGCATCATTGCCGGCCAGTTGCTGAAAGAATGGAAATCCAATCCCCAGCACAAGTTGTGGGATGTTCCTCCTCTTCAACAGACATTTGAAGGAACTGCAACATGCCACCACATCTGTATTCCTGGAGCTTGCAGCTGCTGCTACCAAGTCTTCAAATTCAGCATTAATGATGCCCTTGGGGCCTGATCTGATCTTAGCCAGAACCTCTTTGGCTTCTTCATAATTACCCCTTTGTATCAAATTGCTTGGGCTCTCAACCAAAAGTAGGCTGAATACAGCAAATAGAACAGATGGGACACCTGCGAAGCCCAGAGAGAGCCGCCATCCCCATGGATGTATCTTTGCTGCAAAGTAGTTCACCACATTTCCAAAGAGAATGCCAGAAGCAATATAAAGCCCAAAGACGAAGTGCAATCGTCCTCTTATTCGGGGTGGTGCAATTTCAGCCAAGTAGAGATTGACAGCCTGAACACAAAGACATCAACCTTGAGTTTCCATAACTGGGAGCCTCTGTCATCAGTTACCAACTTCAATTCTACTAGACTGTCAATGTAAAAAGATATGCCCAGCAAATGGTTGTATGAGGGTAAAGTGTTTGGCACAGGCAAAAATCTGACAATATGCACGAAAAGGGCCAAAAACAGCCATTCAGACTCTGAGCAACCTTGGTATTGAAGACTGCAGAATCCTTCTTAAGTTAGTGCAGTGAAAAGAATGTTCAGATTTTCCCTTTCAAAAGATATTGTAGGGTCACTCTTGAAAAACGAGGATTGCCTCAGAGAAGTTCAAACAACGCACCTGGTTAGAGAAGCCTAGGCCACCACCCAACAAGATTCTGCCACATAACAGCATGCTGAGGTTCTGGGCGGCTGTACCGATTGCGGTGCCGGCAATGAAAAGCAGGCCAGCTGCCAGCATGGTGGGCTTGCACCCGAACCGCCGGGTGAGGGAGGATGCCAGGAAGGTTGTGGGGAGCGCGGCCAGGTACAGACAGGAGGAGTAAAGCTGAAACACATCATTGTTGTACTTGCAGTAGTTGTCCTGATGGGTGTCCTTCTTGTGAACCAGCACATTAGGGTAGAACTTAGCCAGAAAATCATCCATCACAGAAATGCCACCTGCAATTGGTTTTTTGTGAAATATCCGTAGCATCCATCAGGACTGATGAAACAGTCTAATGCCTCATAATTGTATCAATACCAATATGAGCGGATACCAGATCAAATGTGGCATCATCCATTATCACATCACTACCATTATCCATCATCGTCATCATGAAATGGTAAAACGGGTTACTGAGTTTGAGCCCATACCTGCAACCACCAAATCATAACCATACATGATACCGCCACTGGCCGCCATGATGACTGAGAGTAAGACATTGGGAGTGAGCTGGGCTGAGGGAGCAGCAAGATCTGCGATGGGGGAGGAAGCCATGAAGCCTGCTTGCTAAGCGTAGGCTTGACAGTCCTCGCAGTTAGTGGGGGTGCCATTGCCCATGTTTGATTGGTCGTTTAATTAGTCAAAAGTCCGGCTGATTCACGTTGACACTAAAACCGAAACCTGCTCGTGCACGACCATCCATTTCTGCAATATGTAAACCTTTCAACCTCATACATACATATGTATAGCATTGAATGGGTCAAATGATGTGAGCCGCTTTGATCTCAAGCAGATATCCCAATAAATTTTTGACGTTTTACCACGTGGGAAAAAGGGTCTCCTTTCCCGTGTTTTTCCCCTATAGTGTGCAACATCATGAGCTCCTACTCAAAATATCATAATTCACAATGTGGGAATTTTAGTGGGAAGTTATCTAAAAGGTCTTGTGTATGTTGATAGTGCATGCTTTACATTTGTCTTTAATCTTAGTCTATACTATTAGTTAACAAGAGGTGGGGGGCGGGTGCCACGTGGCAGCCCCCACCTCCCCCACAAGAAAAAAAAGAGAATGCGGAGGCAGGTGCCACGCGTCCAGCACCCGCCCCCGCCCGCAAAAATCGCGCCCCTAAGCGTGGAGCGCCTAGTCTTTATTATCTTAACCTTTATTGTTTACAAATAGCAAATTCTTTGGGAGTGCCACATGGCAACAGCATGGCAAGCTCTCTTCAATGTATAAATTTTCCAAAATATTTGCAATAAAATAGTGCCAATTAACCCCCCTTACACATAGGATTTTCATCGCTATTAAGTTCAACAACAAGTCACTTCCTCCATATTATGCTTTTAACATGTGATGATGCTTAGCCAATCATGGGAGTGCTAGTTATTAATATATATTTATTCATTTAATGTTAATCAATAGACTAAGGACCATCATGGGAGTACTAGTTATGCTATAATTAAGCCTTTAGATTTTAATTTGTATATACTAACAATGGCCATCATCCAAGTAAAATTAGCTAGCACAAGCAACACAACAACATTAATCTAAACTCCAACTACCTCAAAGGTGAACTTGAGTCAACTTAGTATCACTCCTGTTTGAGGGATACCTTCAAAATTACAACAATGCAAGCTCAAATTGCATGGCAATGTGGCATTGGTAGTTTCACATCATATCTTCTTTCTTCATCCTCATCTCTGTGCCAAATTTTATATTTGCTCATGATGACTGAAGTGGAAGGTCCAAAAAAAAATTGAACTTATATATGCATACATGCATGTGTGTGTGTGTGTGTGTGTGTGTGTGTGTGTGTGTGTGTGTGTGTGTGTGTGTGTGTGTGTGTGTGTGTGTGTGTGCACGATATATTAACATGTATATGTGCATCCCCAATGACTAACCTATAAAAACAAAGCACTCTATTTAAAAAACGAAAGTAATGGCTCAATGGTTTTGCATGTAGAGAGGTGTGTAAGCAACAATTCAACATTGCTAGTATTAAAATCCTCTAAGTTAGCTAGGGCCACTCATCTTACATTGACACATCTTATATTCTAAGAATCAAAGTCTTCAAACCATTGTATTTTGTGTGCATACAAAGTCAAACAATTAAATTCGCAAGAATAGAAAACCCTTAAAGCATATTCAATTCCACACAATGAGGATGCATTAAATTAAATTGCCACCATGTGGGCCCCATTCCATGAACAACTAGATTGTCTTTTCTAAAGGCAATCAATGGTCTTACTCCCAAGTGAAAAACAAACCAAGGTTGGAACTTGGATCCCCCCTAATCTTAATAAAAGCTAATGTAAGTAGCATATGCACCTTTTCTTTGTAAGCAATTAATGTGGAGGAAGTTTCCTATATCATCTATACTATTAGTTAAGGAGAGGTGGGGGGCGGGTGCCACGTGGCAGTCCCCCCACCTCCCCCACAAAAAAAAAGAGAACGCGGGGGTGGGTGCTGTCCAGCACCCGCCCCCCCCGGCAAAAATCGCACCAGCCCCGACGCTTCAAGTCGGGGCGAGTCTAGGCGCGGAGCGCCTAGTCCTTATCTACCATGAAGGATAAGTTAAGATTTTCAATAAGTATATGCCAAAAGTTGTAGATATCCAATCATTTGAATTCTAGCCTAACCTTGGCTATTTGCTTGTGTAGTTGAAAGAGAAGTGTTGCAATACTTGGCATCAAATTTAGAAAGATATGCTTGATAAAGTCCTCCATGGATTTCAAGGGGATGTCAAACTATAAGTGCACCTTCTTTTTGGAAGTGTAAGGCATTTGTATTGTTTTGTCAATCATAATAGGTTTCTAAGGTTTTTAAGAAGAATGTATGTTGCACTGAAGAAGAAGCATCCACTGGAAGGGCATAAAGAAATCTAGTTGTTCCTTAAACATTAGATTTCTTTTTTGACTATCTCTAACATTCATGGTATCACATAAAGGGGTATCAATGTAGGGCTACAACATGGAGTACCCTACACAAAAGGCACATGTAAGCATAGCATGTGGCACAAAAGTAATTTGTAAGCACAAACTACATTGCATTAATACGATTAGGGGATTCCTATAATTCAAAAAATAAGGGACTATTATACAATGGCCCTTTAAAATATAGAATATAATATGGGGACACATTAGTAAATATGGCGATTCCTATATTCGATTAAGAAGATGGTTAGTGAAGAATTTATTTTGAACAAAATATTATTTTTATTCAAACATTCTTTCGTATAAAATATTATTTTGTATGAAAGAATTTTTCGTATGAAAGAATATAAAAATGTAGAAGATTGCATTTCTCATACCGTGTATGAGCAGTCTCTATAACCAAGGGATTGTGAATATAAATGTAAATACTTTTTAAAAAACAAATTACAAATGGCTATTTAAGTATATAATATAGCTTAATGGCCTCATATGGGATTAATAAGCTTTTAAAAATAGAATATTAAGTTAAAATTATTTGAATTTACTTTGGTAGTACATGGTTGCAATGCAACTATCTTATATATAATTATATGCAAAATGCACAATTAACTCCAAACAATTGAAGTACAAAGTATACAATTGCAACGCAACTAACTTGTATATAACTAAAAACAAAGCATATGATATTGAAGCAATATCAAAGTATATAAATTGAGATAATATCAAAGCATGTAAGTTATAAATGGTTGTTACAATGCCTGTCAAAGCATGTAAATAACAAAATTGAGGCAATCTCAAAGCACATCCCATTATGTATATTCCCTTGACTCATAATCTACCTGAGCTTAGCAAGGAGCTACTTGACTTTACACTTGTTGGGGGTTAAAGGCCATATGTGCCTAGTTGCCTACATATTGTATACAAACCTACATACATGTACACTCTACAAGTAGTGGACACCCATCACTATCACTTTATTCTTTATTATTTTGGTGACAAATAGAATAAGGGAAGGCAAGTCACACATTGTGACTATTGGAGTTTCCACACATTGATCTCTCTTCTTCTTACTTGAACCTCCATGGCTTTTGCACTCTACTTGCTTCCGCTAGTGCTTCCACCTTCCACTCACCTTTCAACTAATATTAGAGTAGGCATTCGAGGAGTCTCGTCTTCATTTACTTTATCCTTAATTCAAAGCTTTAGCTTAAGCTTTCATTGTAACCATTGCTCCTTCCTCTCAAGGTACACATTGATCATTTCCTTCTCCTCGATTGTTCCCACCAATCAAAGCTTGTTCCAGGGGTTCTAGGGGCATCATTGAGCCTTGCTTGAGGCTCAATAAGCAACCATTAGAAGTAGGAAAGTCATCAATAACATCAACGTGATTTGCGCTAGGTTTTCAACCCTTTATCCCTAGCTATATGTAGTCTTCTACAACTCTTGTTTGAGTTCTCCAGCACTGGGCATTCATTAGCAACTTTCCCTAACATTCGCACTTGCTATTGGGCATCATTTTGGAGCTCCCCAACCTTTTTCATTGTTGTTATATATAGAAAACTTCTTGTTACAAGTTTGGGATAATTTTCCTTTAGTGGTTGGAGCTTATTTATGCTTCTATTGATACTCATATGCTCATGTTTTATTGCCAAAAAACATTATGTTAGGGAATTTATGATTTCTCATATAGTTTGGGAATTCCCAATATAGTTAATAATTGGTGACATGATCAAATCTTGTCCCCTTACTTGAAAGTTGAGTCTACCCTAATTACTATATAGGTTGTCTTTTCAAGTCCCACTTTGAAGCATGGGTGAAGATTTAGCCACATGGCCAAATATTTACCCCTTATTTGAAAGTGGGACTTGGGAGATTTCCAAATTCTCTAATATGGTGTTGGAATGCTTGGAGGATGTATTGAAGTGCTTCTTGAGGTGTTTTGAGCTTGCTTAGTTGAATTTTGACAAGGTATTCATCACTACTATAAAAGTATGGACAACAAACTTTTTAGTGAGAAGTTTTATGCCTCTTATGCCTACTAGTCTCACGAGTATACTATGAGAGTGTGCAATGGAAGAGAAACACAAACATAGAGAGAAGCAAAAAGAGAGAAAGAGAGGAAGCAAAAAATGAAGAAAGAATATTGCACTAACTAAAGAAGAATGTTGATACAATGAGGATGGATTGATTAGTCCTTGCATGTAGCCAAAAGCGTTAGTGAGGATACCAAATCAGGCTAATGATGATGGCACCAAGCACAAAGAGTCAGAGTGTTGGAGTATACACTTGTAAAGGGAAGACTGAAGACTGAAGAGTGTGTGTTTGCTAAGTGGGGGGGTTGGCAATAAATAGCAATAAATACCCAAGTTTGGCATGGGGAGGCCATAAATGCTAGTCGATGAACAATAAATGCTAGTCATTGAAGAATAAAATGGCAAATTGTTGAAGCTTAAGCCTTTGTTAAGCTTTATTAAGCTTGTAAGCTAAAACTTAATGAAACTTTCTTATCTGTTTCTTTGAGAAGAAAATGACTTGCAAAGGAATTTGGAAAGTGGTCCTCCGCTGCCTAGAAGTGGTTCTTCACGACGTGACAGCACAGTAGGGGGTTCTTCACCGCTAGGAACACGCTGGTATTGATGATTTGTCGCGAGACAATTTGTAGAGCCCATTCATTCCAGGAGCTTCTCCTTTGCGCGAGATGGTAAGCGATTGCTAGCCCTTGATCTCAGCTTCTCTTTGATATCACTCGTGCGCAAATCGAATGTTGTATGCACGTGTAGTGAACGGCAAAAGGTCCCCAAGAACAAAGAACTCTAAATAAACTTCATAAAAGCAAGAAGAGAGTTTGCACGATATGAAGCAAAAAGACAAATTGGGTACAATCTCCCCCCATGCCTTGTGTGAGCGCTCCACAAGGCATGTATTTATAAATTTATTAATCTCTAAGCTCAAAAATAGTCCAATTTTACAATTAACATGCTTTGGCTTTTGTATTTTCTTTTATCCAAATAAAAAATAAAGCGGTTGTGTATTCCCAAAATCAGGATGTGCCCAAATACAATGTCCAATAATGAAATATTTAAACTAAGCACCCATGCGTATACAAAATAATAAATATTTATCAATCGCTTCAATAAATAAGCGTGCCTAAATAAATATTAGTGCCATGCCTTTAATGATAAGGTGCGTATCCATCAAAAATGATAATTGCTTTTAGGTAATTTGAATACATGCCATCGTCTGGTGCTTCCCAATGCCACTACTGCCTACTCTCTACACATCAATTGAAGCGTTCACAATTGTTAGAAAATAATAAAATTATACCAACAAAAGTGAATACCTAGCAGTCTCAGCTACAAAATAAATAAATAGGTTGGAACTTTGTCCTAACCTTAATTTAATACGAGTGCACTCTAAACTCATTAACGTCCATTAATTTTAAAAAAAATTTGTGAAATCACCCATGTGTACATTAAATTAACTTGACACCCGAAAAGAACAAGCATCCCCGTCAACTTCTCGCACAAGGAATCCACCTTGTGTACAAGCCCCGAAAAATAAATATAGTTTTATGGAATCCATTGAAAAACCTCACGGAATCCACCGTGGAATATGCCTCATGGCATCATACATCCCATAAGCATATACCTTATACATGTAGAAGATCTTAAGAGAAAATGTAGAGATCGATCAAATGTACAATTGAATGAGCAAAGAGTAATCATGCTTACTATAACCAATGTAAATGTATATATAATTGACAAACTGTTGGAGTTAAGTGCTGGTGTCCAAAGCATATGGAATCAAATCAACCCACAAGTGAAAGTAACTACATCCAATAACATAAAGAGAGCTTATACATGGACCAAGAGTCCCATGCTCTCAAAGAACCAAGCTTTGCCAAGTAAGTACAAGTGTCTCCCACTAGCAATGAATCTAGAATGCAAAATGAGCAAGCAGAGTTAAAGACATGCATCAAAGCATCTAAGAAGCCCAAGTGCATCATAGATACATCTGGGAGCATAAGTGTCCAATGAAGCTTCAATATTCATAAATGAGTTAGCATGAAAGCTCAAAGTAAAACTGACCAAAGCCCAAGTACATCAAATGTAGTTGATCCAAGTGCCAAACTACGTCATAAGCATATTCGAGTGCATATATCAGTGCTATACATCACTGTAGACATGTAGCATATACTAGCTTACCTATGTTAGCTATGTTAGTTTGTCATCTCTTGATTGTGAGCTCTTATCAGAGTTGAATAAATGGAGACATTGGAGCTCTAGCACCTGCTAGACATTGTAATTGTCACCTGCAGAGTCACCCCTATTTTTTTACATTTTATTCTTTAGTGACTAGCATTTATTATTGGTTAGCTAGCATTTATGGCATCCCATGGTATAGGTCGGCCACACTTGGGCATTTATGTCTATTTATAGCTAGTCTCCCCTACTTGGTAGACACACACTCTTTAGTCTTTTTTCTTTCCTTTGCAGGTGCACGCTCTGAGACTCGAACTCTCTATGCTTAGTGTTGCCATAGTCATCTGAAGTCAAAACTGACTTCTTTTCAAAACTCATAGAAGGGTTGTTCCTGCGCAGAAACTCCGAACTGCAAAGTTGTTCATTGGAAGGTACTCTTCGCATACGCAGGTTTGCTGAACCATTTTCAACACACACAGAAGGATAAAACACAGGTTTTTCAAAGATTACAAATCCCACAATAGTCAAAGACGAAGATTGTGAAAGCCACACCCAAAAATATATAAGCCTTGTATACCTGATCTTGAGCTACGCTCATCCCGCTAACTTCATTTTGAGAGTGAGAGGTCTTTTGAGTTTTGCAGGATGACGAAATCACATATGGATGATTTAATGGCTGAAGGTGACCTACTTGAACCTACGATGGAGCAAAAGCTAGACTTAATTATGATGCAGTTGGATGAAGAACGACGAGCTAGACAAGCATTACAAGTTCAATTGGCTAATTTACAAAGATCGACTACCGACAAAGAGGAACCTCAATCTGAAGACCTTATCCGACGTACCATCGACGCAACTCTCGAAGCTCAATCCATCCGCAAGGAAGCAAAGATAAGTAAAAGAAATTTCAAATTCCGTACTTTCAATGGCACTCGAGAGGGAAAAACTGTTCTTGCATTCATTAGTCAGTTTGATGACTACTTTCATGAGGAAACCTATGCAAAAAAAAGATAAAATCAAGTGTGTCACTAATCATTTAGTGGATAGAGCATCTCTTTGGTGGACCGTGGTTCACAAGAGTATAGATTGTCCCACTACCTGGGAGAACTTCAAGAAGAAGTTTATGCAGAATTTCCTTCCTCCACAATTCCACGAAAAATCCATAAAGCAATGGGACCTTCTTCAGCAACGGGATCGTGAGCCTATTCCTCAGTACACCGAGCATTTTTGGAATGCATTACTCCAGTTACGCATGCTTGAAGACGTACCAGAAGTGACACACAAGCGCAAGTATATGTCTGGACTACTTAGGCATTACTACGCTGAAGTTAATATGTTCAAGCCTACAACTCTTGAAGACGCAATTTCATTAGCTCACGACACTGAAGACAAGCTGCGAGGAAGAGATAAGCATCCACAGCAATTCCAAGCCAATGGTAACTATGGATCTAAGCAATTCAACTCAAATTTTAGAAGATTTAATCAAGGTCGTTTTCCTTCATTATCTTTCCGTAAAAATTGGGGAAAACCACCTCCTTTACCATCCAATACCAATCAAAACCCCAAGCATATTCCACAGCCAAATCCTAATATCCCTAGACTTCCTGCCATTGCAAACAATGTAACCAAAGCCAAGCCTATAGTATGTTATAAATGCCACCAACCTGGACATCTAGCAGCAAATTGCCATTCGAAGAAGCCACCTGTCCATATCAACTACCTTGGAGCAATGGAAGATGACGAACATGAAGAAATGCCTGATTTTACGAAAGATGAGGACGACATTACTACTCCTTCGGATACTTTACCAAGTATGCCAACTCCACATTCTTTATTAATAATGAAATGTTTAGTGCATGGAAAGGAAAAGATTATTTTGCATGATGATGGTAGTACTCATGATTTTATTTTTGCAAAGCTAGTAAAAGAATTGAAATTACAGACTGTACCTACACATTATCGCATTAAAGCAGCATTTTTAGGCACTAGGTATAATGGTACACAGGAAGTGCATGACTTAGAAATTCAAATTGGTGAATACATTGAAAGAAGAAATTTTCTAGTTGTACCATTACAGTCTAGTGATATTATTTTAGGTATGCCTTGGCATCATCAGCATAACCCTGATATAGATTATTCCACACATTCAATTAATATTAAATTTCAAGGAAAACATATTACATTGTATGGTATGCATGCATCTAATGCTTTTCCACTGCTTTCGCATACTCAAGCTAAACGTGCATTACGCAAAAGTAGTAAATCTTATCTCATTTGGGTGAATGAACTGCAAGTTAAAGAAAATCATATGCACCCTAGGCATAAAGAATTTCTTGCACACTTTAAAGACTGTTTTGCCAAAGATCTACCACCTGGTTTACCTCCTTCACGTCCAGAAGACCATAAAATAGATTTGATTCCTGGTACACAACCACCTTGTAAAGCACCATATAGGCATAACCAGATAGAGCAAAAAGAAATTCAAAGTCAAGTTGAGGAATTACTAAATAGAGGATTGATTAGACCTAGTAGTTCTCCATTTGGTGCACCTATTCTGTTAGTAAAGAAAAAGAATAATACCTATCGTATGTGCATTGACTATCGAGCTTTAAATAAGATCACTGTAAAGAATAGGTATCCAATTTCTAGAGTCGATAACCTTATGGATAAACTGCAAGGTTCTGCCATATTTAGTAAAATAGACCTTAAATCTGGTTATCATCAGGTGAGACTAGATAAGTCTGATATATTCAAGACTGCATTTAGGACACAGTTCAGTCATTATGAATTTTTAGTGATGCCTTCGGATTGACTAATGCACCTGCTACATTTAGTAGAATGATGAACCGTATATTTTTAAAATATCAGTATTGTGTTATTGTCTTCTTTGATGATATTTTGGTGTTTAGTCAAAATGAGAAAGAACATTATGAACATTTGTCATTGGTTTTCCAGTTATTAAAAGATAATCAACTGTATGCAAATCCGAAAAAGAGTGAGTTCTTTAAAACAAAAATTGAGTATTTAGGACATATAGTATCACCTGATGGAATTAAGGTTGACCCTAAGAAAATAGATGCAATATTGAATTGGCCTGTGCCTAAAAATGTGCATGAGTTACGATCATTCCTAGGTCTTGCTAGTTTCTATAGGAAGTTTGTGCGTAATTTTTCATTACTTGCTTTACCATTGACCAAACTTCTGAAGAAAGGAATTGTTTATCATTGGTCCGATAATCAACAGAAATCCTTTGACTTATTGAAACATGCATTAACCCATGCTCCTGTACTACAGTTGCCTCATTTTAATAGGCCATTCTTTTTAGTAGTGACCGATGCTAGTGGATTAGGAATAGGAGCCGTACTTATGCAAGACAATCATCCCATAGCCTATTCTAGTTGTAAGCTGAAACCCTTCGAACTGAAATATTCCATATATGATAAAGAATTATTGGCTGTGGTACAAGCCTTAAGACAGTGGAAACACTACTTAATGGGCTCAGAATTTATGATTAAGACCGACCAACAAAGTATTAGACATTTACTTAGCCAACCCCAAATATCTGACCGACATATCTAATGGGCATCCTTTATTCAGAGTTTTCATCCTATTATTCAATATCAACCCGGTAAAGAAAATGTAGTTGCTGATGCATTAAGTAGAAGACCTGCCATTCATAATATTTCTGTTATATCTTTTGATTCTTTGATTGCTATGAAAGATACTTATCATCAGGATATTACTTTTCATGCTGATTGGAATAAATTAGTTCAAAATAACTTGATTCCTATTGATTCACTATCTTATAATGATGGATTCATGTTTTATGAAAAGAGATTATGTGTTACAGTTCCATTCAAATCTTTTGTTTTGAATGAGATTCATTGTCCTCCATATCAAGGTCATAGAGGTATCATATCTACTTTATGTACATTAACTGAAGATTTTTATTGGCCGCATATGGACACTGATGTATCTAACTTTGTTTCTGAATGTTTGATTTGTCAAAGAGTTAAGAGACATCATGGTAAACAGTATGGATTACTTATGCCTTTATCTATTCCATCAAGACCATGGGAACAAATTTCTATGGATTTTATTACTGGTTTACCTAATACTAAATCTAACCATGATATGATTTGGACAGTAGTAGATAGGTTTAGTAAACAAGCATATTTCATTCCATGTAAGAAAACTTTAACAGCATCACAGGCAGCACAATTGTTTTTGAAAACTGTTTTCACTAACCATGGATTACCAAAAGTTATTATTTCTGATCGTGATTCTAGATTTTGTAACAACTTTTGGATTACTTTGTTTGCTAACCTAGGCACAAAAATTGATTTCTCATCTGCATTTCATCCTGAAACTAATGGACAAACAGAAGCCACTAATAGTACTATTCTAGATCTTTTACGTGCTTATACTATTTCTAAACCACAGACATGGGAGACACATTTGCATTTATTACAGTTTGCATATAACAATACACCACACATATCTACAAAGAAAGCACCATTTGAAGTGATTTATGGTTATAGATTGTCTACACCTATTGCATCTTTGTCAAATAGAATTCAGAGTGCTGATGATATTGCTAGTATGCACAATACTATTTTTGATGAGGTTAAAGCCATGATTGCCAAAGCCCAGCAATCATATACCAAACAAGCCAATAAGAAAAGACAAGCAATGAATTTCAAAGTTGATGACTATGTTTGGTTGAGAATAGAAAAACGTAGATTACAAAGTGTAGATAGACACCCACTTGTGAAATTAGCACCTAGATTTTACGGACCATTTAGGATCATTCATAAAATTAATGACAATGCATTCAAGTTAGAATTACCACCTCACTGGAAAATTCACAACACATTTCATATTAGTTTATTAAGACCCTTTAGAGGCCAATTACCTATACATCCTGTTTATGAAAACCCACCTTTGTTAGAGGAAGAGACTGAAATACTTGAACCTGAAGCTATCATAGACACTGACTTTCTAACCACTAGAACTGGCCGAAGATATTCTAGATATCTAGTTAAATTTAAGAACCATCTTATAGAGGAAGCACAATGGATGCACGCTAGAGACTTAAATGCTTTCCCCACTCTGTTAGCTCCACATTGAGCTAATAGCAATTGAGGTCAATTGCTATCCCACCCCGGGGGTATGATGCCAGGAGGCATATTTCACGGTGGATTCCGTGCCATGGTGGATTCCGTGCCACGGTGGATTCCGTGAGGTTTTACGATGGATTTCGTAAACTTTGTTGACCGGGGCTCATACACAAAGTGGATTCTTTGTGCGAGAAGTTGATGGGGACGCCTGTCCTTTTCGTGTGTTTTATTAATTTAATGTGTACATGGGTGATTCCATAGCGGGTGATTCCGTAAAATGCATATTAAATTAATAAACGTTTATGAGTTTAGAGTGCGCACTCGTAATAAATTAAGGTTAGGATTGACTTCTAACCAGTTGATTTATTTATGTAGCTGAAGACTGCTAGGTATTCACTTTTGTCGGTTTAATTGTATTATTTTACTAACGATTGTGAATGCTTCAGTTGATGTATAGAGATAGCAGCAGTGGCAGAGGAAAGCATTAGAGGATAGCGAGTATTCGATTTATCATTTATATTTTAATGGGCGCATACCTTAGGCATGGCGCCTATATTTTGTCGCGCCTATTTATTGAGGCGTTGGATATTTATTTATTATTTTGTATGCGCATGGGCGCACTATTATGTTATTTATACTTGGACATTGTATTGGGCATGCCAAACTCTTTTAGCACCGCCCGTTAGCTTTATTCCTATTTTGTGCTAAAGCAAACTCAAAAGCTAAAAGCTTGCTATTTTGTAATTTGGGCTATTATTTGAGCTTGAAGATGATTAATACATAAAATACATGCTTTGTGGAGTGCTCACACAAGGCATGGGGGGAGATTGCACCCAATTGGTCTCTTGTTCATGTCGTTCATGCTTTTTATCTTGAATTTTGTGCAAAAAGTAGAGTTCTATTGTTCTTGGGGACCTTACGGCGTTCACTACACGAGCGTACGGCATCTGATCTGCGCACCATTAGAGCATGATGAGCAACTGAGAAAGGTTGGGGCTAGTGGTTTTGGGTCCACCAAGGCATTTACTATATGTACAAGTGAAGGAAAGAAGAAGAAGAAGAAGACACATGCCAAGGACAAGAAGTAGGAGGACAAGTAGGATGAGAACAAGGAGAAGAAGCCTAAGTGCCCACACTGTGGGAAGGGCACTCATCTCGAAGAGAAGTGTTGGCAAAAGGACCCCCATTTGAAGCCAAAGGAGAAGGATTTGAAGGATTCAAAGGCTACCCCAACGATGAGAGAGTGGCTTTGTGCATGTATTTGTTGAGAAGGATACAACTCTTGCTTCTTTTGCTCAGGAGAAGCCTTGGCTTTGATAGTGGGGCCTCTTCTAATATGACCTATTGATGGGATTGCCTTCAAGATTTGAGTGCTAGAGGGGGCACAGTCACCATTCGTGACAACTCTATTCTTTTTGTTCAAAGAGTGGGGACTATTCCTTTGTTACTAGACATGTAGTCCTCTTCAGCCAAAGTTCTCTATGTATTGGTGGATTTAGGTTTTACATGGCTTGGTATATGTGTGGTATTTACACATGATGCAGTGACAACAGAGGATGCTTCTATAGGTGCCACTATTCGGATAGTATCCTAGGAGGGTGGGATTTACACACTCATAGCCTTAGTTGTGAGGTGTTACCATGACCTTAGGCTACTTTGACATGCTCATTATGGTCATCTCATTTTTAATGCTATACAACATGCTTCTTGGAAGAAGCTGGTGGAGGGACTTCCTGACTTGTCTCCTATTCACACTTTGTGCCTTATTTGTTTGAGGGGCAAGCATCATAGGTAGCCACATCCCTAGGTTGCCACTAAGAGGGCTTCTACCCCACTTGAGTTGGTTCACAACACTAACCTTTGCAACCCTATGGGCATAACCTCCCTTAATTAGGAAGGCCAAGTATCTGATGTTGATTATAGATGACTTCAATTGTTATGTGTGGCCTTAATTTCTAGAGTACAAGAGTGAGACGTGCTTCTATTTTTGCATAAGTGGAAGGCGTTTGTGGAGAAAAAGACTACTTCTTGAGTTTGTGATATCCGAATAGATCATGGTGGAGAGTTTACTTCTAACATTTTTTTATCAGTTTTGGAGGGATCATGGCATTCGGGTGGAGTATACCTATCCGAACACACCTTTAGAGAATGGCATGGTGGAGGTGCAAATCGGACCATGCTAGAGATGGACCAATTGCCGTTGGGGTGAGGTAGTGGCTATTGCAATTCACATTCGCAAAACCATTCTCCGACTTATGCATTATAGGACATGAATCCCTACAAGGATTTGTTTGGTTGAAATCCCTTTGTATCTCACTTCCGCATCTTTAGATGTGATGCATTTGTCCATGTGGACAAGAAGAAGAGGAAGATGAAGCTTGACTCGAAGTCTAGGAAGCTCATCTTCCTGGGCTACATCACTACCACAAAGGGCTATTGACCCTACGACCCAAAGACAGAAGCTTGAGTGAGCATGGATGTGGTCTTTGACGAGGCTTTGGTCTCCGAGGATCCAATTGATGGTTCATTGATTGACCCTCCCCCACGCTTAGTTCCTCCCCTTTCTTCCAGGTTGTTTCTTAGCACCCCTTCCTCGTCTTTGGCTCCTCCGCCTCCTCCTTCTCCACCTTCTACTCTGACTTTCCTACCACCTTTGATGGATGTGACTACTTCTTCTTCTTCATTGCACACTTGCACCCCTTCAACGTCCCCTTTGGAGTCTTCAAGAGATAATCAATCTCGTCATAGGGGGAGTCTTCTTGAGATGAGGAGGAATTACCTTCCCTTCATGAGGGGGAGTCCCTACCCTAGATAGGTGCATTACAAGTACCAGAGAGGCTACTTAATCTCACTTGTAGCAGGATGAGCCTATTCAAGCCCCTCATTTATACAGATTGCTCATGCAAAATTTGGTTGTTTCTCACATTCCTACTTCTCCTACAAGTCCATGCAGATTAGCTCACTTATAGGCCCAACGAAATAGTTCGTTTTGTGTGAATTATCCTCTTACGTCACAAATTCTTCATGCTAGTGAGCCTACTACAATTGAGAAGGCTCTTGCACACAATATCTGATGTTAAGCCATGCAAGAGGAGTTTGATTCTATCGAGCGTAATCAGACTTGGGAATTGGTTCCATATCCCCCGAAGCAAAAGGTGATAGGTGTGAAGTGGGGTCTATTAGACCAAGTACTTTGTCAATGGTTCCTTGGATCAGCAAAAGCTTGGCTTGTTGCTAAGGGTTTTGATTAGAGGGTAGGTTTGGACTATTTTGAGACTTTTGCACCTACAGTTAGGATGTCTACTATTCATCTTATTTTGGCTCTTGCCCACTACCACTAGTCTTTTTATTAGATGGACATAAAGTCTCTCTCCTTGAATGGTGCCCTTGAGGAGAAGATTTATGTTTTATAGCCTCTAGGATTTCTTGTACAAGGGAAGGAGGACCATGTCTACAAATTGCAAAAGGCCCCCTATGGCCTAGAGCAGGCTCCTCATGCTTGGTACTAGACCAATGATCGAATCTTTCTACAGAGTGGCTTCCATTGATCAACTCATGATCCCAATCTATACTTCAAGGTTGAGGTGGCATGTGCATTTCACTCATCTTTTATGTGGATGATCTTATTATTACATGGAGCTATGGTCAGGAGGTTGATCATACTCGGGAGATTTTGTGACATGAGTTTGACATGACGAATCTTAGGATCCTCCACTTCTTCCTTGGTTTGGAGATCTATAAGATGGAACAATGAATTTTTTTTACATCACAGGTACATTTTTGAGCTCTCGGGAGTTTGGTATGGTTGATTATCAACTATTTCTTGCCCCATGGACCCAAAGTCCAAGTTTTTGGTAGCCAAAGTTCCCCTTATAGATGCCACCTATTATAGGTAATTGACTCCCTCATCTAGCTTATTCAGACTCAGTTGGATGTTTCTTTTGTTATGGCATTGTTATATTCTTTCATGAAGAATCCCACTTAGGAGCATTGGGAGTAGCCTTGTGCATTCTTTGTTATTACAAGGGACTTAATCCTATGGGATCATGTATGGAGATGTGTTTATGCTCTTTGGTTGAAGTGATTCTGACTAGGCAAGCAATGTGGATTCGCAATGGTCCACTACAAATTGTGCCTTCTCCCTTGGATTAATAGTTATCTTGTGGAGCAGTAAGAAGCAGCCTATTGTGGCCCTTTCTTCTACAGAGGTAGAGTATTGTGCCTTATGTTTTACATCTATGGAGGCACTTTGGCTTCAATGCATGTAGGTGCAGATTGGCTTTTCCTTGCGTGGACCTACGGAGCTGCATGTGGACAAGTAGAGTGCTCTAGCTCTAGCAAAGAATCCCATGTTTCATGCTTGCATGAAGCACATCGAGGTTTAGTATCACTATGTTCTAGAGCGGATCCTAGATTCCGAGTTAGTAGTGGCATACTATCCCATAGAGGACAATGCAACATATCTCTTCATGAAGCCTTTGCCCAAGGCTTTTGTACTTTATCACACAAGGTTGTTGGGTCTTCAGACACTCCTAGGATCTAAGAGGGGGTGCTAGCCTACCTATGTTAGTTGTGTCAGCCTGTTATCTCTTAGTTGTGAGCTACTGTCAGAGTTTGATGGAGATATAGGAGCTCTAGCAGTTGAGGTGCATTTTCTTTATTTGTCAGCTTCCTATGTGCATTCCTAGACTAGTTACTCCTTTCTGCAATCTCCCTACACTTGCTGGACATTATGCGCTAAATGGCGTCGATTGCGGCCAGTACATGCCACCGTCCTATTTGATTAGCTAAAGAATATTAAGCTTTTTAAAGCTTAAGGTTATTAACCTTATTAAAGCTCCAAATTTTCAAATCCTAAATCTCCTACGTAGCAATTGTTCCAATTGTCATATTCTCAAACGGGCCTTCAAGCTTCAATAAGCCTCTATTCACACCTGCGATTTGACAGAGTCAATTTCCAGCAAGCAGACTGTCACACGCATACAACACGGAAGACATATTCGCTTGGAAGAAGACCATCATCAATTATCCTAACCGCAAAAGAAGCAACATGGCAAAAAGCCTTTTTTTTTTTAAGCAAGCCTTGTAAACCCAAACTTGAGCTATGCTCATCCCTCTAACAAGATTTTGAGTGTGTGAGGTTGTTTGAGATTTTGCAGGATGTCTGATCGAAACATGGAAGATTTTATGGCCAAAGATGATTTACTGGAACCAACCATGGAGCAAAAATTGGACCTTCCAGCGCTCACTACGCACACATCCAGCATCTGATTTGCGCACCAGTGGTATCAAAGCACTAATGCACAAATCGGATGTTGTATGCACGTGTAGTGAACACCGCAAGGTCCTTAAGAACAAAGAACTCTACTAAAACTCATAAAGTAAGAAGAAGGTTTTGCATGACATGAAGCAAAAAGACAAATTGGGTACAATCTCCCCCATGCCTTTGTGTGAGCACTCCACAAGGCATGTATTTATAAATGTATTGATCTCCAAGCTTAAAAATAGCCAAATTTACAATTAGCATGCTTTAGCTTTTGTGTTTGCTTTTGCCCAAATAAAGATTAAAGCAGTTGGACATCCAAAAAGTCAGACTGTGCTCAAATACAATGTCCAATAATGAAATATTTAAACTGAGCACTTATGCGCATACAAAATAATCGATGTTTGTTAATCGCTTTAATAAATAATCTCACCTAAATAAATATTAGTGCCGCTCCTTTAATGATAAGGCGTGCGTCCATCAAAAATGATAATTTCTTCTAGGTAATCTGAATACATGCCATCACTCAGTGCTTCCCAACACCATCGATGCCTGCTCTACACATCAACTAAAGCATTCACAATCATTAGAAAATAATAAAATTAAACTGACAAAAGTGAATGCCTAGTAGTCTTTAGCTACAAAATAAATAAATTGGTTGAAACTCTATCCTAACCTTAATTTAATATGAGTGCACTCTAAACTCATAAACGTCCATTAATTTAAATATGTATTTTGTGGAATCACTCGCTAGTGGAATCATCCATGAGCACATTAAATTAATCTGACGTCCGAAAAGGGAGGTGTCCATGTCAACTTCTTGCACAAGGAATCCACCTTGTGTATGAATCCCGGCAAATAAATATAGTTTTACAGAATCCATTGAAAAACATTACGAAATCCACCATGGAATCCATGATGGCATATTCCACGGTGGATTCCGTGAGGTTTATTCCACGATGGATTTCGTGAGGTTTTTATTCCACGGGAATCCGTGATGGAATATTCCACGGTGGATTCCGTGAGGTTTATTCCATGGTGAATTTCGTGAGGTTTTTATTCCACGGTGGATTCCGTGATGGCATATTCCACGGTAGATTTTGTGAGGTCTATTCCATGATGGATTTCGTGACGTTTTATTCCATTGTGGATTCCGTGAGGTTTTTTTATGGATTCTGTAAAACTATATTTATTTGCCGAGGCTCATACACAAGGTGGATTCCTTGTGTGAGAAGTTGATGAGGACGCCTGTCTTTTTCGGACATCAAATTAATTTAATGTACACGTGGGTGATTCCACAACAGAGGGTGATTTCACAAAATACATATTTAAATTAATGGATGTTTATGAGTTTAAAATGCACCCGTATTAAATTAAGGTTAGTTCCAACCTATTTATTTATTTAGTAGGTGAAGACTGCTAGGTATTCACGTTTGTTGGTTTAATTTTATTACTTTCTAACAATTGTGAATGCTTTAGTTGATGTGTAGAGCAGGCAGCGATGGCGTTGGGAAGCACCGGGCGATGGCATATATTCAATTTACCTAGAGAAAATTATCATTTTTGATGGGTGTGTGCCTTATCATTAAAGGCGTGGCACTAATATTTATTTAGGCACGCTTATTTATTGAAGCACTTAACAAACATTTATTATTTTGTATGTGCATGGACGCTCGATTTAAATATTTCATTATTGGACATTGTATTTGGGCACAGCCCGATTTTGGGGATGCCCAACCGCTTTATTCTTTATTTGGACAAAAGCAAACACAAAAGCCAAAGCATGCTAATTGTAAAATTGGGCTACTTTTGAGCTTGGGGATTAATACATTTATAAATATATGCCTTGTGAAGCGCTCACATAAGGCATAGGGGGAGATTGTACCCAATTTGTCTTTTTGCTTCATGACATGCAAACTCTCTTCTTGCTTTTATGAAGTTTATGTAGAGCTCTTTGTTCTTGGGGACCTTCCGACGTTCACTATGCGCAAATACATCTAATTTGCGCACCAATGTATGGCTCATCAAAGGACACTTGGAGTTCGTGACAAACTTTGGTACCATTGGTCTATGCCCAGTCAGTACTAGTTGCATTCTTTATATCCCCATTGCTACTCAGATATCCTTGGAAGTGGGAGCTTCCTTTCTTGGCTATTTTTTCATAGTTGGATTGATATATACTATTGTCTTTATTTCAACATTGTTGTAATTATAGTTTTCTACATTCTTGTGGAGAGTAGAAAGTTTGTTTTGGCACTCTTTTTACTATAGTTTGTGGATAGCTATACCCTCATTTATTCTTATTCTTTTGCCCACCCTTTCTAATCGCTTTTGGGCTATTCTACTATAATTAAAATAGCCCATACTCTTGTTATTTATAGACATTTACGATCATTATGGCAAGTTCTTCAACTGATAGTGCTATTTTCAACATTGAAAAGTTTGATGGCAATAACTTCCAATATTGGAAGATGAAGGTATGGCAAGTTTTGGTGTAGAAGAGGCAAGTTAAGCCATTGAAGTTAGAGGGCATAAAGCATCAGCTTTACGATGCAAAGGATTAGAAAGAACTTGATGAGCTATGCAAGTCCACTATTACTCTCTATTCCATAGACACTAAGGGTGGCGCTTATGTACTATGGAAAAAGATTTACAATCTTTATGACAAGCAAAGTCCTCCATCTCACGTGCATTTTGGTTAAAGAAGCTTATGGACCTTCACATGAAGGAGGGCACCACTATGTCTACTCATTTGAATGAGTTCCACTCTACTTTTAGCCAACTTATCTAGCAGGGTATTCGCTTTGAGGATAATATCGACTTTGTTCTTGCTTGTCACATTGCCTAAGTCATGGGACACTTTCATACTACTATGAGTGCTCATCCCCCCCCTAAGGGCAATTTTAAATGTAGTGATGTAGAGAGTGATCTACTACTGGCAAAAGAGATAAACAAAAAGAACATTGATGTAGCCCACATTTCTCATGTGTTGAGTGTTAGAGGCAAAATTGATTCAAATGGCAATAATAATTATGGTAGAGACACATAACCTAGCCATAGTGCCATAAAAATGCGCAATGATAAGTGCAATAATAAAGGGAAAGAAAAAGTACAAGAAAATGCAAAGTCCATTGATATATACCCAAGTCCAGTGTGAATATATACAAGAGATGAATGCATTGGAGTACAATTCTAATGAATATATTCTTGCAACTTCATCTCTTGATGCTAGTTAGTTGATTGATGCACCTCTGCTTACTCTCAATATTAGCTTCTTGATTCAGGGGCTTCCTTTCATATTATCCTCTACATTGCCATTGTATTCACATCTATCATACTATTATGGGTTTAGTTAGACTGGGAGATGACACTCCATTGCATATCATTGGCATAGGTGATGTTAGACTGTAATTTGATATTGGTGCTCCGTTTGTGCTTCATGATGTACGCCATGTCCGAATTTGGATATTCTTCATAGAATATTACCCATGGCCTTTTCATTTTTGCTATAGATACTAAGGTTGGCAGCCTCTACCCTTTGCTTGTTTTCAGGTTTGTTGATTATATATTGGATGTGACCGATTTTCCACATGTATCTTTGTGGTATCATCTCCTCAAGCACATGTATTTGAAAGGAATGAAATTCTTGACCTATTTACAATATCTCCCACCCTTGGATTACTTTTGTTTTGAATCACGTGATCATTGTTTTTATGGTAGGTAGACTCTTAACTCACATAAGAAGTGGGTTATCATGTTTGGGATCCACAAGCTCATCTTCTGTAGCCATGATGTTATCTTTCATGAGGATAAGATGGATATGAGACTAGAGCAAGTGGTTGACATACACAAGGTCATCTTTCAAGAGGAGCCTCTTATTACCATGCAACTTTCCCCATGAGACAAGGGTACACGCAGCAAAATCTTGAGGCCCTACCCTTACATTATGCATTGATCCCCAAGTCCCTCACAATGCAAGGAAAGGCCTCAAGATTTTGCACTAACCCCCATCATGTTGTGCCAATCCAAGTTCCCCCTCTCCCTTGAACCTGCACAACACAAAGGTAAGGCCTGAAGATTTTACATTGGTCCCCCTTAGTGTGGTTTCTACCAGGCTTTTGTCTCATTTTTTACCTTTCTTACCTTGTCTACTATATAGAGTTCTTGTCTTCTACCTTTTTTTTTGAGATTGCTTGAACAAAGAAAACTACCAGATTACTATCAAGACAAGAGATCTCACATTGTGCAAAAGGGATCAACATCTTCGGTATGCCTACTTGCATGTTAGAGCTCAGCAAAAATGATACTAGTAGCATAACTCCATTCTAAAGGAGCTAAAGAGAATGATGAAACCTACTAAGGTGGCCATCCTGAAGCTACCATTCACAGGGTGGTCAAAGAGATATATAAGTAGAATAGTCTAGATTTCATCGGCATTCTTTGGCCCTGGATTATCTACATGAGACCTTAAAAGGCTTCATAATCAAGCTTTTCTAAGATTCATACATTTTAGTTGTGCATGTACACATGTGATGACTATGCTGAGGGACTTTATATCCCTTAAGCTTTTGAGGTTTAGATATGAAAAATTGTTGAGTCTAATGGGCATAATTGATAGGAAAATAAAGGGGATTTTGGAGATTCCTCCCTTTTAAAAGACTAAGAAAGTGAAGTTGATAGAGGTAATAAGAGTGACCATCCCATTCTCATAGCACAAGACTAAATGGATAGAAGATAAGCAAAGACAATAGGATCTACGTAAGGCAAAGAGAAGAAATTTCCAAGAGAGGCATACTAGCATACATAAAGAGAATCATGAGGCCTTAGAAATGCTAGGCCCACATTTTGATGTGGTTTGATCTCTAAGAAGGCCGCGCCAACAGCAATTGAGTGATTTTCACTTTAGCACAAGGATGATATTTTAGTACTCATAAACCTTCCAAGGAGGTCAACAATTGTGTAATGAAACATTGTTTTGATATATGGTTAAATCTTGATACTTAGAAAATTTTGCATATTCTTCATTACAAGCATATGGCTTGACACTTATTATTTATTTGCTTTTGCAACTTAATTCTTCTAAATTTTCCATTTGATCAATAAAAGAAGTTATTCATGCTAGACTCTCTCTTATCTATTATGCTAATATAAGAGACAACATCACTTCTGAATGTACCCTCTTGGTACATGGATTGTAATTTGAATCTTATAAAACATCTCATGATGGTATGTCATAGGTAAGGAACTCTTTGATATGATTCTTTGAAGTTATCTCAAGTTTGTTTTTATGTAAATTTCTTGTATTCTTTGACATGCACATCTCATTCGAGCTTGATATTCTATGGTATTACAATAAGGATATTATTTCTTGCCAACTCATTAGAAGGATACCATGACAATGTGAAGTAATAAGTTTCTTAAGCATATGCAAGAGTGAGTGAGTGAGAGGGACTACTATTGTTTTTCTTTACCAAAACAAATCTATTGGAAATTTTATTATGGTGTTTGAGGTTATTATGCAAGACCATGAAATATTAGAGAACACTAGAATTATCAATTGCAAAGTACCAAAGCAAGGTGATGACCACAACTATGGTTAGAGAGTTTGCTACAATGCCAAACTCCTCCTAGAGCATATATTTGGGCTACAAACAAGCAATGTAAGTTTAAATTTTCTTAGATTATCTAGCATAAGTGCTAAAGACTTAATACTCAGCCTCATTTTGTATTATTTTACGCAAGGTGATCACTTGGTAAATTATACAAATGATGACTTTCTTACGTTTAAAGCCAAGATAGTGGAAAATCTCATTAATTATGCATCACACAAAAATGCTCAAATAGCACATACTTACATGCCTCTACTACTATGCTCACCACCTAGAGATATCAGAGGACCTCGCATCCATAGTAGTGTTCTAAGGGCTTTGAGGAAAAAGATAGGGAACACCTAGTGCAAGTTTAGAAAGACCCTTTATGGTCTTTAGCAAGCACCTAGGGAATGGTATTGCAAGTTTGATACTTTCATGCATTCACAAGGATATACTATAGTGATATGGATCCGTGTTTATACAAGAAGAAGGCCCATGATGATAACCTTATGATTTTGCTACTCTATGTGGATGATATATTGATTGTTGGGAGTTCTCACAATGAGTTGGATGCCTTAAAAAGTCAGCTCAAGAAGAGCTCTAAGATGAAAGACATGGGATAGGTCTCACATATCCTTGGGATGCACATCACGTGCGATCACTCAAAGGGGCTCCTTTACTTATCATAGGAGTACGTCCAAAAGGTCTTTGAGCAATTTTATATGCAAGAGGTTAATTCTACTGGCTACCCTTTACCTTCTCATGTGAAGGTTAGTCATGCCAATTGTCCACAATATGATGAGTAGAAGGCAGAGATAGCCAAGATCCCTTATGTATCCATAGTGGATAGTTTGATGTATGCCATGATAGCCACTCATCCTAACATAGTATTTGCAATGGGAGTTGTGGCACACATGGTTACACCTAGCATGCGATATTGGGATGCTGTGAAGGGTATCATGCAGCACCTTAGAAACACTATAAATATGTGCATTTGTTATAGTGGCCAGGATATAGGAGTCGTGGGACACAATGACTCTGATTATGTAGGCCATGCAAACACTAAGAAGCCCACCTCTGATTATATCTTTATCTTTGCTGGAGGTGCTTTTTCTTGGATGTATAGGGTGTGTAAATGCATGGTCCTAGCTACTATAGAGGTAGAGTATATTGCAGACACTAAGGTTTGCAAGGAGGCTTTCTCGTTGAGGACAAACCCAATGGGCTTGTCAAGATCTCAACTGTGACCAAAATCCTACAAATCCACTCATTCAAAGTCTCTCAACAAAGCCTTTTGCCTTCCTTAGGAAGATGATGGATGTTGGATGAGATGACATCTTTTCTCATCCTGTTGCATGTACTTTGTTGCTTTTTTTTTACTTGTTCTCTTCTCACTAGAGGCACATTCGCCTTTAAGTGGGAGATTGTTGGGAATAAAGGCATCTATACCGACATTGCCCATGTATTCACTATACCAACAATATCCGCATACATATACACTACAAGTGGCAAGCGCCCATTACTATCACTTCATTCTTTATTCTTTCAATGACTAGTATAATAAGGGAGGCTAATCACACGTTATGACTATTGGAGTTTCCACATCTTGATTCTCTCTCTTGCTCCATTCGCCATAGTTCACATATTCATTGCTTCCACTTAGGAACAACCAAAAGGGGGGGGGAGGAGAGACTATGAGTGTCACTAAAGGCCCCACTATAGGCCCAATATGTTATAGTGGTTGTGAATATCAAAATTATTGTATATTTTGATTGCTTTAGTAGAACAGAAAGGATGTTAAGGAAGTGAAGCTTCCATTTAAATAAAAGATGAAGCAAAATAAGATGTTGAGTGAAAAGAGAGATTATACAAAATAGAAAGTATTTTTAGGAAAAAGATAGGGATACTACGATGGAGAGAAAGCATTTGAATATATTATTCAAGAATTTCAAAAAAATGATTAGGATATTGCAAGGTTATGCAATAACATTAGGGCCAAAAACGCTTCAAAAAATGCACTTTTGTTAATCACGGGATTAAGGAAAGGGCCAAAGAG
This sequence comes from Lygodium microphyllum, assembly GCF_053477565.2. Taxonomy (NCBI): domain Eukaryota; kingdom Viridiplantae; phylum Streptophyta; class Polypodiopsida; order Schizaeales; family Lygodiaceae; genus Lygodium; species Lygodium microphyllum. The sequence continues at coordinate 127,964,090 of NC_141137.1, read as the reverse complement.
AGTTCGCCACGTGTGCAAGAATATGGTATTCTTGTCTCCTCTTTTTTAGAGATAGTGGAGTCCATTTCGTGATTCTCTCTTCTTTTTTAGCCAAAACCCCTAAAGTCTGACATGTTTTGGAGTCCCAAAGACGTTATTTACTTACAAATCTAACAAAATACATGACAGAGATGTGATGAAATTAATAATGAGTTTTTTGAAAGTCGGGAGATCTTTCAATATTGTTTTTGGCGCCCAATACATACTCATTTGGGTTCTTGGCGCTACTTTTTAGTTCATTCACCCCTCTTTGAGCTTCTTTCTCTGCGCTTTCATTCTTTTCATGGCTTCCTCCAGGCGCCCTTCTCGTTTAATACACTCTTGCACAGTCTATAGCCAGGGAGTAGATGGAAATTTTGAGCCCAAAACCTTTGCTGTAAATGATTGGGTTACCATGCTGCCATCTTGCAAGGGCTCCCATAAGGTGAAAAGAAGAAAACGAGAAGATATAAAACATCACTGGAAGGGGCGTATCATTGCCTTCAAAATTATGCCCGAAGGCTGGTTTGTCAAGGTGCAACATGTTTACATGGCCAAGGATATGCACTTGCCTCCAAACGAACGTGTTCCCCAACAAACACATTGTAAGTTATAAGTTGAATAACGTATATAATTCTTTTCCATTTATGCAAGTTCTAACAAACGGTTCATCATTGTAGATATCTTTCCGTCAACAAGTATTGAATGGCAACCTGTGGAAAGCCTAAGTGGGACTTTCCATGCCATTCATAAGGTATTGGCAGACATTATTTATGCCGATCAAACTGTGTCTTTTTATAGTGAATGCAAGGTTTTTATATATTATGCACAGTATGTGGTTCCCTCTAAAGCGAATAGGTATGGGAATATCAAAGATTTGCCATTGCCAAGTCTTTCATCTCTAAATTGGGAGATTCCTGACAAGGTAACAGTGCAGAGTTTCAAATTCAAAATATCTCAAGATATTAAAAAGTCCATGATAGCTGGAAGGATCTCAAGAAGAATACGTTTATCATGGTTTGTACACCTCCATATCTTCGTGGCTTGCTTCAAAACAGCAAATTTACAAAGAACGAAGGTATCCTGGTTAAGTAGAAACTTTTCGGAAGAGGATTTGGACAACACTATAGGGACGCATTGGAAATCTAGAGAGTGCGATCACAAAGGTGATATCTTGAGGTGCAGTGCATGCCCTCAATCCTTGGCTTTGGCTTACAGTATCCCTCGTCAAAATCTTGCTTTGGGCTTTGATTACAGGCGATACAAACTAAGATTGGGTATTTGGGTTCCCTTGGATTCTGATACAGATAACACACCATATAAACTTGTGGTGCACATTTTTCCGCATGAAGTAAAGAAGGTGAATGTTACTTCCAATTGGAGTCTGAAAGATGTGAGGGATACCTTGGAATTGCTAGACAATACATCCCCTAGATATAAGTTCAAAGTGAATGGTGTAACAATTGGTAAAAGAGCCGAGTGCTCTTTCTTTTGTACGAGTTGTTTATCTCCCACAATTGTGAGTTTGGGGCCTTGAGAATGAAAACTTGGCAGGAATTTATCTTAATAGACTGTCCTTAAGATATTCTTTAATGGGAACTTCATAAGCTATCGTGAAGCAAGTCGCCTTTCGAATGTGTATAAATAAAATGTACATTGCATCCGATTTATAAGTGAAAATTTTCATTATTTATCTTAATAGACTGTCCTTAAGATATTTTTTAATGGGAACTTCATAAGCTATCGTGAAGCAAGTCGCCTTTCGAATGTGTATAAATAAAATGTACATTGCATCCGATTTATAAGTGAAAATTTTCATTACACAATGAGGTACAAAAATTGCATAAAAATGTACAAAGCCAAAATAATAAGGCTCGTGTATAAAATGTACATTACATTCGATTTACAAGTGAAAATTTTCATTACACAATGAGGTACAAAAATTGCATAAAAATGTACAAAGCCAAAATAAAAAGGCTCGTGTATGCTTATGTTTGCTATTTTCATTCTTTATCGATTTCTTCAAATATATTTTTTCTCACAGGGCCTTTCTTTGATTGTTGAAAAAATTTGACCTTTACAGGTAGTCTCTTTTCTTGGGGCTTAAGAGGGGATGGATCAAATTTAAGAGGAGAGAGCACTGGCATTCCTTTTTTCTTAGACTCTGCAGCAGTGGTCCCATTGCCTTTTCCCTTGCCCTTGTCTTTACCATTGCCATTGTCCTTACCCTTTCCCTTGACCTTTCCCTTGCTTGTGCCCTTGGCCATTGAAGTTTTGGGAGGAAGAGGGGAGTCAGGATCATACGGTGTGATTGCTTTGTCTAGAATCAGCTCGATGCATCTCTCCCTTATCCACCAAACATATGATTCAGGATAGTCTCTACACTGTAAGAATAAATATTATAAGTTAGTGAAAAGACATCATGATAAGGGTTACACAAACATCAAATGAAATAAACTTACATTCACTCCTTCTATTTGTAACAGCTTTGAATCCACTGTTCTGCAAATGTTTGAGATAACTCTCCATCCACAAGAATGCGCATCGCTTTGCAATGGAACTTCTTGTAGAAGAAAAGTATACGGCCTTTGAGGATCAGCAAGATCCTCGTATGTTGTATCCAAAAATGTAGAAACGAGTCTAGCAGCACTGCAAAAGGAAGCTTTGTAAGTTCAAAATATTATTTATAAAAGAAATCAAAGTAAGTAATTTTCTTCCAACATACATTCGTGCTTGACCGTGAACACCGCTGAGAGAATTCATAAAGATAATTTCCCTTGAAAGACAATTAATGTAGATGAGACTCCAATGCCCTCTGCAAATTCATAAAAGAGGTGAGTAGAAGGGTGAAAGCAAATGAACATAAATTTTCCTCTACAGAAAAAGAAAAATACCTTTCTACATAAGGGAAAAAGATGTGGTAATTTCTCACACTATCGAAGCTACGAAAAAATGGTGAAATATTAGAACCAGATTTTGCAAAAAGTCCCACAGAGAGAAGTGGATCAACAATGTATATGGTTCTTCGGATATCGAGAGTGAGAGAGGAGACCAATGCCCTGCAGATAATAGCAAAAGCTATTCAATACCAATTTCATCCAAAATATAATTGAACCTATAAGACTTAACTTATGCAACAAAAAACCTTACCTTATGCAACAAAATACCACGGAGCCAGATAGTTGGAGATCCCTTTTTTCCAACATGGGCTTGTCCTCGGGAGATATACTAAGATATTCCTCCTCAGGTTCCCCAGCAACATTCACAAGAATCTGCCCATACACTTTGCCCATCCTCTCGCTATTGACGGGAGCAAGTGATGCGGCTTTCCTCTTGTAAAAATCGTCTTCAGTTTCAAACACCTCCTGATTTTCTTCACTCAAGAAAGCCTCCTGCTGGGTGGCACCCCTTGTAGGGTAAAGGTAACTAACATCCTCAACATTTAGCTTTTTCTCTTTCCTGGACAATTTTGGGGGAACGTTAAGGATTTCAAAGGCTTTTTGATCATTGGAAGGCAAGGGCCTCAGGACTTTGTCAAACCTATACCTCACTCTGCTGATGATGCTGAAATCTTTATTCATAAGGGTGATCCTATGAGCATGGGCGGCAGCAATGTAAGCATCGTTCATGAAATCAATAACAAAATCTTCTGCGGCCTCTTGCAGGGCAAGAATGGCTGAGAGTTGCCACTTCTTATTTAGACCAGAGACAGTTGCCACTTGAGACAATCTATCAGAGATCTCTTTAACCACCCTTATAAAAGCAGCTTTTGGAATGACATGCTGTGTAGCTCTCTGGGCTTTCCTGATCTCACTGAAACATCTCTGCATATAGAAGAACCTGGACTTCCTCTTTCTCTTTTGTGGCTTGGGGTGTTCAGTGGCTTCAGCAGATGTGGGCTCAGGTACCATTGTAGGGAATGAATCTTTCACAGGGTAAGCCTCATCCTTTGCTTCCTCAACTTCAGGTGAAGAAACATTTATAGAAGATGTAAGGACAACACCTGGTGTAGGGGGGATTTCTGTTGTAAAATGCTCTGGAGCTTGTGATGGACCAGCTTCTTCTACCCCCTTAGATTCATCAAATTTTAACTTTCTTCTACCCCCACTGTCCTTCCCATCTAGATACACTCTTCTTGCAGTTTGCTTTGTCCTTGCCATCCAGAAAAGCAAAAATAACAACCAGAAGGACAATAACTGAAAGACAAATTGGCGAGAAAAAAGACGAAATGAGCAATTCCGATACGGCACGATATGAACAAAGCGAGCAGAATGGAACAGCGCCTTCGCTCCGTATTGGAGATCAGATGCTGATACGGCGCGATAGGGAGGAAACGAGCACACCGTTTGGACGCCCTCGCTCCATATTGGAGATCAGATGCCAAGACGGCGCGATAGGGAGGAAACGAGCACACCGTTTGGACGCCCTCGCTCCGTATTGAAGATCAGATGCCGAGACGGCGCGATAGGGAGGAAACGAGCACACCGTTTGGACGCCCTCGCTCCGTATTGGAGATCAGATGCCGATACGGCGCGATACGGAGGAAACGAGCACACCGTTTGGACGCCCTCGCTCCGTATCGGCACACCTCTTTTTGCTAGCGAAAGAAGGACTTGTATCGCACCGTATCGGCAAGCAATGCGGGAAGAGCTCGAGAAATGAAAAGTGTATACGTCAGAAAAATGACCACTTATATACCCAGGTAAATCATGACACGTGTCAGACACGTGTCCGATACTGATTGTGCCACGTATCTACATTTATGGTCCGTATGCTACGTGTCAAGTAATGACCGGTCCACTTGTTCGCCACGTGTTTATCGGCCACGTGTTGCCCAACGGCTACTGCCACGTGTATGAGAGTAACAGATACTGCCAGGTGGCATAATCCGCGCCTACATAAGGGTGTGTTTCTTATCTGTACGGCTTTTTTCGGTTTCCGACCTCTGTTTCTATTGCTCATACGGCCCGAGAGCGACTGTTGGTTTTCTTCGCTCTCCTCTCTTCGCTTCGTTTTGAAGGTTCTCTAGATCTAGTCTTCTTTCAGCGTTCCTCAAGCTCGTGTGACCACCTTTTTTGTGGCTCTAGCGCTTCTTACTGGGATCACCGATACGGCGCGAGGGGGCCTTTCCGTCTGAATCGTTTCTCTCTTATCGCGCCGTATCGTCAGAAGTTGGAAACATGTCTGAACCCATAGAATCCAAGGTTTCTTCAGAAACTGGTAAAAGAAGAAGGCTTTCAAAAGGCTCAAGTGCATCAACATCTGATCAGCCTGTGTATTCTTTTTCCTCTCCATCCTCTGCCACCAGTGTGAGAAAGCCAAGTACATCTCCAGGGAAGCGAACGTCAGTAGTGAGAGGTCAAGGAGTATCAGAGCTCATTGATATCACTCCATCAGAGAGGCTACTTGATTTTATGCTTCAGAATGGAATGGATCTCTCATTCTATGGAGTTATGAAAAATATTTTTAATCCTGATTGGGAACTTGACAAAATTTTTGAAATCTTGTGAAAAATATATAATGGAGGACTTTTTGGAGTTTGAAACTCTTGCAGGTCCTTCTGTTGAAGTTGGCACAATTGAATATGTCCATGTTCCCATTGGGTCAACAGGAAATGAAAAGGCAGTATTTACTAGAAAGTGCAGGGCCCACTCTCTGGAGAGGTTTCATTCAACAGACATATTTTGCTGCACTCATTCCAAAAACTGCAAGATGATGAGAAAATCTGCTGCTTTTATTATTTTCAGCCTTGTCAAATACCCTATGAAAGCTGAGGAGCAACAGTTGGAAGGAGCAAAGACTGCCAGCTTTTGCATGTTGGATGATCTAGCAGATGAAAGGGAAACAGAGGAGGTTGTAGATACAGATTTTGAGGCTTCCATTGCTGAGAATTTGGATGTTGCTCACTTCAAAGCTGAGACTATCATTGAGGAGAGCCAAGGAGATACAAACCCTCAACCTGATGAGAGTTCTCACCATATTGTTCCTTCCCTGCCATGTATACCTTTCAAGGACAAGGAGTACATTTTACTATCAGATATTCAAAAACTTTTTAATCTCAGGGAAGATTATTGTCTTGCAATTATTGCAGAGGCTTCTGATGCTGCAAATGGGATAATTGACACAGAAAATGAATCAAAGGAAGAGATTATGAAACTTGATAAAGAAACTCTAGATGATAAGTTTATTGATGCTGGTGAGGCATTCTCTCTTTGTTTTGAAAAGGCCAAAGAAGCTGAGAAAGAGTTGAGGATCACTGATGAGGACTTCGATCGCATTCAAAGCGAGCTCCGCATTTCCAATTTTGGAAGAGAGGAGTCTGAATATGTTAAAGAATTGACTAACACCAATGAGACAGCATCATCAATTAATTTATGGAATTTCCGTTTAAATTGGAGTACGATGAAAATCAAGTGGTAAGATAATTTTGAATTTTCTTTTACACATTGGTAGGTTTACATTTCATGCTCATTCAGTATGGGTTTTATTTGCAGTTGGAGATTGTCGATACAGATAACTTCTTGGGGCGTGGCAAAGGATCGAGAGCTGCTAGTAACACCACCAAAGACATTGCACTCGGCCACTACTTGGCTAGGATTGACCCTGAATCCTTTTTTGTACTTCATAGTAGTTTCTCAGAGGACGCAGCATGGCCGATACTTTGTATTAAAGCTCTTACAAGGCTTCTAGGTTTCTCAGGATTACAATATAATGCCCACAAAATAATGTTTTTGGAAAAGACTGCAGCAATTAGGATTTTTGGCTACGGTCCAAGTTACTCTGCTTCTAGAGCAGGATACTTTTTGGCGTTTTCATCCTACGCCTTAGCTGCAGACAGAACTGATGTAAAATCTATAGCTGGCTACAAGAGAAAAAAAATTCTACGTTATAGAGGAAAGATTCCTGAGGAGGAAGAGAATGTGAGAGTTTTGGAAAACTAGCTTTGTATATATTCTTTCTTATATATAAAAGTGCGATTGCTCATGTGTCATTGCCGTCTTTTATTTGTATTCTTTGAAGTTGTCGTCGAAAAAACCAGTTGAATAGCTCCTCCAAAGCATTGCTTTTTGTAACTCCTCCCCCATGCCTTGTGCTTCGAAAATAACTTGTGCGTGCTTGGTAGTAGGATTTTTCCATGCCTTGGTTGCTATAAGTTGCTAAGGGGCCATGCTCCTCCACAAAGAAAGATCCATGAATATGAAGAATATGCTGCAATACAAAGTAACACAAATTTTATACCAATTGAAAAACCTATCAAAATAAGCCCATATTAAATAATTATTACTTTACCAGATAAAAAGTGATATCTTTTTCTCCCCATGCCTCTTTTATCGCCTGAACAAGCTTTGTGATTGATCTTTTGAACTCTTCCGCATATGTATATGTTGTCTTATGTTGCCTGAGGAGTTTCAGAAAAACATCAAGGTGTATCCAGACCTCCATTCTAAGAAATGCAAGCCTCGGCGTGCTTGCAACATTTGTTGTGATCTCACATAGCTCTCTCCAACACTCCCAAGCCGCATTCACCTGCTTTCCTGAATGATTTCCTAAGAATCGTCTAGCTTTTGAGCCTCCCATAGAGACATCGGCCAAGATATCTCTTGTTTTTCCTGAAAGTATTGGATCCTTTCTCAAGTGAACTTGGCCCCCATGAAATCCCATTTTCGATAGCAATGCCTCGCATTTATCAATACAGTCATCTGATAAAGATAATGGCTTAATGGAATATGCGTAGTCAAGATGCAACCTGAGAAGCTTATCGATTATTCTAATCTCTGCATGCAAAGTACAAATATGAACATTCTTAAGAGAGATGGAAAGAATGGGATCCCAGATGTCTTCTATGTTTTTAAATTTACTCAAATCTATAGAGTCTCTATTTGGGGCTCTTCTTACTGGCCGCAAACTACTCCAATCTTTGGATCCAATACTTTCCATGCAATAAATGCAAGGATATTTTGCATTTGCACCATTACATATTCCAAGCATACATTTGATAGTTTTCAAATCAGCACTCATATGCCATTCCACATTAAATTTACCAACCCCATCAACTACCAACATTTCGCCTTCACTTTGAGACTTAATGATATTTGGAATACCTGTATGGTTGAACAACCATTTCAACGTTTGATGATTTTCAATTGGTACCTGGGCTGCACCAATCCACCAAATCTCCATCTCGGATTGGATCTTATGCAATGGAGCTTTGCCCTCGCCATTGCCATGGTCCAATGCCATGTTCATGAGGCAAATGCTAATTCTTTCCATCTTCTGTCCCTTTTGAATCTGTGCTTCATCCAACTTCAAGGCAAACTTTAGAACACCATAACTTTCTTCTACTGTGATTTTATACATGTGAACCATTGCAATTTGCACCTTTTTTAGATCAACCCATATATTGTTAAACTCATTGTAATCAAAAATTGCCTGTTTTTTTTGTTTTTCATAGGACATAGACCTTTCGATGTGAAAGTAATCTCCAAAAACATGTGGAATCTTGCGATTCATGGAAATTCTTGCAGTGGAAACTACAAGGGCTCGGGGCAATCCAAATATAGTTACCCTATTGCGTTTAAGATTTTTAAACCATAATCCAGAGATAACACGGTAACCTTTTCGACTTATACCCACAGTATCGCATGTCTCTACGATTTCATTTGCTTTCACTGTGCCTTTTAAATCCTTCACTAATTCTCTCAGAGTTGGACCTCTCAAATCCACATTTTCTGGTGACTTAAGAATCCTCAAAATGTCTTTCTTATTCATGGTTTCCTTCAAAAGTTTGATTCTTTCCTCATTCTCTCGGATATTTATGCCTAATATGTTAGAGACATATTTCTTTGTAAGATTTAGTCCCCTTTTCTTTGCTCTCTCACACAAGCTGGTTATATTTTTTAATGGTCTCTTCCTCTCTCTAAATCCTACTGGAGTTTCTCTCAAGCGTATTAGCTTATTCTGCAATGAATTGTTAACATTTTTCAAAATATCAATCTGACTTGTCAACTCTAAAATTTTTGTTTGTGTAGTTTCTAGTGCTTTTTTCATTTCGTGCACTTGAGCTATATATGTGTAAGATGCAAAGTATAACCTCATACAGTAGCCAAGCATTCCATTGTAACCTTCTCCAGCATATCTTATATAGTTATGGACATTCAAAAAAGGAGGTGGTTTACCTGTAGAAGGATCCCTGGGATAGATATTTCCATCCACCCACAAATCTATATGCTTCATTCCTTGTGTTTGCAACCTGTTGGCTTCAATCTCATCTATCAATACTCGATGATGTATACTTCTCCAAGATGTGTAAGTCGGATCTAGCTGAATAGATAGCTTGTATTTACGTGTGCTTGCGCCTGTGTTATTTGAAGTAGTATTGCTAGACATTCTAGCAAATGAACCGAGCAAGAATCTCACAGTGATAGAAAGCAAGTGCAGCAAAAGGAATGGTAAAAGAGAATAGTGTATAGAAAGAAAACGCGGGAGCAAACAAATGCGAAGTTCGTACGAAAATCTCGAAAATACAAAATCTCTCGAGTTCCAAGACAATAAACGGCCGAAAAGGTGACCCTTGACCTGGATTAAAAGATGAGGGCAATTAATGGCCGACCTCTTCAATGAACCAAATATTCTCTCATTAATCACATCTGGATAACCAAATTTAGAGGTTTTATTCTTCCTAAACCTCAACTAATTAGCAACTTAATCACTTTCTTACAAGTGCCATTTTTGAAGCGTTTTTGGCCCTAATGAATTTATCCATCTAGTTTCTTATATTGCACCAATACCTCCTATTTTCTGTGCCTCCCATGAATGTGTTCGAAAAATACTTAAAAATGCTTTATTTCACAAATATTTCAAAATGAGATGAAACACTTTAAAATTGGAAAATTCCATTTATCATAATGGTATCTCTCCCTCTATTAGTTGAGAGGCTTTCTCTTTCTAAAACTTAAGGCCCAAACTTGAGTCTTAACCTCCTCTAATGTGTGATGTTGATCTTGCTTTTGCATAGACATTAACTATATAGTCTTGTCCATAGCCTCCTTCATTGTTAACATCTAGGTGGCCTCCATTTTGAACTCCTCTTCCACCTGAATTCCCTTGTTGAATGTTATTTTGAGCATGATCAAACGTTATGCAATTTATTGTCATACTTGGGTTTGTTGCACTTGTAGAACCTTACCTTATCCTTAGCACTTGAAAAATAGACATGAATATTGGAAAGTCTTTCTAAACTCACCATAGCATTGGTTTCGTTTTTGTAATATTACTTCTTAGAATACTCAACCTTAGGAAAGGTCTCAAGGTTACTTTTCTTTGGAGTTGAATATGCAACTATCTCTTGGTCAATATGATTAGCCTTTATAAGAGCATCATGAAAGAAGGTGGGATGCAATGTCTCCAAGTGAGCATCCAAAGGTGCATTGAGACCTTGACTAAATTGGGCCACTTATTATTCAATAGTCATGACTAGTGTATATTTCCTTACGGTTATGAACTCTAAATAATACTATTCTATTGATAATCATTTTTGCTTTAAGCTAAAGAATTCGTGTTTTTTTGCTTCAAGCTAAAGAATTCACTCATCTTAATTGGCTAATAAGCACAGAGAAGGTAGCATTGTTTTATTGCCTCATTTACATAATCCCAAGTTTGGGAATCTTCTATTACACCATTGTCCCTTACAAAATGTGCTAAAGTTTGCATTGCTTGTAAGGGAAATTTGAGGAACCATGGATTTATTGGCCATAATGATACCAGTGGTGGAAAAATAATCATCCATGGCTCCTACCTAGACTTCCACATCTTTCTCTATGTGGGATCCTTTCCCAGTGAAGAAAAGGCTATATATACTCAAGAAGCATCTTTTTCCTTCATATCTCTATACACAAGGCATCAATCTATGAAAAATTCATGGACAATCTTAGAGTGCATATAAAAAAGTCTTATTTAATGAAGGAAATTTATCTTGGCCTAATCGAGTTTGCATGACAAAGAAACCTATATCTTGTTAATCAAGATCCAACTTCAACTTTTTTATTTGCAATATTCTATTTGTACAATAAGGTTTAGTGACCTTATTACAATATATGGATGTTTTTCCTAAGAACCAAGAACGTCCATTACTTTTGTTTTGAGGCCTTTGAGAGAACATGAGAGGTTACAAGTGCTTCTATGTGTGAGTTTATGTATATGTGAGAGAAAGGAGGATGCATTCAGAAAAGACATGGCCAAGTAGGTGCCCTTTTTTTCCTAGCTATAGTTGAAAGTCTTAGGAAGTTGTGAAATCACATTAATTGCTTGGGAGACATGGTACAACCTCAGCAAAACTAATCACCTAAGTGACTAAAATGTTACTACATTCACCTAGGTTACATCATCACCAAGTCAACTATACCAATCACCTAAGCAACTAAAATGTTCCTATATTCACTTGGGTTAGATCATTGCCAATTCAACAATATTGTCTAAGCAATTGTATCATTGGTGATATAGTCGTCTAAGCTACTATCACAATCATAGCAGCGACACTGTTTATGTTGCTAATTGATGTGCAAAAGTGTCTCATACAATGACTCTTTTGAATGTGCCTCAACATATTGCTAACTTCATCACCAGTGAGAACACATAGTAATGGAGTGCCATAGTGATTTTACCCACATATGCAAAAGTTAAGGTCTCAATTTTCCTTTCTTTTTTTCATGGATTTATAAGAGATTACAATCACCACATAAAAGTTGGTATGCCATGTAAGATGAATTTGATATTATCAAAAATAATTTCTTTGAAAGAAATTTCTTGGGATAGTTTCTATCTTTTATTTTGTTAACCTACTTTAGCATTTATTTATATTTAATTAGAGCCTTCCACTTACGTGAGACAAATCACTTATGAATTTGCTTGTATGAGTCAATAAATTATTGTATACTACACAAAAGATTGATATGGCACCCTTCAAACATCAATCTCTCATTCCCTGTGCATGTGAGCTCATCTACATGTGTTCGACTCTTATAATAGGATATTAATCCCTAGCACATGGGACATGAGTCGATTGGTATCACAGTGCTTGTGCCTTCACCAAAGTAAGCCATTACAAAGGCAGCTTTTTAAAAAAATAACAATGGTGAAGTAAATTCAATGTTTTAATGAATAATTCTCTACTTAGTCCAACATATTGATTAGTACCACTGAAAGTTCAATCTAACTTAGCATTACTAGAACTATTACCTTCCATAACTATGCTAGGACAATATAAAAAAGCTTACAAATTGAGAGATATAACTTTGCTTTGGGTCACTAGTTCACAACTAAGAATCCTCTGCATCACATGAACTCTCCATGTATTCGAGGGATATTGTAAGAACCCTTGACCTATGTGCTATACATACATATTTTAAGATGAACCCCTTAAGACTTGATTAGCCTCATAAATATACATTGGAGTTTCAAATAGGAAACTCAAAACAAGAAAGTAGAGAACGATTCTCATATGTAGAAATGCTCTTTTGCAATACCATCATAGATGTCCTACAAAACCAAACAAGCAAGTAAGTACCATATCAAGTACTTTTAGCAAAAGATCATTTGCAGCTTACTATTACATACCATTTATTAAGCTGTTGAGAAAGTTATTGCCAAGTTGCATCACCAAGTCTTCATGCCCACTGTTGGGATGCACCTCTAGGTACACATCTTTGTAGGTTTCAGTGACGGCATCCTTGTAGTCCTTGTGTATGTTGTGCTCCTCAAGAGTGGCATCTATTGCATTTAACAACTCATAAGCCAACCTCTCCAACAATTCTTCACTGTGCGTCCTACCAACAATCAAAGATGGTACTTCTCTTCCAGATTTGCACCAATTTAGCAGATCCATCACTTTCCTAACCTCCGCCTTGAAACTTTTTGGTTTAAGGAGGGTAGTTAGACCGGGGGAGACTTTGTCCAAGTTTTCCTTCAAACCTATATCCATTGTCACAAAATAGGCATTTGAGAATTGGCATAAAGCCTATAATGAAACTTCCAAGGTTTCCCAAAGTTATAGCAAGAGCCATGTGTTGGCTTTTCTTTTTCTCTTATGCTACAGAAAGAATCAAGAACTTTTTGGAAAAGTGAAAATGACAAACTAAAAAGTGTCGATTAACTTGGGTTAAATTTCCATTGAAGAACATTCTAGATCTCGCTAATTGGGCCTGTGCTAGTGCAATATAAGATTTCATAAGAAGTTTTAGGCAAATTCCCACCATAATTACTAAATTGTGAATGATGACAACATCATAAGCTTTTGCTTGGGAGGGATTGCACAACTAGCCCCTACCCCTCAAACCGCTCCTAGCTAGTTATGGAGTCCCTCCCTCTTGGTGGGGGGAAGAGCCCCTTGCATGGGAAAATGCCTAAACCTTCTTGTGTTTAGGTGCAATGCTAACAAAAAATCCTACTAAATGCATTTAAAATAGTGAGTTAGCAAAAGATTTGTGGAATGTTAGAATTCAGAAAGGTCCCTTTTTTTAAATTAAAAAAATCTTTTTTCCCTGGACACTGACCTGCATACTTGCGCTTGAGAGTTTTGAGCATGGAAGCGAGTGTGGGCTCTCCTCTGTACCGGTGGTACTCCTTCACCAGCTCCCTGGCTGCGCTCATCGCCTTCCATCTCAGGAGGTCCTGGAGTTGCTTGTCGTGTCGGTCTCCTTGTCGTCTGAATTCGTGCTCTTGCTCTCTCGCGCGAGCTTCCAGCGAACGTAGGATGATCGCTTTCTGCTCCTCGCATCGTGTTTCCAGCTCTCGGTATGCGCCATTGAGCCTTGCAAGCTGCCTGTGCATCTCTTCTAGCTGCGTCTGCCATACGCCAATATCTTGTGTTGTTGCGGCTGCTGCTGGAGATGAATCAGAAGGCGGCGGCAGGCGTTCTGAAGGCTCGGCGGTGGTGTCTCGGGAAGCCATCGCCACAGTACCGTAACGCAAGCAAGAATGTGCAACGCGTGTGTGTGTGTGTGTGTGTGTGTATGTAGAGGCTCACAGTAACGAAAGAACGCAGTTAAAAAGCAGCCAGCGATGAGCAAATGCTTCTCGGTATTGCCTGCTTTTTCATGGGGGAAAGCACCAACCCTCCACCAACGCCAACAATAATCTGTTTTTTTTTTTTTTAATGGGTCGATTCGATTTCTTTTAATAGAAAAATAACACTTCCTATTTTTGGTCTGAGATAATGTCTCCAAATAAAGAGTTTCCTCTATTCGGTTGGTTCCTTCGTATCAAACACAAAAAAGAGAGACGGCTTATTATTCCACATTCTCATATTTATATTTTTATATTACATACGCAAAATAAACTAAATTAAATCTATTTTCGTATGTGTAAATGCGCTTGAAACGCGTACACTAATACTTAATTATACTTACTAATATGTTCAACATGTATACGTGTTTTTTAGACATGAAAAATTTGCCCATAAATATTTGTTTGAGCATACATTTGTGTATGTATATGCATCTTAACAATAAGACTGAAAATAATGTGTACAAAATTTATTTTAATGTTTTCCTTTACTAGATGTATGTTGTGTCACAATATTGCGCTCTTGTATAACAACATGACCATATTCATAGTGCATCTTGTCTTGACCTTGTAGATATTAGAACAAGTTGTAATTTGCATGAGAGAGTGCTAGGCTCTTATTAATCACAACTCAACAGTATGGTCCTTTCAAAGAAATACATATGTGTCTAGAAGAATTTGTGTTCCTTGGGTAGGCTTGGACACTTGCATGTTGTCCCCAGTTAAATGATCTTCCAAATTGTGGACATCTGAAAATTCGATTAAGGATTTTTCCCATCCTAGATGAGTACCATTCCCTTACCACATAGCACCACGGATGGATACTTTGTGCTAGGGACGGTCATGAAGTAGCAACCTTATATGGAGGAGTAGTGGGCATTCTTCATGAAGAGGTAATGGCTCTTGGAAAGGTGGCTTGAGAGTGGCAACTCTGTGGATAAGTTGGAGTTGCAAAAGACATAGGGGATGGAGGATGAGAAGCCACCACTATCGTTAGGTTGTCTTCGTGATCTTCCATAAACCTACAATCAACATGTGCTCCCTAGGAGTATGGCTACCTTCTCAGGCAATAAAGTAGCATGCAAGTGCAGCAAAGAGATGCGTCAAATTCCAAGCAAGCCTCGAATTTTCGCACACTTAAGGACCCACTTATGTAACTTTTTATTATGTACTATAATCCTTAGTAGCAAGACAAGTCATCTAAGCAAACTTGAGATATCCTAACCTTGATTTGCCCTAAGATTGTGTTATGGGGACAACGGTTAGCGGGTCAAAAACACAACCAGTTGACTAAAGCCACTCGACGCGTCTAACTTAAGGACCCTTAGGTACAGTGAACAAGTGGGTGTGCCTATCTAGGGTGGAGCTTTTGCTCTGTGTCGTCTTTTCTCTTTTTTATAAATAGTTGAATAACTACATATTTTATTATTTAGGGAGTGGCTATAGGCTATAGATTAGACATCCTTTGGTGAGTAGATAATCATCTACTACTTCTCACAACTAGATGGATGACTCAAGGTAGAAGAGGTGCATGCAATAGGCAAAGTGGTTGTCCACCATCTCTTCTAGTAGGGCTATACAATATCATGGGAAGAGCATGGCACTCAAGTGTAGCCCTATTATGGCAACTTTGTCAATTCCCATATCAATATCAAAGAATAAAGGTACCAAACCATTCTTATATGCCACATTGAAGCCTACCTTAAAAGCTTCACTAGAAGTGAAGATAGTTGTAAGTGGTAATGGGTAGTTAGTGAAAGTTTTAAGAAACTTATTCAAGGAGGTCTAGCTTCCCTTTGTTGAAAGAGGTAAAGTTTGTTTGACTTTGGTGCATTTACATTTGGGATCTTTAGAAAATTCTCTGCTCCATTGTTAACTAACTACAAGTGTGAAAGGCCTCCATAATTTTTGAAAAGAAACTATTGTATTAATCATTTTGGATATTTTATCGAGAGATGGACTCCCTCTTGTGCAAATTATATACAAATTGGATGTCGTCATAAGAGTAGAATGAGCACAATTCAATTCTTACATTAAGAGTAAGGTCTAGGTGCAAGCAAAGAGGGAAGACCGGATATGGCCACAAAGAAGGCTGGAAGCCCAAGGGGAATGGGGAAACCCTAACCCTGAAAATCATGTATATAGAATGAAAAAAATAAATTAAGTTATTTATTGTGTGCTAACTTAGCTTTCTACCTCTCTTGCTACTCTATTATTTAAATGTATGAGAGTGAAGGAGAGGAAGTACACAAGAGTGTGTGGAGTCAGGGATTTGGTGACAGGGATTTGGTGAAGCTTCATCTATTTTCTTCTCTTCTCTTCATCTCCATCCCTTCGTAGTGAGCTTACTGCTTGAGCAAGAGCATGGGGTGTTGAGTGTGAGAGGGAGTAAGAATGTATTATGTGAAGCTCTTCTCCATCTATTCATCTCCTCTTGTTCATAGAGCCTCAAACCCCTCTCAAGCACTTGGATAACAACAAAAGCAAGGAGACAAGTAAGCAAGTGCCTGCATGGGTCGTGAAGTCTAGCTTGCTAATGTAAATAACGATGATGTGATAAGTATTGGTAAGTTTGCTTGCTACATCAAATTGAGCTATTATGTTTGTGTGCTCATGTGAGTAAGTTAGGTGGGAGAGTCATGGCTTCATACATCAAAACCTTGAAAGAATAAGGGTTTTTCCAACAATCTCGACATTGAGCTCGTAGAGCACCAAGACAAAGAACATGTCAACCAAGTAATCGCAACAACATTTTGTGTTGTGGAACAGGAGGAGGTGCATACTTGCCAACTCTAAAATACATGTGAATAATTAGTTTCAATTTTCATCGATTGATGTTAAGCATTAAGAATTTATTGTCTCTCATGATAAAATGGAGTTTTTTCTTGTGACACATTTGTTTGAATAACATAATAGATAGAAAAAAGATTTGAATGTTAGTACACATGAAATAGGAAAAAGAATGCATTATTTTCTATTTTGTTTGTTAAATTGTGCCAAAGGCACCTTCGCACATACAAATGGGAGGATATTCCCCATGTTGAGAGAGAAAATTTAAGATGTATCTTCAAGTGTGTGATAAGAGGGGCTACATTGAAGGAGAGAGTATGTGTACTCTTGCATGATGTGAACAAACCCTTAAGCACATTACTCAAGTCCTTTTAATTCTTACTAAACGCTCCACACCTAGATTCTCCTAGTGCTTCATATCAGTGTTCTAATGCTTCATGCGAGGATTCAAAAGTATGTTTTATGTGGCAAGAGGGTTCATAGGAGACTAATACCATAAACATAATCCTAACTTTGAAATCTTTGGCAACACACACATTCATCTGTATGTGTGTAAATGTATATGTATAAAGGAATGATATACACACATATTTTTTCATTCTCTCTCTCTCTCTCTCTCTCTCTCTCTCTCTCTCTCTCTCTCTCTCTCTCTCTCTCTCTCTCTCTCTCTCTCTCTCTCTCTCTCTCTCTCTCTCTCTCTCTCTCTCTCTCTCTCTCTCTCTCTCTCTCTCTCTCTCTCTCTCTCTCTCTCTCTCTCTCTCTCTCTCTCTCTCTCTCTCTCTCTCTCTCTCTCTCTCTCTCTCTCTGTATACACATGTATATATACATGTATACATATATATGTGTGTCTTTAATACATGTATGTATTTGTGTGGTCCCATAAATGGGTATCCTCTCTCTCGCTCTCAGCATTTTTATTTTTTCTCCTTTCCTTTTCTTTCTCTTATATCTCGTATGTGTGCATGTTGTGTATGCATATATGTATAAGTGCACACATGTGTGTATGCATTACATGTATATGTACATGTATATATTTATGTGTCTACATATATGGGTGTACACATGTTTCTAAGTACATTTTTTTAAATTGTGTATTCATTTTCTCTTCTCTATTATTTCTCTCTCCATTTTTTCACTCATATGTATGTTTAGATGTGTGCAAGTGTACATGTGTTTTATACACATGTGTCCATTTGTGTGGTCTCATAAGTATGCGCACTCTCTGTGATTTTTTTTTCTCCTCTCTTTCTTTTTCTCTCTCTTTTCTCCCCCCCCCCCTTTCTCTCATATGCATATGTATAGTGTGTGTCTATAGAACACACATACAAACACACCCACATTTTTTTTCTTTTTGCATTTTCTTGCTTTTTTTATGCTTTGTGTGCACATGTGCAAATATATATGTGTGTGTATATGTATACATATGTGTGTATGTGTATGCATGTGCCTGCTTAATACAAGTATATATTTGTATGGTCTTGTAAATGTGCATATATATGTTTAATATGTGGGTGTTGGTTTGTGTGGTTTCATAAATGTGTGTCCCCTCTCTGCCTCTTATCATTTTTATATTCTTTTAAATTTTTTTCTTCTTTCTATCTCTCATATTTCTTTATCATATGTGTGTGCATATATATTCCATATATATGCATATGTATTTATGTGTATGCACATGTGTATATACATTACATGTATATATTTGTGTGTGGATGTGTGTGTCTCTATATGTGTATGTTTGCATGTATGTAAGTGTGATCTCTCTCTCTCTCTCTCTCTCTCTCTCTCTCTCTCTCTCTCTCTCTCTCTCTCTCTCTCTCTCTCTCTCTCTCTCTCTCTCTCTCTCTCTCTCTCTCTCTCTCTCTCTCTCTCTCTCTCTCTCTCTCTCTCTCTCTCTCTCTCTCTCTCTCTCTCTCTCTCTCTCTCTCTCTCTCTCTCTCTCATATATGTTTGTGTGTGTGCGCGCATTTTTTTGTAGTTTTAGAGCATGTATACATTGCGTGAACATGTTCAACCATTATAATTATTGTTTCATTCCATATGTCCAATTTAAAAATAATTCGACTCTTTTTTTATAGTATATAATGTATTTGTGAATATTTTTAGAGTATGTACACATTAAACACACATGTTCAACAATTAAACATACATATTTAAAAAATGAATATATTCTCCACTCACCCATCAAGAAAAATCCCTCTTTATTTCTTGATTATCAAACTTCTCCTCCTTGTGCCACATAGGCTCTAGAGACTTTTGGTTAGTTTGGGGATTTATTTTCAAAAAAGTATAGTTGTGATTTGTTGTGGGAGAGCTATCCCTAAAGGCTCCCCCCCCCCCCCCGGCGAATTGTTTGGTGCACTGCCTACTATTTTGTCATGTTACCATGACTGCACTAATCAATATAGCATCTAAGCACCACCAAAAACAATCCAGCATCTCACAACTCTGTCACTGCAACAACAATAGTGACACCTTCTCCTTCATCGCTTGCATCTTCATAAGGACTATCAAACATTATCAAAATATAAAGCATAGCCACCAAGTACACCACCATCATCTGCCTTTCATACACAAATCTTTGTAGGTTATAAATGTTGCAATATGAATGGTGAACACATCAAAACCTTTTGTGGAGATCATCAAGCAATAAGAAAACCACAAGCTCTAGTGTTTAGGAAGGGACAGGGACAGATTTAGTCACATTGGGAAAGGCCCCACTCATACAATTCTCTTAGCTAGTGTTTAAGCACCTTGGTGCAAGAAGGGCAAAGGTAAAACACTCACTCTCCAACATCATCTTGACACAAACATCTTCCCACTACCTCTATTTTATCTATATCTCCATTCTCTCCAACATCACCTCCACACAAACATGCTCTACTCCCTATACCTTTGAGAAGGGACAAGGATAGTCAATCATTCAGGAGGGCCCCATTCATATCAATTCTTCTAGCTAGTATTTAAGCAACTTGGTACAAGGGCAAAGGTGAAACACTAGCTCTCCAACATATCTCTGCACAAACGCCCCCCCAATACCTATATCTTCTCTATATCTTCGTCATCTCCCCAAGCCCATCTCCATATCCATCGGCACATCCATTATCACCCTTTTTTTCTTGTCATCTACTTACACTCCCATCATCTTACAACCACCACTTCTATCTTCTCTTCCTTCCTCCTTACCACTCCACTTCATGCCTCCTTCTCTCCAATAATACCCCCTTTCTCTAGCACTACTTTGCTATTGCCATCAATGACTAAAGGAAGAGCATTGGCTAGCTACCATCTCAAGAGGAGAAGCATCCACAATAGGAGGAAGAGAGCCAAGAGCCACTAGAAGAAGGAGCCATTGCTAGAGGAGTCACTATAGTAAAACAAGACAAGGTGAAGGGAAGCAAGATTTAATTATGCAATGTATGCTTTATTTCCCAAGCTATGGAGTCAATGCCTTTTGCTATATTCTTCCTAATGTTGCCTCTTGTCATCTTTAATGCTTGAATGATCCTTTCCAATTAATGCCCCACTATTCACAACACTATTTAATGTTGTGCACTTACCCTCGTTAAATGAATCACCATTATCAAACACCAATATAAAAATTTAAAAGCACCCACTAGCACACTGCACTACCACACATGCATGTATACATTGCAACTAGTGCACATGTGCGTTAGATGAGTGCAATAGTGCATGTTGCACATCCTCCGCAATGCACTAAGCACCCTCTAAACCCAGCATACATAATGTACACTACTATGCATCGGCCTCATCCTAGTGCACTATACTAGTGCACTTTGCCTTATCGCAATACATCCTAGTACATCAACCACACTTTTGTACACTAACCCTAGTGCACTAGTGCACATGCATATGCACACAGCCCTAGCGCACGTGCATACCATAGTGCACTAACCCATCCTAGTGCATTGTATGTTGCATCCTAGTGCACTAGCCTCAACCTTGCACACTAGTCCCACCCCTGAGTGCACCCTACCCCTAGTGCATTACACCAATGTACACTTTGCACTAGCCTAGTGTTTTAGTGCATTACATTAGTACACATGCAAGCACTTGTACACTAATTCCATCCTAATGCACTATCCTAGTATACTCTACCCTTACACACATCCTTATAAATGCATAGACATCAACACATCCTTTGCATGCCCTTGTGTTCCTAGCCTTACACCTAGGTACATGCATCTCACAGCTCCACCACGGTGCACTATGCCCTCGTGCATAGGTATTGTGCACCCACTTTCACATGTACACACCATCTTTGCACCTAAAGCACCACATGCTTGTCCGTTGATTGGTGTCTCTATTTTTTCTCTCTTTTTCACCCCTCACACCACCACATTCACAAGGGAGAGTTAAGGGGAAGGAGGAGGATGGAAGGTGGCACTTTGCAATTCACTTATGTGGCACACCCTTTCTAGACCCCCCACATATAATCGTTGCACATAGAGCACATTGTACTAGTGCATTATCTTGGTGCACATGCATTGTGCACTTACGTTACAGTAGTGCGCTACACCCTACTATACCTAATTTCATTGTGCACAATAGTAGTGCAATAGTGCACCCTAGTGTACATACACTATGCACTAGCTCCACCCTAGTGAATTGCCTAGAGCACCACCTTGCACATAACACAAGGTTATAGACACATTGCATAGCACCTACTGACTCATTCTAGGGTACCACAGTGTAAACCCCTTGCACAATGTACTCAAGTGCACATGCACTCGTACAATGTGCACTAGTACACCCACCTATAGTCCACACAATGCACTAGAACCAACCACTACACCACATGTTAGTGCACTACAAAGGAAGAGCATTGGCTAGCTACCATCTCAAGAGGAGAAGCATCCACAATAGGAGGAAGAGAGCCAAGAGCCACTAGAAGAAGGAGCCATTGCTAGAGGAGTCACTATAGTAAAACAAGACAAGGTGAAGGGAAGCAAGATTTAATTATGCAATGTATGCTTTATTTCCCAAGCTATGGAGTCAATGCCTTTTGCTATATTCTTCCTAATGTTGCCTCTTGTCATCTTTAATGCTTGAATGATCCTTTCCAATTAATGCCCCACTATTCACAACACTATTTAATGTTGTGCACTTACCCTCGTTAAATGAATCACCATTATCAAACACCAATATAAAAATTTAAAAGCACCCACTAGCACACTGCACTACCACACATGCATGTATACATTGCAACTAGTGCACATGTGCGTTAGATGAGTGCAATAGTGCATGTTGCACATCCTCCGCAATGCACTAAGCACCCTCTAAACCCAGCATACATAATGTACACTACTATGCATCGGCCTCATCCTAGTGCACTATACTAGTGCACTTTGCCTTATCGCAATACATCCTAGTACATCAACCACACTTTTGTACACTAACCCTAGTGCACTAGTGCACATGCATATGCACACAGCCCTAGCGCACGTGCATACCATAGTGCACTAACCCATCCTAGTGCATTGTATGTTGCATCCTAGTGCACTAGCCTCAACCTTGCACACTAGTCCCACCCCTGAGTGCACCCTACCCCTAGTGCATTACACCAATGTACACTTTGCACTAGCCTAGTGTTTTAGTGCATTACATTAGTACACATGCAAGCACTTGTACACTAATTCCATCCTAATGCACTATCCTAGTATACTCTACCCTTACACACATCCTTATAAATGCATAGACATCAACACATCCTTTGCATGCCCTTGTGTTCCTAGCCTTACACCTAGGTACATGCATCTCACAGCTCCACCACGGTGCACTATGCCCTCGTGCATAGGTATTGTGCACCCACTTTCACATGTACACACCATCTTTGCACCTAAAGCACCACATGCTTGTCCGTTGATTGGTGTCTCTATTTTTTCTCTCTTTTTCACCCCTCACACCACCACATTCACAAGGGAGAGTTAAGGGGAAGGAGGAGGATGGAAGGTGGCACTTTGCAATTCACTTATGTGGCACACCCTTTCTAGACCCCCCACATATAATCGTTGCACATAGAGCACATTGTACTAGTGCATTATCTTGGTGCACATGCATTGTGCACTTACGTTACAGTAGTGCGCTACACCCTACTATACCTAATTTCATTGTGCACAATAGTAGTGCAATAGTGCACCCTAGTGTACATACACTATGCACTAGCTCCACCCTAGTGAATTGCCTAGAGCACCACCTTGCACATAACACAAGGTTATAGACACATTGCATAGCACCTACTGACTCATTCTAGGGTACCACAGTGTAAACCCCTTGCACAATGTACTCAAGTGCACATGCACTCGTACAATGTGCACTAGTACACCCACCTATAGTCCACACAATGCACTAGAACCAACCACTACACCACATGTTAGTGCACTACAATACACTCTAAATCCATGTGCATTATACTAGTGCACTTTCCTTGCACCACTCGAGTGCACTACAGTGCACTATACCTTAGAGCACTACTCTTACCAAGCACTAGACCTTGCACTTCAATACACTAGCATATTAGCCCTATCCTTGCATACCAACCCTAGTGCATTACACCTTGATGCACTATGCACTAGTGCAAACATACACTATGCCCCCCCTTAGTCCCCTTAGTGCACACAAATAGTAAACTAACTCATGCACACACCTAGTGTATTAGCATATTAAATCGCTCACTAAAACCAACCCTTGCACCAACCCAACTAGTACATTAACCTTACATCTTGACTAGTACACATCACCCATAGGACACACTCCACATGCACAACATTAGTGCACTAGTGCATTACACTAGCATACCGGTACTTATACACATGAACTACACCTAGTGCATACATACACTTGTGCACCCCATCCTAAATCTATGTAGTGCACCTATCCTTGTATGCCTCACATACACACATTACTCCACATAGGGCACATCTTTTCATCCTAGTGCATGTTACCCACCCCTAGTACACAAGTGAACTAGTGTGCCCACTAGTGTACATTTGCATTAGTGCACTCACCTCGCACCATCCTAGCACATGGGTCATAGTGCACACGCTCACTAGTCCACTTGTAGCATCATGCATAGTGCATGTGTGCACCAGTGCACCTAGCACATCCCCTACACCCATATAATCCACCCATGAACTTGGCCACTCCATAACACTCGTTTCATTGTATCCTAGTGTACTACAATAGTGCACTTGCATAGGCACACACACTACACAAGCATACTCCACACGCACAATGCACACATATAATCCACTAGTCTCCTTGCACCACCATTCGCAATCATCCTTCATACACCTCTTGCATACATTACCCAATGCACACTTGCTATGCACTTGTGCACCTAATGATCACACCCTCATCCACATTAGCATACTTTAGTGTATGTGCACTACATAAGTGCACTAGTGCTTGAACCTAGTGCACTACTCTAGTGTACTACAATCCCATGCATTTATCCTAGTACACGCTCTTATGCATGTAACTCTTATAAAAAATAAGAAAAAAAAGATTATCCTCTCTATTATTTTACATATTTTATTTTTTATTCAATTTGTTTCTTTTACACTTACTAATTATTTTAAAAAGTGAATTAGAGCCTGCCAATAATGTGAATGGTCACAAGTTATGTTGGACCAAGAAGAAAATATAGTATATACTTCCACCTATAAGACCTGATTGTGCGCTTTGATTAGAACCCATGCATATATAGGGTAAGATTGCACATAGAAATGATTAATGCTATATGAAGTATGAACTAGACCTACTACAACAAATACCTACAATCAACAAGATGGCATGATCATAAAATGTTTATACAAATGCCTACCAATAATGTGAATGGTCACAAGTTATGTTGGATCAAGAAGAAAATATAGTACATACTTCCACCTATAAGACCTAATTGTGCGCTTTGATTGGAACCCATGCATATTAGGGTAAGGTTGCACATAGAAATGATTAATGCTATGAAGTATGGACTAGACCTACTACAACAAATAGTTACAATCAACAAGATGGCATGATCATAAAATGTTTATACAGTGTGCACGTATAGACTAACAGCTTAAAATGCACAATATTTGTGCTTGGGACAATGACACAATTAGTGAGGGTATACTGAGACACATCAAATACAAGGCTTCAATGATGAAGATGCCTTCTATATCATAGATCTTGATGGTTGTGATGTGATTCTTGGTATGCATTGGAATCATAGGGTAGGCTCAACCATCTTCTCTCAAAAGAAGAAAATAGAACTCACCAAAAAAGGTGAGAAGTACAAGATCCAAGCTCGAGTAACTAGAGACACCATACCTATGGTAAATCATATGCAAGTCTTTAGAGCAATTAAGGATTATGCTCAATGTTATTAACTTTATGTCAATGATGGAAAACATAACTTGAATGATGAAAACCAAGAGTACCTTAGACTCTTAGAAATGTATAAAGGTCATTTTCAAGAAGATCTTCCTTAATTATCATCTTACCCAAAGTCAAAAAACCTCCACGTTGATATTATTCTAGGTAGTCCTCCTCCTAATATAGCATCACACCATGTGAGCTGCCCTCAACAAGAAGAAATAAGAAAGTAAGTCGAAGACCTATGCATTTATTACAATTACAGTAGAGACCATGTCCCTTCGAACTGCCCAAGGCCAACATGCAGTTGCACTAATTGTGGGTGCTTCACGCATGAAACTATTTACTATAGAGATCCTCAAAGGCTCTCAAGTCCTTATCCCAATTTTGGCTATCCACGATTCAATTGCAACTTCAATTATCTAAGATAGCCACAATTAGTGCCACCATTAGCCTCATCAGCTACCCTAGAGTAGAGAGCAAATAATTAAAATCAACCCCTCAGGAATACCTAGACCACCAAGCCTAATTATTTCTCACCCACAGTGATACCCATGTTCATTATGATGAAGAACTAGTAGATGACTTTTGGCTATGATGAAGAGGATCATCCTGTCCTAATGGATTATAGGCTATTGTGACTCATTTTCTTGGGAGGAGGAAGAGGGCATGGTATGATCTAGCCTTGAGAAACAATAGTTTGCTCTGCAAGTGCAGGCAACTAGGAGACGTCTCCTCACACTATCCTCAAGGATAAGAATAGCTTGCAAGGTAGTAATACCCTTGGTTCCCTTGAGCCTCTTAACCATTTAGATTATTAAAGATGAAGATGTTTTTCCTATTCTAGTCAATGTCATACCCAAGCGTGTAGAGCAAGAAAGGCTTAACCACCCTACAAGGCTCTACTCTTGTTTCAAGTGCAAAGAGTGCAACAATAGCACCCTAGACCAAGAAAGTTGCGATAGCTAAAGTAGAAGAGTATCCTAAACTTGAGCAGTAATTGGCCACCATAGATAGAGTTGAGGGATGGGTCTAGGTAGTGCAAAAGGAACTACTAGTAGAGATATCTATGGAGACCATCAATCTTCCTAGCCTCTCTCATATATCACATGTGCCTACCCTTGCTCTGTCAGAAGTGGTGCAGCAATGGAAGCGTGAAGAATATGCTGAAATAAATACTGAAACACAAGACAGAAGAAAGAAAGAATGAATGAACACAGTAGACAGATGAGAACTCAGATGTATGCTCGGGAAATGGAATCCATATCGAACACGAGACAGCAGCATACAACGGTGAGTCACTGGCTGCGTGGGCTCCTCAGCACCGGCTCCTCTCTCCCAGAAGGATCTCCACTGATGGCTGAAGCACCAAAAGACTGTGGAGGAGGAGCCCTATAAATAGCCACAAAAAGTGGGGAGCATAAAATGCAATCGGCCAGCATTTAATGTTGGTCGGCCAGCAACAAATGCTAAATAATACATCATAAATGGCCACTAAAATGTGCCATAAAATACTGCATAAAATGCCCAGCCTCTAACACAGACTCACACCATGAGCTGACTAATATCTGCTAACACCCTCTCTCAGATCATGTGTGATCGGATACAATGAAATAGTACAATGATGGAGAATCATAAACTACACAACAAAGAAACACCAGAAGGACCATGGATGTCCAAGCGGTGAGTGGCCAGCCCACCACCAAGAAGCCTCGGAGAGTATCTGATGTCGATGTCGATCATACCAACAACACCTGAAAATAGAGAAGACTCATAGCAGCTCTCTGTGTAATGTCACCTATGTCACTCAGGACATACAAAGCCAATCTGCCAAACATGTCTCTGAACATGTGACCATGGATTCCCCGCCTTTGGCCAAACCACCAAAGTGTCCCCTCATGTGAGCTCCAGACGAAAGCCTCTTGCTCTCTGTCAAGAAGAACAGCTCATCATGAACCCAGAAATCAACTCCAGTCTCTAGGATTTCACTGCCAGATACCGTCGATGCGTCAGGGACGTCCCTCTCTGGAACCTGTGCACCGGTATCAAAATATAGATGAGGCACTGCAGCCCCACCAACACCCGCTCACACTCCCTCTCTGGCACCGAGGAGTCGTGAGGGATGACCGCATCACCACCACTAGAAAGCAGCCGAGGAAGGGGCCACCAAGCCCTTCCCGCGATCCGAAGAAGAGGATCCCTTCCGCGCCTTGGACTTCTCCTTGGTCGGAGGATCGGAGTCGGAGTCTGATGAAGGAGAGGACTCATCGGTAGAGTCAGCATCCCGCTTCGTCTTCTGCTCCTTCTTCCTGGAAGCCGCTAACTTCTTGCAGTCCTTCCGCAAATGTCCCTTCTTGCCACAGTGGTAACACTGGGCCTTTGACTTCTTCTTCCCGTCACCCCTCTCTGAAGCTACATAAGCCTCACCTCCATAATGTGCCGGAAGCCGCCCCTGTAATCTCAAGGATGCCTCATGCTCAAGAAGCATCGAGGTCATATGTGTAAAACTGATAGGAGACGATGATGTCTGCGCCCGCAAAGCATTGGCCACTCCATCAAACTCCGGGGGGAGCTTGTAGGAAGTGCACGGAGGAGCCATATGGAGAGGATAAGAAGAGAAGTAGAAGAAAAGAAGGTCGGTTGGAGAGTGAGCACAGCCAAAACGCAACCAAAAACACCAAAAATAGTGAGTTCACATGCAATATAACCCAAAGGCTGACCAAAATAAGCCAAAAGCTGCTGTAGAAAGTCAAAAAATCAGTCAAAAACTGCCAAAAACAGCAAAAACGGCCTGAATAATCAGAAAAACAGTCAAAAATAATGCTGTAAACAGCAAAACACAGGCTGCAAACTGAAGAAACAGGGTCTAAAGACTGTTGCCAGCAGGTTGATGAACGAAACACGGGCAGCAAAGAGTGGAACAGCAGTAAACGCAAATCTGTCCAGAAAAACGTAAAACGCAAATGCTGAAACACTGTCGCCAGCAGCAAATCAGCAGTCGCCAGCAGGAAGGACAGCCACCTGATCAGCAAGAAGGGTGTAAATCCTGAAAACAGCAAGAAAACACAGCACGAATAGGTTGCAGCCTGAAATCTGATACCATGTCAGAAGTGGTGCAGCAATGGAAGCGTGAAGAATATGCTGAAATAAATGCTGAAACACAAGACAGAAGAAAGAATGAATGAATGAACACAGTAGACAGATGAGAACTCAGATGTATGCTCGGGAAATGGAATCCATATCGAACACGAGACAGCAGCATACAACGGTGAGTCACTGGCTGCGTGGGCTCCTCAGCACCGGCTCCTCTCTCCCAGAAGGATCTCCACTGATGGCTGAAGCACCAAAAGACTGTGGAGGAGGAGCCCTATAAATAGCCACAAAAAGTGGGGAGCATAAAATGCAGTCGGCCAGCATTTAATGCTGGTCGGCCAGCAACAAATGCTAAATAATACATCATAAATGGCCACTAAAATGTGCCATAAAATACTGCATAAAATGCCCAGCCTCTAACACAGACTCACACCATGAGCTGACTAATATCTGCTAACATGCTCAACCCCCAAACCTTGGCAACTCCACCACTAAACTACTATACTTTGGCCAACACTTCCAAGAGTGAGAGCTTATGACTCTGCAAGATGCAAGTCATTTCCATTTCCAATACCAATACATAGAACCTAGTGGCATTTGAATACTCATATCTACAAACATCTTAGTTCCTCTCGGAATCTTGATGAAAGGAAGCCCTACCATATGGCAAGTGTTAAGGAATTGCATGGATAGAGCAAAACCTGCATGATCAAGACATGACCCAAAACCTAGCCTCTCAACCCCTCTAACTCTAGGAGTCTTGGGGGCCAATACATTTTGGAAAGGAGTGAGTCAAAATCATCAAAGTACAATTTTCAATCAACTTCATTGTTATGAAAGAAGGTGACTATGATCTATTACTTACACATCCTTGGATGCACAATGCTCAACTTACTGAGGACTGAGGCAATGGTTTAGTCTTCCTAAGTAGCTTCTCTCTTGCCCAACAACCTCTCACAAGATACATCACATACCTCGAAGATGAGGATGATTGAATTTTCCACTCTTGGATTGTCATAGAGGAACCAATGTTTGAGAAGCATACAAATGCCTACATCAATAAGGAGCATAACAATTCATAATTCATATGATCACTTCTCAAATAGATCCCTCACATAGATCATGTCCCAATGCCTCTCTTCATGATGGCCCTTGACTTGGTGCCACAAAGTCGTACTAAGTGCTATTGCATTGCCATGAGAAAGCTTGAATTTGCACAAAACATTGAGCCAAGTGTGACCATGCTTTTGTGGTAAAATTGAAGCAAATATCTCAATTTTTAATGAGTTACTTAATGGACCCAATTAGCAATGGAAAAACCTCCAACAAGTCCTATTTGATTACCATAATGACCTCTTCATCTCCCTAATGTAAGAACAAGGCATGGACATTAAGGAGAAAATCAAAACAAGGAAGGAAGAACTAACCAAGGATGAAAGTGAATATGAAATTGATATTGAATCCAATCACTCGAACAACCTCTCTTCATGATGGCCCTTGACTTAGTGCCACAAAGTCGTACTAAGGGCTATTGCATTCTTGTGAGCAAGCTTGAATTGCACAAAATTTTGAGCCAACTATGACCATGCTTTTGTGGTAAAATTGAAGCAAACATCTCAATTTTTAATGAGTTACTTAATGGACCCAATCGGCAATGGGAAAACATCCATCAAGTCCTATTTGATTACCATAATGACCTCTTCATCTCCCTAATGTAAGGGCAAGGCATGGACATTAAGGGGAAAAGCAAACCAAATAAGGAAGAACTAACCGAGGATGAAAGTGAAGATGAAATTGATATCGACTCCAATCACTCTACGACATCAATGGCCAAATGATAGAACAAATTTTGGTGAACCCAAAGCCCTCTCAACAAAAGGTTTGCTCATAAATAAATGCAAATGTAGTTAAACTTAAATTAGAGTTGGAATGGCTGGATTACTTACAGTACTTGATTACAAGTGAATGGGATATCCACCCACTAATTTGATTCCCACCTTTGAAAGTACTAATGGCTAATAAAGAAGTTGGCATAGCCTTCAATTCTCTACACATGAGGAGTATGTAGAGTGAAAGAAAAATGGGAGTGATGATTTCGACCCTAAATCCACCATCCACAAAGTCTCAACTCTGATCCATCTTAGATATAAACATCTCAAGAATATAGCACTATATAATGAATCCAAAGCCAAGTTTCAAAAAAAAAAACACACAAGATCTTCCCAAACAATTTACAAAATGCAAGAAAGGAGATCAAGTCATTGTCTTACTTGGCACCAAAAGAGAAGGATAGTCTAATCAACTTATTGAGGCCTTGGAGAAAGTAAAGAAGGTAAACCTTGCTAAACTAGGGGAACCCCGAACCAATCCTACATTGCCAAGGATCTCAATGCAAATGACAAAAAATGTCTCATTAACCTACTAAATAAGTACAATGACATATAGGCGTTGGACCTCAAGGGCATACCACGCCAAGTGCTAACATATACGATCAAGCATATGGATTGGGATCGTTGTGCTATTCAAGAAAAATGGGAAGATATGAGTATGTATCAACTATAAAAAGTTCACTGCAACTAACTAAGACCATTATCCACTACCATACATTGATCACATGATCAAATGAGTAGCAAACAAGGAAGCTTACAACTTCCTAGATGGATTTTCGGGTTATAATCAAATACAAGTTCACAAAAAAGATAGATTGAAGACCACCTTTACCATCAAATGAGGAGTGTTTACTTATATTTTCATGCCATTTGGTTTGACCAATGCATTAGCCAGTTTCCAACATCTCATGTGCACCATTTTTAAGGATATCTTGAAATGATCACTCAAGGTGTTTGTTGACAACCCTTGTGTCCACTTTAGATGGGAGAAGCACCTTTAGGAGAGACTTTGCGTAGACCTTGAAAGGTGTTGGTAGTATTAGCTTTCCTTGAACCCATTGAAATGCCAATTCGAATTAAGTACATCTGATTGACATTGCAAAGATCAAGGTGATAATAGATCTCCCACCCCACCCACCCATCAAAATGGCATTTGATGTATTCTAGGACATTCTGGATATTACGGACACTTTTTGATTTATCTAAGACATAGTGAGACCACTCTATAAGTTGTTGATTATCTAGAAATGGACCGATGAATGCCAAGTTTGGCTTGATCTTACAAGCCTCACATTGGATGATAACATTTCATGTGTATATCAACACTTCAAAATTCACTATTGGAGCTGTGCTATGCAAATCCAATGAACATAACATGGATTTCCATGTTAGTTTTGTCAGCAAATAACTTGTTTAAGAAAAAATGAATATTATGAGGATAGCGAAGAGAGAAAGATAACCAATATTGTGTTCTATTAAGAAGTTTAATCATTACTTTTTGCCTACACCGTTCACCCTTTTTGTAGACCGTCATGTACTTGTATATTTGGTGAACAAACCCAATTGCAAAGAAGAGTCCACTAATACATTCTCTCCATTTTTGTTAGTCCTAACCATTGTTTTAAATGTCCTATCAATGTTCACAAGTATCTTATTAGTGGACATTAACAAGTATTGTTAAGGGTAATAAGATACTTGTTAATGTCCTAACCAATACTTGTTAATGTCCTAACCCTTACTACCCTTAAGGAAATGGCAAAGAAGAGTCCACTAATAAGATACTTGTTAATGTCCTAACCAATACTATCTCGGCTTCAGGTTCATACTCGAGTCATAAGCTCATGGCTACATTTTGGGCTTATCCTATATCTTATAAGATGGCCACGAAGCAAATCCCCTTCAAGCTAACTTATAGGTCCCTCATAGGACCAACCTGGTTATGTAGTCAAGTTCCTTATCCTTAGTTTGTTCAAGAACATTGGGAAGGCACTAAAACTTAGGTTAAACACCTTATTAAACTCAAACACCTCACTGAAACCCGACTTCTTTGAGTTAAGGATAATCCTTCTTCAATAAAATCATCTAAAGTAAAGGAACTGGAAGAACATGATAAGGTTCTAAAAGGAGAAGAGGATATGGTTTTGAAAGGAGAAGACAATAGGATTATAGAAGAAATAGATGAAGTTGGTAATTCATTGAAACAGGTTAATAGGCAAGGGTTGGGTGAGTTAGAGGACAAAGAAGAAGATTTCAACTTAAAATTGCAATAGGGTAATGAAAAAGGGTTGGGTGAGCTAGAGGACAAAAAGAAAGAAGAATTCAAATTAAGCAATCATTTTGACAATGAGTTGCCTATGTTATCATTACAAGGCCTTAAACCCTATTATGTCCATGTAATGTAAGACAGGTAACATAGAATTAGAAGCCTTGGAAGGAAAAGGTACAAGATACTTTAATGGTAACCACATTAAAACATATTGGTCTCCAAGGCATTACTTACATGAGCCACCCACGACGGAACTTGACATGCTTGTCAGATCCATCATGGTAGCCAAACAACTATGGTATGAGCAAAAGGAGCAACAAATACAATGATGCACCCAAACTTTAGAAAACTTCCTCCCCACAAGATTTAATATTAGGATGGTGATTGTTAAAAGCTTAGATTCAGAGGATCGCCTCATAATTCTACCTACCTACCTCCACATCATGTTGACCATGGCCAAGGTTCTGACCGCTAATGCACTTATTGATGAGGGGGATGGTTTCAATCCTCTTTCTTATTGCTACTAGAGAGAATTGAGTCAATTTCTATGACAACCAACTAATGCTAAGGTGTTTCCTACAGAGGCTAACCCTATTTGTGTAGAGAAAGTGCATACTAATGTTGATGGTGGAGATTGAACACATTTCGGTCTTCTTCTATGTTTCACCAAACAAAGAAGGGATTAGAACCAAAATACTACTTGGATGCCCATTCAAATATCTCGCTGATTGAAATGTCAATTATGTTGACAAGTGCATCCACTTGAAGTTTGTTGGTAGATGCATCATCTTAGCCTTTAGTCCTAGGGATTTAACTCCGAGGCCCATGTAGTTTACTGCCCCACCACCCCAGAAATCATTCCATACATCCAAAATTGATCTCTTTAAGAATTTCATCCTTGCTCAAGCTCAACATCAAAAAACTATGAAACCAATAGCCCACAGCTGCAATGGAGGCCAAAGACCCAACCTCAAAGACCCAACCTCAAAGGGGATCAAGATTTACTTTGACCACCATATCTTCTCAATGTAAACCCCATAGACACAAATACATTCATTTCAAGTTGTGTGTGATGCCTCAATGGTACCCAAGTCCCTACTTACAAGCACAAGGATACTATCAAGGCTATAGATATCTTTGGCTTCCTAATCAAAAAATGCCCTTGCAATTAGCCGCCAAGAGTTATTGCCATGCTCAAGCAACATAGGCAAGCATAAGTACTCAAACATAAGACATACAACAACATTAGCCCTATCCCACTACTTTATCTAGAGTAAAATTGGAAGAAGACTGAGCAAAGCCAACCTTGCTACCCAAGTCCAAAAAAGCATCCCAATAGACTATGCACATGATCTTCATAACAATTGCACCTAACAAGAACTCTAGGCCTATGACAATTTATAGACAAAAGAACCCCATTGTGAACCCTTCGGTTCCTCATGAGGTGCTTACCCCACCAAAATCTAAGCACCTAGAAGACCAAACAGTATTGGTAGTCACTAATCTCATCAAAACCACCCCTAATCATCTATCATATCAAAAAAAAAACCACAATACATATCATGCTTCAATTGGTATGCCTATCAAGAAAGATCTAAATGTCTCTCCCTTCCAGTTTAATATGACAAATCCCACTACCTCTAACCCCTTTAAAAATGCATCAACATTGTAATAGAATCTATGGAATAGTGGAGGAACTGACCTAGGAAACCAAATGCTCTTCATAAGAATGTTTTTTGTAGCTAGACTCAATCTTTAGTACATTTGCAAAACTCTTTGCTATGATCGATTTAGGTCTAGCTTGACAATGATATGGTTATGCTTGCCTCCTAGTGGCACCCCATGTGGGAAGAGCAAGAGCATTTATATTACAAAAGCATTCCCATCTAGAAGCAACTCTCACATGAACTTTCTAGGAATTGATTTCAAAAGTACCAAATACTTCCCAATTGCACAAGTACAATCATTTTGCTAAAAGGCAACCCCATATAGGATAAGTCTACTTCCTTATGATCCATAATAAAATCCCACAAACTAGACATACTTAAAGAATTTTTTCATCACCCACTCCTAGATAAGATGAACTCAACATCACCACTCACTTTTAATGGCCCCTCATTGCTTAGTGAACCATACCTTACCTATGTGGTTCAAACCCAAACACCCTCATCAAGATCAAGTATAAACCTAGCTTCTATGACTAATAAGTCCTTGAAATAAGCATTATAAATAAATAAACTAATATTGGCTATAAATATCAATTGAAAACTCGTCCTTAACTAAACCAAAACTCAAAAAATTCACACACACTCTTTAACCGAGTCCCCAAGATTGGAAGCTTTCCTTTTTTTTTGCCGAGGAAGGAAAGCTTTAAGATATTTGGCATCCTCCAAATCTTCAAATCTTCCACTCCTCCGTACAAGACAATTCAACCAACATGAAGACCTTTAGCACCCATTTTCAAAGTTTAAAAAATTTGGTAAATGTTTAACATGTAAAGAGGAGGTAAGTGAATTAAATTTTTATTTTTCTTCATACATATTTCTAATGGACATATTTCTTTTTTGTAGATGGCAACTCAACAACCACCTTTGTTGAGACCCATACCTCTCCCACTATTGATTAGAGATCCTTTGAATGAAAATAAACTAGTGTTTACTACACGAAAAATGTATAATTTTAATATGGAGGTAAGCTTGAAGGGATTGGGTCCCCTATGATTCTGAATCTTAACCAATTGTGAAGGCTCGGTGAATAGGTACTAGACTGCTCAAGAGGTTATAGCTAGTTGTGGGGCTTAGCTTACCTCTAGGCCACAACAACCTACATTCATTTCATGGCATGCACAACTCTCATAAAAAATTATAATCTAAATACCAAGACTAGTAGCTCACCTATTTCCTATAGTTTGGCCAACAATATGAAGAGTAGGAGGCAAGAATTAAACTTACCTCGCGGTTAATAGAGGAAAAACTGAGAATCAAGGCTAGAACAATAAAGTATAGCATAGCACAAAGAACACATTAAGTATCATGGTACAATGTAATCATTGCGAAGACAACCACCTTTTGATGAAATGTCCCAATCCCTTGACCATGATCTTGCATAAATTAATGAAGGTTTAGACACAAAATTATACATGTTGAATGCCTAGAGGATTGCCATACCCTCAAGCCTACTTCCAACATTTCCACCCTATAGATAGGTAGCTTAATTCACCTCTTAGGAGAACACGACTACATGATAGGTACACTAGGAACATCTAAAACCACCAAGATCGGTGGCCACCATCTTCTACTTCCTACAATCTCCTGCATGTCCAATGGCAATCATTCCCTTCATCACCACTGACTCCACCGTGAAAGAACCCATTTCCTCCAAGATCTCTTCACCAACTTACCTAGGCATCCCCACCACCTACATTGTGTTCCTATGATATGAGTTCCATGGGGCTAGTGTTAACTAGGAGGGGGTAAAATGTTAACAATGTGAAAATACGAAGAAAGGGAGAGCTTAGAAGGACCAATACTTTTTTGTATTTCTGTGTTTTATCATTATTTTAAAATATGTAAAGAGAGTTGGTGCAATTTATATTGATAGATGTGTGGTATTTGAATTAAGGACATGTGAATCAATAGCCCTACTGCATGCATGGAGGAGTGACCGATCACTTGGCCAAAAAGAGGGTTGGAATACCCAAGGGGGATGGAGAAGCCCTAACCCTAAAAACTTGTATAAAAAGGATGAGAAAGAATGGAACATGCTATTCTTATGTGTGCTAACTTTTGGCTCTTGCTTTCTTGTTTATGCCTTGTGGGGGAGAGAGTGAGGAAGATAGGCTGAGATTGAGGGAAAGAGAGTGAGAGTGTATGGTGAGGGACCAAGGGTGAATCCTCCTTCTCTTCTCGTGTACTCTCTAATGCTTTATCCATTCTCCCCTCTTGCATAAGGAGACAAGGGTAAAGCCTCCCCCTCTTCTCGTGTACTCTCTCATGCCTTATCCATGCTCCCCCCTTGCATGATGAAGGCTATAGAGGGTATAGGAGTCTAAGGAGCATACGTTAGATTGTGGAATGCATGGGAATGTTCTTCATGTATGGAGATTTGCATCTCGCATCCACTGCAATTGAGTGTGGGTTTGAGTGCAAGAGACTATGTGAGAGGTCATCAAGGTAGTGGTTGAACCTATTGAATCGATAAGAGGGTGTCTAAAGTCCCGATGTTGAACGCATGGTGCCCAACAAGTCCTGAGGGACTAGCACTCATCTAAGAGGGGGGTAAATGTTGACCTTAAGAGGCAATGAATGATGCAAAGTCAAGGCACCAATTTATGTGTGAAAATGGGGAAAAAAAGTTTCCAATGTCATTATATCAATTTAGGCATTGCTTGTCGGTACAATGCAGTTGTAATCTACTCACATCAATTACTTGCAAATGAGAAACCATTATATTATTGTCACATTTAGTGAGAGCTAGAGCTTTCTCCCCTACAAATTACAATATCACCCAGAATAACATCTAGATCCACAATGGATGGGAAGGTTGCAAGCAACATGTATTCATTGTTACTAAAACATGTCCTTAAAGCTCAATTGTATACATGTCAAAAGGAAAAGGACCTATCACAACTTAAGTGGAAGAGGGTAGAGAGTGGACGACTTAAGGGGGAAGCCCTAAAGTCAACCCTAGTGTATAAAATATGAAAATTTGAAGACAAAGCTCATTCTTGTATGTGCAACTTTGAGAGCATCTGCTCTTCGTCCTTCTTGTCTATCCTCTTGTGTACACCATTTCTTGAGAGAGAGGGAGAAAGAGAGTGAGAGTGAAAGCTTAAGTGAGAGACTTGGAGAGTGAAGCTCATCTTATCTTCTTGCTTTTCTTCTCTTCTTTCCCTTTGGCTTCCATAGCTTGGAGCTATACCCTTCTTCTTCTTCTTCTTCTTCTTCTTCTTCTCAATCATTTTCCCTCATCAATGAAGCCATTGTGGAGTAGACCAAATGTGAAGGAGTTAAGAAATGGATAGATGAGCACCACATGGATCATAAGGGCACCATCAAACCTTTGAGGATGGCCTCAAATCTACAATACATTGAAGGTAAGTAGGTGAGTGTATTATGTTCTCTTGAGTTGTTTAATTTATTACTTGAATTGGGTGGGAGGGTCAGAAAAGAGCATGATGACTTGCATTTTGGAGTGAGATCCAACTAGATGAGAGATAATTGAGCCTCAAGTGTATTGAACTCTTGAAATAATAAGAGTCTTCATCCAATGTCCCACCATTGAGCTCTTGTAGAGGCCAATAGTAGCACTCTCACCATGTATCCATCCAGGTACTCTTCAAGGCTTAGCATGATAATAAGGGTTCCTTTTCTATTATATTCATATTTTTACAATTTTTTATTTATCAAAAATATAGTATTTTTCTCTAATTTAGAACCACTTGAAGAAAATTATGTAGAGTTTTTCAAAAACATTAAAACAGCATGTGAATCTTCAATTGCACATGCCATATGTTTCACAAATTTACCGTGATTATTGAGCTTGCATAGCCCATCATGTAGTGAACCACGTGTAATATTTGCATCAATACATGAGAAATCTTTAACAATATATCTATCATCCACAAATTTTGGGCTAGTTATTACGACACTTGTGTATCCATAAGTGGTTTTCTATCCATGCTTGGCACTCGTGAATATCATCATTGAGTAAGAAGCAACCCATTATGGCCACTTCTAGTTATGAAGCTAAGTACATGGTAGAGTTCACAACAATGGTTGAGTATGTTTGACTTATTTGGGTGTCGGACAATCATCTACCACCACCATCTTCACTAATAGTTAAGCACATTGGTAGTTGCATGGAACCCAATGCTCCATGCTTGCATGGATCACATTGTGATGCATTATTGTTATGCAAGGAGAGACTCTATGCAGCAAGAGAGATCAACTTGGCCTTACAACCTTGCATATATTTTCATAAAGGCTTGCCTTGTGAGAATTGTAAAGCTTTTCACAAATCTTTTGGCTTACTCCTCTTTCTGGATTGATCATAGTCACCAATGCCAATCGATCTTGGCACTTACACATACATGATTGCCAGCTCTTGTTCACCTCGTCACTTCCAAGGCGATTTGTCTTCATATTCTGGTAGTGATGTGTGTGAACACACTTAGAATCATCATTCCACTTTTTTTCCTTCATAAGAGGTCTTTCTCTCTTGGCCTTATACATGTGCCCATCCACTCTAGGGCAGTACCATTCTTTTAAATCTTCTAATTTGATACTTCTCAATAAACTTTGTGTTGTGTGCCCTCAAGCTTCTCCTTCTCCAAGTTGTGTGCATGCATTCTTGCAACCCTAAATCCAAAAATGCTCATCCTCTTCTTCATCATACTCACATTCATCCATCACCTCTCATCTTCATATTTCCATCTTCATCCTCTACTTCAAACTTTTATTTTCAACCCAATTCCTCACCTCCATCCCTCAACTTCATTTTCATCTTCATCTTCATCCTCATCTTTGAGGCATGGATTTGAGTTAACAAGTTGCAAAAGAAGGAAGGAGATCTTCTTGGAGCAGGGTTTGGAGAACCAACCCTCTACTTAAAGTGAGGGTTTAAGTTTTTATTGTATTAATTATATCCCTTGGGTGTACTACATTCAAGCCCCTTGCTAGGTATGACTTCTTTGATTATTAAGCTAGGAACTATTATGTTCATGATTATGGTGTAGATGATTATGGCTTGAAAAATCATGTTGATGATCATAATGATGATCTTGATTCAATTTACAATTATACAATTTCTTATGAGATGGTAGTGCATGATAGTTAGAGTCTTCTCTTAATCCAAGTGATATTTTTCAAGTGAGGAAGAGATCAAGCAAATCACACGAAAACATGACATCAAATATAAAAACTCTTGGTGGCAATCATAGAGCTCAACCACATTTTAAAGTTATTAACAAGAGGGACTCAATCTATCAAAATTGATTTTCGATAATCAACAAGCATTCACATTATCTTTAATGAAAAAATCTCTCCTTAGCAATGCG
Organism: Lygodium microphyllum; assembly: GCF_053477565.2. Lineage (NCBI taxonomy): Eukaryota > Viridiplantae > Streptophyta > Polypodiopsida > Schizaeales > Lygodiaceae > Lygodium > Lygodium microphyllum. Next base: position 127,924,543 of record NC_141137.1, on the reverse strand, counting down.
CCTTGTGAGAGAATTCTATTAGAAAAAGTTTTGGCCTACAAATTGTTATGCTAGCACTACTTATTTGGAAAAACTTTTTAAAATATGAGAGCAAAATTTTGATGTATACTTTGAATACTTTGATATTGTGAACATTTCTAGAAAACCCCCAAAATGACTTCTGAGTCACTAAAATTGGCATCTAGATGGGGACAAATAGTAATTCTAAGATTTTCTTTTTCACCAAAAACAAGTTGTACCCAAGCATATGGGGCTACTTTAGGAAAAAAATCATTACTAAAATACACCAAAAAGTAATACAATATTTATTTAAGTAAAATTAAATACTATAGTTGATGTCCCATTTTGTGCAAGGAATCTGATCCAAGGTGCTATGTAAGGCAAAATATTTTTCATAATGTGATTGGGTGTGGAAACTCATGCTCAAGGAGTGCTAATTGACCTCTACTTTTGGCCAACATGAAGAAGTTTCTTTCAGTATTATGTGGATTGAACCTTCCTTCTAGTCTTGTGAGTTTAAGAGGGGTTTTAGATTTTTTGCTATGTAAGTGTGTATTTAGCACTTTCTATTGCTACTATGCTAGCTTAAGCATAGTGAGTATCTTCCATATGGTACAAGCACATATGGTTTTAGATGCCAATTACTCCAATGAATTTAGTTTCTATGAATTAGTGAATTTAATTCCCATGGAATTAACCTACTATCATTATGAGTCTTTCAAGTGAGTGCCAAATAGTGCCTTGTACTTTGGCAAGCTTCACTCAATTGTTTGTTTACCAAAGTTCTATTTTGCTCAATCGTGATGATGTAGAGATGTTGGTGACAAATGCTAGTGTGACCCAAAACTACATCAAATGTGGTTGTGCTATACAATCTCATTGGGAAAGTTTCTAGCACACAGTCATCCTCATTATGTAATTTCAAATCATCTTCTTCATCATTGTCATCATCACCACTATGATAATCATCATCATAAACTCCATCCTCAATACGGTTATCCCCATCATCATCATGAGGATAGCAAGGAAGGATTTCCTTCTCATATTAGTGATTATCATTGTCATTATTATGGAAACTCTACTTATCATTCTTGTGAAATAAATTATGTTTATTATATGAACTCCCTTATCATCCTCATATTTCTACTAGTATCTAAATGCTCGTGATCAAGAACTCCCCCATCACAATGAAAAATATGAAAAGTAAGAGGACAGTCGTAATGCTAATAAGCTGGCATTTGCGATTCATGGCATAAATATGTGCATGAGAAATGTGTGCTTGTGATGATGATAAGGATAACAATGATAAATGGGAGAAAGTTCATGGTGTTCAAATTAATGGTGTTGATTATGTAGATGTGCATGAGAATGGAATCATGGTTGCCCTTATGACAAATGTATTGATGATGGGGTTGATGATGTTGGCCATATTGAAGATGTTCAAGATTGCCAAGTGTGCTCCGAAACCTCCCCAAATGAGGCTAGACTATCATGTCCATATTTGAGGCACTATAATGATGTAGATGACTATGATAGTCATGATGAGTTTGTAATCATCACGACCATCAAAGTCATTTATATGATGCTCAGTAGCATCGTCATCTTCATGTAGTCAATGATCATCATTAACATCATCTCGACCATCATCATACCATTTTACTTAGCACAATGCTCAAATTCATCACCATGTTCATTATTGTCACCATCTCAAAAATAGTCACTACAAGCTTCATCCTCTTGATAACTATTATATTCATTATCATGATAAGAAAGTTATTTATGGTGTAGCATTGACAATGTTGCTCTCTTTATGATGTTGATGATGACTTCTTAATTCATATCCTCCTTAGAATGGTCTTGATGGTGTTGGTCTCAATCACCACATTGATATTGATGTTGGTGACAGTGATTACATGTGAAAATGAGGCTGCAATAGTATAGCCTCATGTGGGATAAATTTTGGCATCATATCATAATTAGTATGTACATCATGGAGATCAAACATCTACATCATTACCATCAATAGTATCTTCCTCCTCATTATGCTTATGGGCAACTTGATCACCACAATCAACATCTATGTAGTCACCATAGTGTTGTCATCAAATTCATCATAGCCATCCTCATCATCAACATCATAGTAATTCTTATCATCCATAACATAGTCATTTTCGTAAACATGATCATCCTCATTATCCCCATCTTCCTAGTCATCCTCATCATTTCCATCCTCGCAATCAACATCATCAAAGTTCTCCAAGTAACATTCATCCTCATCATCAACAACATCAATGCATCAATGTTATCCATAATAACATTTTGATAATCCTTCAACATCCTTGTCAATCATCAAGGAATAGAGGAACAAAGATGTAGATGATGATATGGGCCCCAAAACTACACCAAAAGAGGCCATACCAAGGGTGCCAAATTTATTTCAAAAGAGGTTGCACGAACACGACATCCTCATTCTTCTCATCGTGCTTTTGGGCAACTTCATCATGCTTTTGGGAAACTCCATCATGCTTATGGGGAAACTTTGATGATGTCAATGAACATATTGATCATGTTGACCATATTAGCCATGTGGAAGATTGTGATAGCCATATAACTAATCATAGCAACCATGTGGATGGGAAGACTGATGATATTGATACTCATAAAAGCCATGTTGATCATCATATTCAAGGGAAATTTTGAATGATTTGAATGATGATGATGAAAAGACCAACTTTCGATCATTATAACAACCATGTGATCATCATTTTGATGATGAAATCCAACATTGTGATGATTCGGACCCCAAAACTACCTCAAAGGAGACCATATCAAGCTAATGATGATGATGATATTGAGCATTATGATGAGAGGAGGCCATGCCTATATGGCCTTTATTGAGGCAATTTTGAGGCCTAAATCATCTTCAACTTCATCAAAGTGTTGGACATCATTATCATGTATGTGATTCTCATCATCATCATGTAAAACCTCACCACTCATAATCAACAGCAACACCATAGTCATCATAATTATCAATATCAACATGGTCATCTACATTATGATTATCAATTGGTGAACACATACAAAGTGATATAAGAATTGTACATTTCAAGTACTTAATTAAATATGCTTTAAGCTAGAAGTGGGGAGTTCTCAAGTCTTAAAACATAGGTAAATTTTTTATTCACAAAATGGATCAAGAATCAATCTAAGTTCACCCATCCAGATTGACTCAACCCATGCAAGATTACAAATGGTGTGCCATTGTGAGATCTCTATCTATCTATCTATCTATCTATATAAGCCAACGTTGTAAACTCAAGCCAAAGACCAAGAATTGCTTAAGCAAATGCCCAATGTACTATGAGATCCAAGGGCACTTCCATTGCTTGTTCAAAGAGGGATTTGGGCCACTATCCAAGGTTATGGATTTCTCGAATCAAAGATATCTTGGGCTCTTTTTACTAGAGCTACGCCGCCATAAAGAGCACCTCTTACAAACCCAACAACAAAGACACGTAGCCACACACCACCATGTACTCAAAAGTTCTACAAAGCATCAACTACTCCCTCCACCACAAAGCTCTCATCAATCCGATGGACCAAAGCCATAAAAATGTTGCAAAGCTTTATCTACTAAAAAATCTTGCTTCCAAAGGCATGAGAGAACAAATAGAGTAAACAAAGACATGTCTTTCCTTGTGATAGTCAAATTACCCAAGTGCACAAATGGTGTGCTCCATAAGTTCAAGCATAACTTGCTATCATTGTTTCCCAAGGCAATCATGCTTTCCACCCAAACTACAACTACTAGTAGTCATGCACAAGTTTCCAAGTTTAATCGAAGTCATAAGAATCCATAATTAAACAATATCTAATGGTCATACTATTAAAGTACGCAACTTTCCAAGTTTAACAAAAGTCATAGGAGTTGATTATTCACCAATACCTAATGGCCATACTATTAGATTACAATCAAACCTTTAACCAAGACCCAAAACCATGTTTGTACCTCATCAAGTACTATTAGATTACAATCAGACCTTTAACCAAGACCAAAAACCATGTTTGTACCTCATCAAGTGCAAGACCACGACAAACCAACCACTTTAGCAAGATGAGCAAGAACTTACCTTGTTTAGAAGTTCCCAAATTGAACTATGCCACCTTACCAACATCTAGGTGATAACTCCAAATCTTCAATCGACTAAACTTTCATTTTTACAGGGAATCATTAGCAAAGCCATGTAATTTCTTCTAGTAATGACTATGAACTCTTTGACTCTTGCCGTTTAGGGTTTGTCATTGAATCCATAGATGGTTTATTCTCCAAATTTGAACACATTTGTGCATCATGCTTTGCTTGCATTCAAGGAACCATCAAGCAATATCAATGTGCCCAAGGATCCTAATTCATACGTTACATTGCAGGCTTGACACTCCATATTGATGTGATACACCATGACCAATTCCATTCATCACTCATCAGTTTAACAGAAATTTGGGCTGATTCAATGCCTCTACCAATGAAGCACTTAGGGTGTAAAGTCTCTCCCAATGTGTTTGTCTCTCCCAGCATGCTTTCTAGCGCGTATTGCAATAGAGTGAATGCTGTTTGGGACTGTCCACGTTATCTTAATCTTGCCCACCTATGAGACTCGAAAGGTGAATTTCTTTTTTGCCACCTCGTGAATTTGTGTACTTTGCTGAGGCTCCACCCTCCCCCGATAATTTTCAAACCACGTTGTGTGGATCTGGGTGTTAACTGATCCTCAAATTAAGCACTTTCTCTATCTGACTTTTGAGTACATGCATTCTCATTTGCATCAACCACTTTCTTGACCTAAGCTTGCCCATAAAGGTACTTGCTTTGTGCTCTCCATTCATTAGGAGAGCTGTTCTTGCAATAAGCCAGAGGCATTTGTTGTTGCTTTCCCTTCACTGCGATGAAGCACTTTTATCATTCTGAATTTTGTGCATGTACATTGAGATGAGGCTCCGCAACCCCAGAAAAAATTTGAAATTTTCTGAGATGTTCTCGTTTGCATCCACCACTTCCTTGACCTGGGTTTTGCCCATTTTGGTATCAGCCTAGTGCTCTCCACTACTTTTGCATCTGATGTAGGAGCATCAGGCAGAAGAGCTATCCTTGCAACGGGCAGGCAGGGCCGGCAGCCATTGTTGCTTTTCCTTCACTCCAATGATGGCCATTGAATCTTCGATTATGTTTCTTGCTACTGGAATCTATTTCATTCCTCTCTGTTCTTTACAATGATATGCTCTCATGCTTAAGTTACCTCATCTCCACTTGTGGATCTGGTTCTGCTTGGGAGTAGAAAAGCCAGAGGCATCATTTTCCTCCACCAAACACTTCCCCTTGTTACCAATTTTGACTAGCTGCAGCTATTCCCACCGTATCCTCATAAATAAAGCCACCTCTAACTTCCATTCAAAAAATTACTCCTTTGAGTTTTCAAAATTGGATTGCCAAATTCAAAGAAACTACAAGGGTTCATCCATCTCTCTGTCCAAAATCCCTGCTTGTAGGATACATGCCAGCCACAGTTTTGCCATCAAAGAACACTCAATGGACATTCACCCAAGGGCAGCTTATCTAGTTGCCAGCAGATTCTCTAGCCACTAACAGATTGGACTGTGTAACAAGAGAACCACAGTTGAGCCCTATCATGGCCTTGATTTCAAGTAAAAATCTGCATCAAGCACTGAACATTACAAGGCAGTTGAGAAACAAGAGGACCCGTTAAGAGAAAGTACACCTATAAATGTGAAGAGCAAAACAAATATACTTAATGTGGAGTGTAGAACAGACATATTCACTGAGCTTGCCTGGGGCCATGATAAGACTTCAAAATGATTCGTGCAGAAAGGATTGACAAAAGAAAGTTCACATAACCTTGTTGAAAGAAGAGATTCAAAGAGGTGTGAAGGTTGAAGCACAGCCATTTCACACCACATCCCACACTAGGAGAACCAGCATACTTGATCAGACTCTCATGTACTGCACAAATACCAGTCCGGAAAAAAGCAAAGAATCCTCCGGCACACCTTTCAGAAAGGATCAAAAACATATGAAGAAACCCGCAAGTAGATATCTTCAATGCCAACTGTTATTCTTAATACATCCATCTGGGGTCCCAACTTTTACAGACATCCAGAACCAAGCTAGACTGCAATAAAATTTGCACACCATCCCACACTAGGGGAACCAGCATACTTGATCAGACTCACATGTACTGCACAAATGCCTGTCTGAAAAAAAGTAAAACATCCTCTGGCACACCTTTCAGAAACAATCAAAAACATATGAAGAAACCCACAAGTAGATATATCTTCAATGCCAACCGTTATTCTTAATACATCCATCTGGGGTCCCAACTTTTACAGACATCCAGAACCAAGCTAGATTGCAATAAAAATTAAGGATGGGGGGATCATTCATCAGATCATAAACAAAGAAGCTTAAAACAACCTCCAACAGGACAGTAAAGTATGGTTCTTGTAGCCAAATCTCTTTTCAACGTTGCAGTGAATGCAAACAAGCCACAGTGCAACACAAGCCATTGTTGCTACTGTTGCTGAAGACTCATCCATGAAATGTACAAATTTTCCTCTCTGTGTGAAACTTATGCACTTTTTCCATTGGAACATATTATCCAAAGAAAATTTAAATACATTGGCCGTCAACCACCACTCGAGAGGAATGTGGAAGCATTGCCAGCCAGTAAAACAGTAAGCAGTTCACTGATCAACCACGAAATCCAATCAGAAGGAACGTGTCAGTGCCTAGCCTCCTTGTCAAAAGAGAGAGATTCGATACCCCTGGCAACTGCTTCAAACTGCTTTACCCTGGACGAGACAACTCGTTTGGGATCAGAAGAGCTCACAATAGAGCTTCGCTGTGCTGAGGGAGTCCTGAGACTTGTCGGAATGTATTTGCTTGCTGATGGGCGAGATGGTTCTATGGCCTCAGTTGGAACTGAAGGCTGATTACTGGAGACTACAGCCTTTCTAGATGAGCTCCCATCCCGTGTAACATTCGACATGCGCATTCGAGGTGGCTCTTCAACCTACACAGCATGGATGGTCAGACACCAGGTAACATGCTTTAGAAGGGGCAGTTTAGGAAGTACAGAAAATATTTGCAGAGGGCTGTACATAGCCCTAGATAATGTTGTATAATGTGCTTTTACAGATACATCTATGTCACCAGATAAAGTGTAACTTACTGCCTCCTTAGACAACCCTGGCTCTTCTACACCGGAAGCCCTTTGCTTGTAGTCACTTGCACCTGCTCCAACATTGGCAGCAGAAGCCCTCCTGCTAGAAGATACCCATAATACATCCCTTGAATCCCGTACTTCCTGGCCTGTTTTTGTATTGGAAATAATGAACAGCTACGTGAGCTCAAAATAAAATGCAAAAAAAAAAAAAAAAAAAAACTCAGGCCAATCCAGACTGCATATCTACTGAGACTAGGCATGTTAATATGGAAGTTGCTGGAAGTCTCTAAGCAGCAACTTTTTAATTAAAACAAACACATGGGATGTACTTGAGTTCTTGTCGGCCGGCGCTGCAGCTGCAGTACCACCCATTGCACCTGATGGTAACGCATTACTTGGACCTCCCTGCCCAGCCTGTAAAAGGCATGGAAGTATCCATCTTAAGACACGGGAGAAGCACTAAAATGGATACATATGTTTCATGTACTGAAAAAGTAGAGTTTCCAACCCAAACAAACCAGAGACATGCAGAGAAAACTGTATAACCAAGTCCCCTATAAATCTGACCTACACATACCAGTGGACGAAAAGGTCCCCCACCAGTAATTTGAGTCTGCTGGTACTTCAAGATGGTCCAGTCAAACACATAGTCATATTGGAACCCTGCAATAGATTTCTTAGCAAAACACAGCATAGTTAACCTGCACACAACCAAAAGAACTGAAAGAAGCTATTCTGTGGAGCTCATACCCTCTCGAATAAAAAGGTCACGGAAAATTCTTTTAAGGTATGCATAATCAGGTTTGTCATCAAATCGGAGAGCTCGACAATAGTGAAAGTAAGATGCAAATTCAGTAGGATAAAACTTGCATAAAGCCTACAGACAAACCATTCCAATCAGCTGCAAAGAATTACTTAACAAGAACAATACATAATCCATAAATTTTGGATCTGAGATTTTATTACCTCAATAGAGGTTGACATCTTTTTCTCACTTATCCTTTCATATTTCTGTTTCTTTGTGCCAGCCTTCAAGCCTTGCCAAGGAAGACTGCACTAATGAACAAAGTTCAATTCCATGTGCTTGAATGCCAAATCTTAAGGTTGTTTCACTAGGTGCATTTATATACCTTCCCCTCAAAAAGTACATGAGCACATATCCAAGTGATTCAAGATCATCCCTGCGGCTTTGCTCTGATGTCAGTACACAGTGCAGAGTCACTATCAAGAGGCTATGCTTGCTACAGCAGTCTTTGCAAGTTACTAGAAGGCATACTTACCTATACCAAGATGAGTATTTATGCTAGCGTATCGAGCAGTACCAGTCAGGTTCTTGTTCTCTCTGCACAGGAAAGAAAACATGAAAAATGAGCACATCCATCTCTCTTCTCATACATGTAGTTAGCATCACATCAAAAACATCAAGGTAAACTAAAAATAGCTAATCAGAGACTTCATTTTTTTTTAACTGATAGCAGAACATGCAGGTAGACATCAAATACTCAGCTTCATGCTTAAAACAGACGATAAGCTGATGAGTTGATGTGGGCTTATTCAAGGCTTCAAGCCAGTCTACCTGCTACATTAAGTAAAAATTTCATTGGCTCTTTAGGGAATTTTCGAATATCTTAAACCTCAGAATAAGCTAGCAAACTCTCTTGATATCTGTGCCATGCCAAGCTTAACAGCTCTAGAGAAATAGAAATCCTTGGGAGGACAGAACATGAGGCAGCCCCACAGTTCAATAAAAAGAGAACTGCAAACTTAAGCTTTATAGCACTTGCACTGCAACAACGTGGATTATCCCACTAAGGCCTTTGTTCCCAAAGGTGCTAGACTGGCCCCAATGGAGACATATTTGTCCAGCAAACTTATGATTTCTCCAAAGAGATTCTCTCTTTGGACTCAATTCATAGAGAATCTCAAAGTGTTTTTGAAGAGAACTGGTTATCATAGTAACCAATAATCTCTTTGTTGAGGAGATAATCTCTTTGGAGACAATGGTTACTATGATAACCAGTTCTCTTCAAAAACACTTTGAGATTCTCTATAAGGACATTTGCAGAACTTGAGGCTTTGGAGACCCATCTAAGTTTTACCACCCTCAATTGTTTGCTAAAGAATGCTGCCCTTTCAAGGCTACAAATACAAAACACGTCTAGTAGGCTTGCAAATACGAACATCTTATGTCACTAAGAAAACAAAAGAACTGCAAGTTCAGCCTAACTATTGAGACGATAGGGAACACACCTGTATGGTATGTGTTGGTGTGTAGAAGGATCACGATATTTTTTTGCAAGACCAAAATCTATGATATACACCTGTCACAAATAAAGACCTCTAGATTAGTGTTTAGATAGTCATAATCGGCTTGCACTGCTTACTTGTAAGACCCACAATGAATATGATGACAAAACAGACAGGCATATGCCAAAACACTCAACATCAGTGATCTTTTACTTACTGTCACAACAATTTGCTGATAAACCTTTCCATAACTAGTAAAGAGATCCACAAGCTAATACAATGGTGAGTATACATCCACACCTGGTTTGCTCGCCTTCCCAGACCCATAAGAAAATTGTCTGGCTTGATATCTCTATGCAAAAAGCTCTTTGAATGTACATATTCCACCCTATTCAGCTGCACAATTGATTTCATAAATCCAACATTTAGGCCCTGCTTCAATTGGAAATGAAAATGCACAATAGATTGTCAAGGCAAAATAGTTTCCATTTTCTGCATAGGCCCCATGGGAAACAACAGAAGGAACATTTGGCCCACTATCACATAAACTAGGCATAATTAGTTGCCCGTGCTGTGCGTCTGAATCTCCATCACCCTTTCAAATTTACATGTGTAGGTACAGGAGAAATGTAACACGCCTACTAGTCATTAAGCAATTCAAAGATGGACTTAAAGGATCACGTATAAACATGAACTGTGAACCTATCTAATACCAACAATCAGTTTAGCACATTATGCAAAAGTTCCCTCAAAGCTCTGTCCATTTCCACCTTTGCTTCCTTTCAAAATCAATCTTGTATATTTCGTGACCAGTGTGATATTACAGCAACCCAGTAGTTCACACAATGAAAGGGTGAACCTGAGTAAAATCTTGTAGCTAGTTCAGCTTGCTAAACTCAAGAACTTGCTGAGATGTCCTTAGGTAGGACGAACGGCTCCTTTCTAGAAACTTCCCCTCATTTTGGAACTTTAAAATGCACTACATATCCAATAACAGCCTTTACAACACATCAAGCATAGTTTTTGCTTTTTGTGACAATGTGCAACACTGCTTTTCCTAGTTTACAGTACATGTTATATAACAATTGGCCTGCATGCGTATGGACCAGATTTTGGCGCAATTTCTATATTAAACCATGCTTCATATACAGTATATCACATACCATCTGATCTGCTAGCATCAGAACAGTCTTTAAGGAGAACTTGCGACTACAAAAGTTGAATAAGTCTTCAAGACTTGGGCCAAGCAAATCCAGCACAAGAACATTATAATCTCCTTCAACGCCACACCATCTAATGTTCGGAATGCCAGCTGCATAAAAGAACAAGAAACAATCAGAAACCAGTTACAAGGTGCCTTTATCAAAACTTAACACAAACCCAACTGATGCCTCTTAATTGTGTAAGGTGAAATGGCCTAAAACATTCACATCAAAAGAAGAAAGAATTTCATAAAGTACCGAGTAAAAATCACAAAATCAAAGCATTAGGTTAGCCACATTTCTAGCAGTATGATGGCCATCTACATCAAAAGAAGAAATAGTTTTAAAAAGCACAAAGTAAAAATAACAAAATCAAAGCATTCAGTAGAAACTTAGCCACATTGCTAGCAGTATGATGGATCTCTGGCCAAAAAAGATCGAGAGTAGAAAACAGTAAAGAGTAATATTGATGCTGAATCAAGTCAAAAAGCTTCCTGAAACCATCAGCCACTTGCACGGACATTTTTGACTGGCTTCATTTCCCCTAGCCCAACAATTAATGACTTATCAAACCAACTCCCAAACTAGCTCTAGAGTTTGACATTCTGCATGAAATGTTGGCTGAATTGGCAGAACAGGCTCCACAGCTGCAGTTATACCACTCATACTGCACGACTGGTCTAGTTTGTAGATGGTCAAATGCATGCATATACTGAAAAGGTCTGGTTTGTAGATGATCAAATGCATGTACTGAAGATGAAGCATACCAGAGGGATTGCATAAGATTTGTGTTCAACAATTGCAATATGCCCTCTGAACAGAAACAATTGGCTGGCCAAGCATAATATTAAGAGTGACATTCAAAGGATATTTCAGCAAAGTGTGCAAGAACTTGTCCCTGCCAATCACCCTCTTCTAAAGAATCAAGGTCATATTTAAAAATCGCAGTAACTTCCAACAAGCTCAATGCATACAAAAATCAGTTTTGATTTGGTTGCCCTATGTTCACATAGAGCAACCCCAACTCAAGAACATAACCAAACTCGCCCATATATTAAGCTCAAAATCGACAAAGTTTTAACTATACTTGATACTAAACAAAAGATTCCTTATCCAGCTGACCCTGTATCACTATATCTAGCAAGCCTAGTTTTTCACCACTTGAATTGGTCTCTCTCGAGAACACTAATATGTTTCAGGCACAATAGACATGTGATTCTCTAATGCTAATCCCACAGAAAATGTCAGCACATTTCTTAACAGAGGTTACACTTCCACTACCAGAAAAAGATTCCAAACACAATAGATAGCTGTAACAGCCAACAAGTAAATACACATAATACATGCACAAGTCTCCAACTGTAGGATTTCTTCTGGGGAAGCCCTGTACTGTGATCTCACATTAATCACGATATGTTGTAGACTGGTAGCAACCTTTTTTAATGAATTCGCAAATATTAAATATGCAAGACATTCTGACAAGAGTCCCTTTGGATCAGATGATATGAATCTTTTTTTAATTACTTCTGGCAGTTGCATAGAAAGACAGTTAAGATTGGTGATCTAATTAGCAATAGCTACACAGACAGTACATGGACAAATCACATTGGCACAGCTAAAGCAAAAGACTATTGCACACTACAGGAAGAAGGTTAAACTAAGCTCCACCCTACAAGACAAACAGGCATATTTACAAAATGAAGTGTGTCCAGAACATGATAATGTGCTCTTAACACTTCTTTGAGCTAAAGACGAGCAAAGAACCTAAACTTCCGCCTACAAGACAAACAGGCCTAAATTCAGCTGTGTTCAGAACAAAATGCTGCGTTCATAACAAGACACAAAAGTATTTGTTAGAAGGGAACGTGACTTTACTTCCTCCTTGAAGGATTCTGTAAATCTTGGACTCGTATAACAATTGGGGGTGTTTTGTCTTAACACTTTCCTGCAGATCAAAAATTCAGTGTCAGAATGATAAATGTGAAACAATCTCTACAGTCCAACTATACAAAAAAGTATCGGAAGATGATTGTTCAAACTGTAACTAAATGTATTCGATGATTTCTGAATACAATTTTCTTCAGGATTAAGGTTTACATTTAAATTAAACAAGTATCTTCCTCATCCATAAATTTACACCAAACAGATTAACATAAACAACATGCAGAGTTACTAGCCCACTTGGAACATCTAAATGGCTAAGCATATTCTCCAATACAAAAGCCATTGTATTGGACATTTGTGCCAGGAAAAATGTCCAAAGCTTAAAGGGTCTCTTAGAAGATCTTAAAAGATCCATCTGGGCACTATGATCCACTTTTGCCTATCCACATCCTATAATACGGAAAGTCCTTTTCAATGACATTGCAGAAGCCTGTGAGGCATGAACCTATTGCACTGCGCATTAAAATTCACTTGCCACCTGACATTGTCACATGATTGAAAAAAGCACAACTATACTGCAAGAAGCTGCTTGTGATTATCGAGGAAATATGCATTCTTGTGAAGGGACTTGGCAATGCACTTAAAAAGATTAAAAATTTGGGGGGAGGGGGGGAGCACGGCCAGAAGGAATAGACCTCCAGTGTCAATAAATTGCAAAATACTTCTCTGACTCATGCAGTAGTTCAGAGAATGAGCTGTTGAGTCAATAAGCACCTCTGCTCAGACCTAGGCAATCAATGACCATAAACTCTTTAAATCATGTGAAATGACACTACATATTATGGCCCAACAATAAGTAATTAAATCAATAAGACAGGCTGGTATTTGCCCAATGTCCCGTTTGGAGTCCACACCATTGGACATATCCGAATACCCAGTTGGGTCAGAAAGATCAAGCTCCTTCAACACTTGCACCACACTCACATAGAACTACCAATCCAATTCTATCTAGTGTGTATCAGAGGACTGCATGCTCCAACTTTGACTTAGGAACATAATATGAGGCATCCTTATTCAGCTCCTGAGTACAGGAGTGAAAAGAAATGACAACAAGTAACTTTGAGAGAAATAACAGCACCAAATGTCAGTATTTGCTCATTTTTGACCCAACAAGGAGCACACATGCCCTGAATGGTCCTAAAGCTATTAAAAGGTCACACAGTCACACAGCTATGCTACGAAGGCAAAGAGTGGCATTATTGCAACAACAGGAAAGTAGCCCGCAGCCCGTCCAATGGTCTACATATTACAAAAAAGTATAGCTCCATTCAGGCTGCACATCCAAAACATGTCCCTAGCAATCAGCAACACACAAGTTATGATCAGATGCCTGCGGTCAGTGCACTGCCCGGCCATTGTATATTGCATGGTCATTTGTGTATGCATCATTACATGATGACCATTGGTGCTACCACTTTCACACAACTGCGAAGAGAAATACACACAACTGCGAAGAGAAATACACAAAACCATGGGGATTCTTCAACAAAATGCTTAATTACCAGTTTGATGCCAACTTCTTCGTTGGTCTGAACATTTGTACCTGTGATTGATTGACATTGAGACCAGTTAGAACTTTCTTTTCCTGCTATCTGTGTAACAGCATGCTTACCACCAATAACTCACCGATATAGATCTCTCCAAATGAACCACTGCCAATTTTGCGCCCTAGCCTGTACTTATTGGCAACTCGGGGTTCCATGAGTGCTCAACAACTTAGAACACCAAGAGAGTTACTGCAACCGTGCCTGCACACTTGCTGTGCTGTTTTTAAAGTTTTCAAGAAGCAGACTTTCGAAATCACACTAGAAGCTCTGTCGCTGACAATCCTGTTAGAAGATCCAATCCACTGTGCGGTGTCTCCGGGAGATCCGGCGTTCTGAAGAAAGGAAAAGGCAAGCTAACGAGTTTCTGGAACTTTCAAGATGCGGAGCGCATGCAAGGATCACCTGTTATCGAATGGCAAACCCTAGGCCAGAAGGAGCACCAGGGAGATCGAGCAGCCGAGGGAAACGCGAAACCCTAAGCCGATCCGATAGTTGACTGAGGGAGCGGAGCGTCCGTTCAAGAGAAGGAGGCGTGCCGGCGGGAGACGGGTAGCCGTAAACGAGAGGCCGTCGAAGGGGAGGGAGCCATTACCTAGGAGAAGATCAGGAGAAGTCCATGGCGGGATGGGAAGCGATGGTGATAGGGGGGGGAAACCCTAACAGAAGGCGTACAAGGTAAAGGAAGGGGGAGGAGGGACGGGGGAGGGGGGAGAGAAGAAAGGATGAGGGAAGGGGGGAGGTGAGAGGGGAAGGTCTCCCTTTCTTTCTTCCTCTTTTGACGCAGCCTTATTTAGATGATGACGACGAAGCAATAAGCCACTTCCACACAAAAAAACAACACAACCCCCACATAGGCACGCTCTCAGAGCACAAACAGTCGCCATTGCCACCGCACTGACGGCGCACCGCTTGACTTAGCGGCCCCGTTATCCCCCCGTCACATTAAGTCAAGTCATGGAAGACACCTTGGCAAGTTGTCCCCCCAACCATCCTGCACACGTCTTCCGAGTCAAGTCGCATGAATATGCCTAGTTTAGTGGTTTTTTTCGTCCCCCCACCCCCCTCCTTCACATATTAACTAGGTAGTGGAAAGATCTATTTTTATGTTGGCTAGCAACTCTTTCTACCTAATGCAAGTTTCTAAGGCAGAAGAAATAATATGGAAGCCATTGCTTCTAACATATTTTTATCAAGCCTTGCCAACATAACAAGGGGATTAGTCTCTATCAGTTGTCGCTTGATTTTTTGGCATTTCAATCTATCAAAGTTAACTTAAATCAAATTTATAATCATGAAAAGTGTTTCTCCCAAAAGAGAACGACATGTATCCTTGCTAGCTTGCCTTCTAGATATTGTGTGATAGCTAAGTTTAGAGCTAATAAAGTCTTGGGCTAAGTCTTAGACTCGATGCTTGCTTGAGTATGGGACTTGGTGCTAAACTCTAAGACAAATCATGGATGCTTTGTTAAGAGTGAGTCCTTAAGTCATTATTGACTCTAGGACTAAGTCCTAGATTCAACTTAAGTGTACATGGTTGACTCCAAGAATTGGACCTAGATACAAACATGTATATTTGAGGACAAGGACCAGGCCTTGTGCTTTATATTGAGTCGTCTAAGACCTAGTCCTATACTCAACCTTGCAACCCCTAGGACTTGTTGCATGCTCGAGTTTAGGGCCAAGTCTTAAATTATACCTCCATATGATCAACCATGGAGCAACCATTTAGAAAGTAATGTTAGAGTCATCCTAAACTTAAACATACAAGATGTAGTTTAGGATTTCCTCACTCCCAAGCATACAAGGTTGAGTTTAGCACCACATCATAGGCTAAATATTGAGTGTAGGACTTGATCCTAAACTCATCAATGTTGCATGCTTCAAGCTGAACTTAATATTGAGTTAACCTCACATGCAATCTTGCACTCACTCTAGATATCAAGTCTAGGATCTAGTCCTAGAATCAAACTTGCATGTTTCATTGAGTTTAGGACCAAATCCTACACTTATGCATGCAAGCTCTAGTCTAAGACTTGGTCCTAGTCTCAAACCTATAACATTGAGCACATGAGTGGAGGAATAGTTTTCTTACTAGAGGAATTTTGGAGAAAACCCAAAGTGGTATGACTACCCCACCAAACAATATAAACCCTACACCATGTACATATATAGCATATAAACATGCTCCATGAATCAAAGTGAGGACACATTGAAAGGTGAGAAGGACTGAAGCTTATATAGGAGAGCTATGGCAGGAGAGTAAGAGCAAGAGAGAGAGAGACTCACAATGTGGAAACTCCAATAGTCACAATGTGTGACCAAGCCTTCCTTTATTCAAACAGTCACAAAAATAATAAAGAATAAAGTAAGGGTGACAAGCGTTCACCACCTACAGTGTGCAAGTGGCAGGTACTCTTAGTGTAGTAATACAATGGCGACTATGCAGAGGTGCCTTTAACCCAACAACCTTCCACTTAAAGGCAAAATTTCCCCAATGATGAGGAGTGAAAAGAAAAAGAAAAGACAGTACAATGTACACATGTACAATAGGATGAGGAAAAACATAATCTCATCCAACGCCCATCAATCTCCTGAGGAAGGCAAAGCGCTCAATAGTGAGGCTTTTCATGAGCAAATCTGTAGGATTTTTGTCAATGGAGATCTTGACAAGGTCAACAGACTCGTCCTTCACGACCCCATGTATGAAATGATACCTCACCTCAATGTGTTTCGTCTTCGCATGGAAGATCGGGAATTCTTGGCTAGCTAAATAGCACTCGTAAAATTCGAATGCAACGTAGGTATAGAATCAATCCCAAGGTCATGAACCAAATGGCCTCCTTGCAAGCCTCAGTGGCTACAACATACTTGGCCTCAGTGGTAGAGAGAGTCGTACACTTCTGAACCTTGGACATCCAAGAGACAACAGCTCCAGCATAGGTGAATACATAGCCAGAAGTGGACTTTCTACTATCTACGTGTCCTATATAATCCTGTGTACCCCACAACTCCTGTATCCAGACTGCCATAGCAAATACGCATATTTGATATGCCCTTCAGGTATCTCATGATACCGTTCACAGCATCCCAATGTTTCTTGCTAGGTGTAGCCATATAGCGTGCCACAACACCAACTGCAAAGGCAATATCTGGACGACGGCTATCATGGCATACATCAAACTGCCCACAGTTGATGCATAAGGGATCTTGGCCATCTCGGCCCTGTGCTTATCTATCTGCGGACAATCGGCCTATGAAACCTTCACATAAGAAGGTAATGGACATCCAATACGCTTGACGTCTTGCATGTGGAAATGCTCAAGGACTTTATGAATGTACTCCCTCTGTGAGAGGTATAGTAGTCCTTGATGCCTGTCGTGCTTAATGTGCATACCAAGAATGTGAGAGGCTCTTCTTCAACTGAGATTTAAGAGCATCGAGCTCATCATGAGCTTTCCCTGCTATCAGCATATCATCCACATAAAGTACCAAAATAAGCAATGAGCCATCATGGGCTTTCTTTATGTAAAGACATAAATCCATAGCACTCCTGTTGTAGCCATGTGACTGCATAAAGGCATCAAACTTATGATACTACTCCTAGGTGCCTGCTTCAAGCCATAAAGACTTTTCTTCAACTTGCACACTAGGTACTCCCTGCTAGGTTCTGCAAAGCCCTTGGGATGCTCCATGTATATCTCATAATGCAAATCCCCATGCAAGAATGCAGTCTTGACATCCATCTGATATATGTCTAAGTCAAGTTGCGCGACTAAGACCAAAACGAAGCGTAGGGTGGTCATCTTAACCACAGGGGAAAGACTTCATCAAAGTCAACTCCATGCTCTTGTTTAAAACCCTTAGCAATAAGTCTTACCTTATAAGCCGGCTTGGGGTGCCCAGGGGTACTTTTCAGCTTGTACACCCATTTGCATGGCAAAGCCTTCTTGCCGTTAGGGAATGCAGCCAAATCCCAAGTCATATTCTTATGTAGGGAGTTCATCTCAAACTGCATAGCCCTCTCCGAGGAGTGACTGTCACCCATGTGCATAGCCTCATCATAGGTGAGAGGTTCTATTGCATCTGTAACAAAGACATAATGCATAAAGGGCTCATTTTGATCATGTGGACGTCTAGCTCTAGTAGACCGTCTTGCTGCAGGCTCTACTGCATGTCTAGCATCATGTCCAACACCTTGGCTATGTGTATCAACTACTGTGAAACACATCCAAGACATCTGACTTAAGCTTAATGGGATAAGCCCAGACTTTATGAGAAAATTCGTTAATGAATGTCACAAAATACTTTGCACCACCCATAGATTGACAGGGCATGGGCCCATAAACATCTGAATGTACCAATGCCAGGGGTTCATTCATCTATGTCCTACCAAACTTCTTATGCGTATTCCTAATCTGTCTGCCATAAAGATAATGCTCACATGAATCAAAACATGCATAGTCAAGGGGCGGTAAGTACTGCAAATCAGAAAGTATTTTCATTCCCTTCAAGGACATATGGCCCAAACGAGCATGCCAAAGAGATACATGTGGGATGAAATTAACTGATAAAACATGGTCAACAAAGGATCCATTAACTACAAAAGGATAGAGGCTGCCAGCCTTGGCACCTCTAGCAAGCACAAGTCTACCACCATTGGTGATCTTCCAGGTAGAATCCCCAAATGAAACATGTAATCCAGCATCATCAAGCTGCCCTACAGACATAAGATTGCATGTAAGCACAGGTACATGACGTACATCCTATAACAAAACAGTACTACCAGTAGAGAAATGCAACCGTGCATCCCAATGGCAACAATAGCAAGTGACCTATCATCACCCAAGCAAACAGAACCAAAGATAGTGCGGTAGAAGTGAAACCATTTACGTCATGGTGTAACATGAAATGAAGCACCAGAATCCAAAAGCCAGCACTGTGCATATATAGAGTGAACCTCGGTCAACGACGTAGCATCTTAAGAACTAGCTGCAAGCATATACTCCCCTTCGAAGTCATCAATCTGCACGACATTGATTTCCTCGATTTTCACACTAGATTTCATAGGCATAATGCTGCGATCAGAGGACTTTTCTTAGACTTTGTCTTTCCCCTTCTCTTTGCGTTTCTCATTGCGCAACTCATGACATTGTGGGCGTATATGACCCTTCTTGCCTGTTTCCTGCAACACCAGCACAAGAAAAAGCGGGAAAATAGAAAAGTCTGAGAAGCAAAAAAGGCATAGGGTAGGCATGGAGAAGGCGCCTAGAAGAATAATAAGTCCGAAAAAAATCCAAAAGCATAGAAACATCTGCCAAAAGTCCAAGGAGCAGTCGTCGAAGTCTGGAGGAGTTAAAAGCAAGAAAGCGCACCTTTGAATGCAAAGGCACTCTCAAATCCTTGTAAAAGAGAGCCAGAGCACCAAGGTCCCTCTTGTGCAAATTGTGAACTTAGAAGGGCGGTGAACTAGCTAGGAAGTGAAAAAATGGAGAAAAAGGGCCTAGGCCATGGCCGGCCATGTAAAAATTGAGGATGACCGCCATGGGAAGTAGGGCATGTATATAAACTTGAACAGTGAATTAGAAGCTCATTCTTGTGTGTGGCAAAAAGCTTCTTCTTCTTCTTCTTCTCTTCTTATTGCCTTCTTGCTTGTGCTTGAGAGAGGGAGCGAGTGAGTGTGAGGAAGTGAGGGAGTGAGTGTGTGAGAGTAAGAGATTGAGGAGAAGAAGCTTCCCATCTCCTCTCTTCATCTTATTCTCTTCTCTACTCTTATCTTGTCTCGCGCAACTATGGAAGATGGAGCTTGTTGGAGAGGGATTGAGGTTGCTTGAGCTTGCCTCAAGGATCATGGAGCTATGGGCATACACGGGAGAGGAGGGTACTCTATCGGGCATCAAGGTAAGCTCACTACACCCCATAGGTAGGGAGGGCGTGTCGGCTATGTGAGAGGTAGCCATGGTCGCTCAGCTTGAAACGCTTGAGCAATAAGCAGTTCGCATGTCTCAAGGATTGAGCTTGTAGCTCCCTTCATTTTGGTTCCGTTGCCGGGACCGACAGAATCAAACCTTGAGTGCCGCGCACTTCAAATCGAGCATAGAAGTAGGGCTTTCGGCTTGAACCAATGCTTGAGATAGATAGGAGATTTAGATGGTTTGATCTTCAGAACAAGTAAGTATTTTGGTTTGTTGTTGAGTAGGAGTAGGTAAATCAACCTCAGCCACTATTTTTTATTTTTGTTGCGCATTGGATAGGATTAGGACCAAGGAAATAGGGAAAACAAAAGGGTTTTCTGCTGCTAAAATAAGCTGAAAACTGGGAGAAGGGGGCATAAAATCTAGATCTTGAGTAAATGGGTGCAAGAGGGGCAACCATAAGGTTAAAAGAGACTTGAGCAAGGCAATAAGAGGCTCAAAAGGTCAAGGGAAGCCTCATTTTGCAGTCAGATATTGAGAGAGAGAGAGAGAGAGCTTGAGAGAGAGACTGTGAGTGCAGATACAGAAGGGATTCAATCCAATCGTTTTGATATCACCCAGTCATTCCAGGTATTCCTTAGCCTTCTCTATGTTGTGCTTGTTTGATCTGGAAAGTTGGAGCTTATACCAGGACCCCCACGCATAGCATTCGTCATTCGCGCCCTCGCAACTGTGCCGCGGCAAACGCAGTCGAACCAAGATGCAGGTGTTTGAGTCCCAGAATCAAACACTCGGACTATGCGACTCTTGGAGTCGAACCATCTACCAGACCGCTCTACCAGGCAAACCGTCCGACTCAGACGCACCACCTTAGAGTCGGACCAACTACGCAATCGGACCGTCTGACTCTACCAGACGGACCCTGCCACATGGCAGTAGGACCATTTTGAAACTTTGACCACTTGGTCCGATCGGATAGTTTGACTCGAACAGTCAGACCACCCAGAATCGGACGATCCAATTCTGGGAATCGGACCACCACAGCATAACAATTTTACTGGTAAGGGAGCCACCTCCTCAAGCCAAGGCCACTCCGAACACATCCCCAAACATCCTTGAGTACCTGACCTGGCTCTTAGAAGCCAGAAATTGGAGAAACCACACCTGGATAGCCTAGAGTCAACCTCTAGTAGCAGGCCATAGAACATACGAGATTTAGAGCTGAAACTAACCCTCATATTCCAATCCGGCCTTTATGGAGTGTAGAGTGTGTAGCATAGACCCTAGACAGTATGAGAGGACAGCCATTCAATGCGCTTAGAGCCATATTAGGATATGAACAAAAGGGAAAAAAGCAGGAACTGCATTGTTCATTTTGCATTCGCACCCCACGGTGATTTCATCATTTAAAGTGCACCAAGGAAGAAAGCCCGATTTGGCATTGTGCACTGGAAAGCACTAAGCACAAGTGTGAATAAAATTGGTAGCTACTTTCAATAACAAGGAACTCACATATAATCATAATAATTCAAAGAACCTACCAGTAGGAGCAGACCCTGAGATGTAGTTGGGTGCCACAGAGCCTCGTTCATAGGACCCTAAAGACCTCGAAGAGTTCGAAGATGACAGGATTGAGGGCAAGTCGCTACTCGAGCTAATTGGACTGATCGACAACCTAGTGGAACGAGAGGCTGCGAAAATGTTAGGAGCAGACACGGACCAAGAGAATGACCAGTTGGACTTAGGTGAGTTCCCAATTGAATTGCAGCGTATAGTTGACCAATACTATCGGCTAACAAGGACCGTGATCCACGGCAGACCGATCGAGGAAGTAGTTACGAGCCTTAAGGAAGAGAGGAAGGCAGCTAGGAAAGCACTGCAGAGCATCACGGCGTATAACCGCGAGGAAAGGACGAGGAAGTTGTGGCAAGACTTAGAGGTGTACGAGACACGATGCATTCTAGCCTTAGCTGGTGAGGCCAGGACATGGCTGAACGTAGAGAGGGAGAGGAGTTAGAGGCAGACCTGACGCTGAGCGAGCTTGTCACCAAGCGGCTCATAGACAACACAGCTACAGAACAGAGTGCAACTATGCTAGCCACCTCTTTGCTCATAGGCTTAGGAGTCACGCAGGGGGCGAGGAGTCACAACAAGATCCCTATAGTGGCCAAGCAGCTGGACAAGTACCAGCCCAACAACGACCCCTATAGCTTCGTGGAGCAGTCAAGCAGGTTTGCGAATCCAATGGTCTCACGAACCTTGCCCAACAGTCGCAGGCTTTCGAGCTTTGCTTGGGTGATAAGGGAAGGACGTGGTACACCAACCTAGACCCAGCAGAGCGAACGGACTTCAATCGCCTGAAGGATCTCTTCATCAAGAGATTTTCAGAGACAGGGTATTCGGACAACCTCATAGTTCGATTGATGAATGTCAGTCAAAAGGACAAAGAGGACATTAGAGACTACATCACTCATGTACGTAGCCTGTTTAAGAGAATCCCTACCAACGAACGACCAAATGAGAGAGCGGTCTCTATCGTTTTTATAAACGAAATCTACAGCAAGGAACTTTATAAGGCACTGGCAAAAAATTTGAGCTTGCAAAGAGATGTGCTTACTAGGGTTTTCAATGAGGTAATAAGGATAGATGACTAGCTTAGGGAGTGAAGCACTAGAAGCTCGAATCGAGATGGCTCTAGCCAAAGAACCACAGAGAAAGCCACAACTTATAGCGAGATATCAGCCCCTGACATGTAGGATAAGGGCAAGAGCACGGCACAAGACCAAGAGCTAGTCAAAGTTGTCAGACATAATAACCTTCGGCCAGGCAAGTGGCCCAAGACGGCCATTAATTAGTGTGTCCCGGACAAGGGGAAGAAGTGCCAAGGTCCGAAGCTCCGAGGATACCCTCAGATTTCTTGCTAAATTGGGTAGGACTTGTCTATTTGGGAACACCGGTCGGGTGCACCATGAAGGCACGCCCTAGAAACCCGATTAGAAGGTGGAAAGAGGGTATATTTGGTTGGGAGTTGAGTAAGACACACAGAAAATCTTCTTCTCTTTCTCACATTTGGTATCAGAGCACACGGGTTTCCAAAAAAAGATTTGGGGGTTTTGTTATGACAACACAGGTGAGATCATGCGGCAATCGCAAGAGCGCACAGGAGTGGGCAGCATGAAGGCATCTCTACAATACACCACAGAAGACAGTGCATCACCTCTTTCTAGCGGCACCCATCACAAGGCCTAGCGGCAGCCCAAAATCACGCCAATAGCACCACCAAGGCCAAGGCACACTCCATCACACAAGAGAGCTCTCTCTCTGTCTTTTACTTGAGAGAATGACTATCTCCCTTTCACCTTTTATCCTTAGTAAATTCCTTGTGGCACTTTGTATGTGGGATAGAATCCCATTTTTACCAAGCTTGCGAGCCCTCCATCCCCTTGTAAAAAAAAAGGGTGTTTTTCTCCTCTTTCTGAGCACATTTTCTGAGATCTATAACTTCTTGGTACGACATCCAAATTGCAAACCAATTTCACGAGCTTCGAGAATGATTTGAAGACAAGCTTTTGAAGTACTATCATTGCCAATTGAGCTTGGCAGCACTTCCAAATATTTGCGCCAAAGTGACCTCTTGAGATGGGCAAAAATTGGGATTTTTGGGCTCCAATGGACTTCGATTCAAGTGCTATCAAATCCTGTGGTTTTCTTGCATCGATAAGTATCGAATTTCAGCATATTTAACTTCTGGTTTTGACTGGCAAGGACATTTCAAATTGCTTTCGTGGTGCCAGATACGCTTTATCTCTACCTTTTGGGGCTTAACATTCACTACTTTGAGTGCATCTATGTATGCTTGAGAGTGTGGATTCTGTGTATTTGGATGTTTATGCATGGTTTCAAAGAGGATTTGCTGACCTATTCAGCTTTGCACTTTTGTTCGAAATGTACAAAGAGGCTTGTTTTTTGCATGTATGCTTCTTATAGATAGTACTTGTGTGGAAACATACAGTTTTTTGAAAGTACATTGTATTTACGCTTGCTTTGCTTTTGTTGGTTTGAATTATCAATCCAAAAATAATAATAATAATAATCAATCATGTAAGGCACTGAAGATATGCCTTTGAATGGCATTGATGTAGAGGACGAATCTCTTATGCATGATGATGAATTGCCCTCTTCATCTAATGATGTGCGTAATCGTCTTTCTAGTTTGGAAGGCACTATGCAAGTTTTGCTTGAACAAATGCAAATTTTAACTCGAAATGCTTTGGGTAAAGGCAAGAGACCTTTATATGAGAGTTTACCCGATGCATATATGCATGACACACAAGTTATACATGACTCCTCCGTAGTCATTCCTCCATTGCCAGAAGTTAAGTGGTAGCATAAAGACCTTAAGCTGCCTAAGTTCAATGGCACGGCGGCACAAAGGACTGCAGATGCGGTGGAACAGTGGCTCTTTAAATGGGAGCAGTGTTTTAAGTTATGCCATATTCATGAGGATGCTTTAAAGATATAGCAAGCTACATATAATCTCATGGATGCTGCTCACCGTTGGTGGCGGAAATTTGAGCAATATCATGCAGAGTCGTCTACTTGGATTGCATTTAAGACATTGTTTTATAATAAATTTGTCCCTCCAGATAAGCGAACAAGGGCTCTAGATGTGTGGTTCTTCATAGCTCAAAAGAGCTACTCTGTCTAGGAATATGCGGACAAGTATAGAGAGATTCTGTTAAAGGTCCAGGAACATATTCATGACTTTTTGCAAGTGCATAAATTTGTCATGGGCTTTAAAAGAAACCTTAAGGCCACTTGTAATGAAGGAGAGATGTAAAACCTTGAATGAGGCACTGGAGATTGCATTAGTCCTTGAAGATGGGAAGGCCCAAAGATTTCCTTGGACTAGAGGTGCATGCCCTGTCTTTACTCCTGCAGTTGCACCTAGTGCTCCTCGTGAGAAGGACACTAGAGAAGTGCATATGATCAAGACTGTGGCATGTACCAAGAGGAAGGTATCTGCTATGGCTGAGAGAGCCTACAATAAATCCATGCTCACTCCACAGCAAAGGGAGAAAGCAATGAGAGAAGGACTTTGTTACGAATGCCTGGGGTAGCATAAATTTAAGGCTTGTCCCAAGAAGGCAAGCGCTTAATCCAATGCAGGATGTGGATAAGGTGAGAGATGACCTAGATGAGTCACCTCCACATGACTCTGGTTATCATGAACAGATCCTAGCTATCAGAATAACAAATAAAGTGCTAACTATGCCAGATGTAGTGTTATTGTCTGAGGCACAAAAGGGGTACCGGTTTGTTGACACTGAGCTCATTGTAATGAAAGGCATAGTGGCAGGATGCCCTGTGTGTATTTTATTTGATACGGGCTCTTCACATAATGTTATTAGCTCTAATCTCGTCAAGAAGCTGAAGCTCAAGACTACCCCTTTAGAATATAGTTATTCGGTAGAGCTAGCTGACGGGATGGGTACAGAGACATGGGATTAGCGAGTTGCTGACTTCCCTGTACAGATCCAGTCCTATAAGGACAGATTGGATTTTGAAATTACATGGCTTGCAAGATTCAACCTAGTGTTGAGCAAGCAGTGGCACGCAAAAAAGAGACCTATCATTAACTTCTCTTCTCATATTTATCAATTTGAGCACGAGGATTGATAATTGTTGATTCGCGGAGAATCGGATCTCCAAGAAGTGAAGATTCTCTCGATGACCAAGGTGCTCAAGATTGACTGTAAGTCTCTTTACTTTTGTTATATTTTAAATATTTCTAAATTTCTATCAAAGGATGACACGGATAAGGGTGGAAGTTCCACAAGTGTCCCTTCAGCCTTATCAAGTAAAATAAGATCCCAATTTTCTGATGTATTTAAATTTGATCCACCTCTTGGTTTACCTCCTCGTAGGAACGTGGAGCATAGGATTGAGCTCATCCTAGGAGCTAATCCAGTTGCTAGACCCGCGTTTAGGATGAGTCTATAAGACGAGAATGAAGTTCATAAGGTGGTGGATGAGTACTTAAGCAAATGATTGATTAGACCTAGCTTTTCACCCTTTACAGCCCCTATTTTACTTATTTAAAAAAAGATGGTTCTTTTCGAATGTGTGTAGACTACATGGCTTTAAATAAAATAATTGTCAAGCATAGATATCCTATGCCTCGTATTGATGATCTCTTGGATGCTCTAGGTGGTGCTTCTATCTTTAGTAAGATTGCTTTAAAAAGTGGTTATCACCAAATTAGAGTAAGAGATGAATATATTTTTAAAACTGCTTTCAAAACAAGATTTGGTCAATATGAGTATTTGATTATGCCTTTCGCTTTAACAAATGCTCCTGCTACTTTTATGATGTTAATGAATGATTTACTAAGACCATACATGGGTAAGTTCGTTGTAGATTTTATTGACGATGTGCTTGTGTATAGTAAGAGTATCCATGAACATGAGTCACATTTGGTGATGGACCCCAAGAAGGTGGTTGTGATACTTAGCTGGCCGACACCCCAAAATGAAACAACTCTTCATTCCTTTTTGGGATTGTCAGGATTCTATATGAGATTTATATATGCATACTCGTATATAGTTGCTCCTATGACAGATTAATTGAAAGGTATGGTGCCCTATGTGTGGACATCAGTGCAACAAGAAAGTTTTGAGGCTATGAAACAAGTTGTTTCTACTACCCCTGTTCTCAAGATAGTTGATCCTGAGAAACCATTTTTTTTAGAAACAGATGCAAGTAGCATCGCGATAGGTGTAGTCCTTAGCCAAGAAGGGATGCATGTAGCTTTTGAAAGCAAGAAGCTTTCCCCAAGCCAACAGAATTTGCCAGTTCATGAACAAGAGCTTTATATTATTGTTCATTGCCTTAAAGTTTGGTAACACTATTTATATGGTGTAGATTTTAAAGTTTATATAGATCATCATACCCTTAAATATTTTTGTAGTCAACCAAATCTTTGAGGGTGCCAAGCTCGATGGGCTGAAATGATGCAAGAATTTCATATGGAAATTCTATACAAGAAGGGTAAGGATAATGTTGTTGCTGATGCATTATCTTGTATAATGTATCAAATGAGCTTTACAAATTTAGAAAGCTCATTGCTTCAAGAAATAAAGGAAGCACTGTTAGAGGACTCTTATATGGCAAAAATTCATGAGGCCATAGAACGAGACTCTTTGATTAAGGATGGACCATATACTTCTATTTCATTACCTACTATTATTTCTGATAAGGCAAGTTCATTTAAGAACTTTTCAATTGAGAATGGATTTCTTAAACGAAAAAGCAAGATAAGTATTCCTAGTACACGGGAAGTACGAAAGAAAGTTTTGTTTGATAACCATGATGTGCCTTGTGCAAGACATCCCGGTATTGATAAGACCATACAACTTGCTAGAAGGACATTTTGGTGGCCAAAGTTGGCCAAGGATGTCTGCCAATATGTCCAACAATGCTTTCAATGTCAAGTTAATAAAGCAGAAAGGGTGAAGCCACCAGGTCTACTAATGCCATTACACATTCCAGAATCTAATTGGAAAAGTATTTCCATGGATTTCATTGTCGACTTGCCTAGAACCCAGAGACAAAAAGACACTATCCTAGTGATAGTGGATCGCTTCAGTAAAATGGCTCATTTTATAGCCACTCGCGAAAGTGTGGAAGCTCCACAAGTTGTAGATTTGTTTATTGATCATGTGTTTAGGTTGCATGGTCTACCTACGTCCATTGTATCTGATAGGGAAGTCAGGTTTATTGGTCATTTTTGGCGTCATGTCTTTGGTCGTTTAAAAGTGTCTTTAAACATGTCAAGTGGTGATCACCCAAAAATAAATGGTCAAACAGAAAGAGTCAATCAGATACTAGAAGACATGCTAAGAGCATGTGTATCTAATAAACAAACAGATTGGGATATGCATTTGTCTTTGTTAGAATTTGCGTATAATAACAGACCTCATAAGGCGACAAGCTTGTCTCCTTTTCAAATAAATTATGGAATGAATCCAAGTTTTCCTGGGACAGTAAGGTCAGATGAGAAATGCTAACTACGGTAGAATTTCTTATTGACATACAGGCTAATATTAAAATTGCTCAAAAGTTACAGCAAGCTGCTGATAGGACTAAGCATTTTGTAGATAAGAAAAGGTCAAGTAGGATCTTTGAATTAGGAGAAAAAGTTTTTCTCCAAGTACCAGCCAAGTCGTCTAGTTTATCGACTGGCAAATGTCCAAAGTTATCTCCAAGATATTGTGGACCGTGGAAAATTATTCAGAAGTTAAGTGATGTAGCTTACTGATTGGAACTTCCTCCTAGATGTCGTGTTCATCCAGTGTTTCATGCTAGCAAATTAAGAAAGTATATCTCACGTGATGATAATCTAATTGATGGTATGGTACCTTTGCAGGAACATGATTCAGTTGTTGACCATGGACCAGACAAGATACTAGACTGGAGAGAGAAACGGTTGCATAATCATACTGTCCACGAGTATCTATTTGCCTGGAAGGGTCTACCAGTTACTGATGCTACATGGGAATCAAAAACTCTGATTCAACAACACTTCCCATCACTAATCATTGAGGACAATGATTTTTGGGAGAGAATGTCAGGCATAATAACCTTTAGCCGGGCAAGTAGCCTAAGACGGCCATTAATTAGTGTGTCCTAGACAAGGGCAAGAAGTGCCAAGGTCCGAAGCTCGGGAGATACCCTCAGATTTCTTGCTAAATTGAGCAGGACTTATCTATTTGGGAACACCGATCGGGTGCACCATGAAAACAGGCCCTAGAGACCCGATTGGAAGGTGGGAAGAGGGTATATTTGGTTGGGAGGTGAGTAAGACACACATAAAATCTTATTCTCTTTCTCACAAAAGTCAGGATGGAGCTAGTACGGTTGCAGGAGTTGGTAAAGAGACCCACTAGACTGCATGTCCAGTGTGTGCACTATGGAGGCAACCACACCCCAGCCAAGTGCCAGGATCCAAGATCCAGGCCTTGTGCAAATTGTGGAAGGTTTGGCCACAATGCAATGCATTGTCAATTGCCAAGAAGGTTTCCCTATGCACAATAGTACAACTCACCATACTATGAGAATAGGCTGCCTAACGTCTTCAGAAGAGGAGCCCCGTTGGCCCTTCCAGCACCTAATGATGCAAAACCGGCCGTTCCTAGATTAGAGATCAATCCCACGGGCATACCCAGACCGGCTGGACCCTTCGTGACACATCCATCGAGTGACGCTCCCATCCTCTACGTGGAAGAGCCCAATGATGAGGAGTCATATGTGAACCCTTACATCTCATATGATGAAGAGGGTAATCCGGTCCTCATGGACTATCGACCAGTGCCGATGATGGCATTAGGAAAGGGAAAGAGGCAGAGGTTTTTCAGGGCCAACCCAAGACCTAGTCACATGCTGGATTTGTGGTCATCCTGGTCACACATCGACACGATGCCCAGAAAAAGAGCACGCTAATAGAGAGAGAGAGATGTTCTCAGGTGTGCCGAGTGCAGCATCACCCATCTATTCAGGGAATGTCCTAGACAAAAACTGTCCTTAAGCTCAGGCAATGTACCATCAGTACCTTTGGGGCTGTTTGGCGTTGAGACATTCGACATTGAGGATACACCCATCCCATTGCATGTCATGACATGTGCACAAATACGGCAGGCATGCTGCCTCAATAGGGAATAAGAGTCGTAGGTGGAGAAAGAGGAAAATTGATGCTAAGATCACTCTCAAAACAGACGGAGAGACGATGCTAGTGAGTGGCAGGAAGGTAACTGATACTGAGGCTGAAACCACCGCTTCGAAAACAACAGAGAAAGGGAGTGCTAAGGTAGGGAAGTACCCCCGCCCAAAGCGCCAATTAGAAGCAATTGAAAAGGTCAAGGAGTGGGTAAAGGAAGCCCAAGAGAACCTGAAGGATGCTAAGGCCATTATAGAAGGCGGAACTGAGGATGTGGGAGCTTTCGCTCAACTGCCAAGACCCACGGACTGCTTATTGTTTCAAGCGTTCCAAGTGAGCTCTAATGGCTATCTCTCACCTAGCCGATGTGCCGTTGATCCTTCGAGTGTAGTGAGCTTACCTTAGTGCCAATATGAGTTGCCTCCTCTCTTCCACACACCGGTAGCTCCACGATTCTAGATGCTAGCTGAAGCATCCTCAAGCCTCCTCCACCTCCAAGCTCCATCCTCCATAGCCGCGCGTGCAAGAAGAGAGAAGGGAAGAGAAGAATAAGAAGAGGAGATGGTGAAGAGCTTCACCCTCTTGATCCCTCACTCTCACACACACTCACTCCCTCACACTCACACTCTCTCTCTCAAGAGTATACACAAGCAAGAAGGTGAGAAGAAGAAAAGAAGAAGAAGACTCCTTTTTGCCACACACCAAAGAATGATCTCTTATTCACTTTTTGAACTTTATATATACAAACCCTAAAATCCCATGGGCACCCATCCCTTTTTTACATGATTGGCCATTGTGGCAAGGTCCTTTTTCCATTTTCCTCTTTTAGCCTCGTGCCTCTAGCCTACACCCATCTAATATTTTACAATGGGCACAGGAGGAAGCCTGGTGCTCTTTTACAAGAATTTTTTGAATTTTTCGAGGCGCCTTTTCTTTTAAGGTTGCGCTTTTCGCCCCGGTTCATCTTTAGAGGCCGCCTGCGTGTCTTTGCTATTTTTCCATCTTCCTTTGCTTTTCCTCCATTTTTCGCCATCTTGACTTGGGGTTAATATTACCCCCTCCTAGACGGGTGCCAGTCCCATGGCACTTTGATGTGGATGTAAGGGTGAGGGCCATACGTAGACTCATGTGCTTGTGGAAGCTCAAGAATGATGTTCGTCGGAGCAGCTTAGTGGATTGCATGGGTGGACGAGGGCCTCCGAAGCTGGTGGTTAGGCATTTGTGGTGTACCTGAAGAAGAAGGTGCAGTGCTCTACCTAAGGGGGGTGCTGTCCTCAGCGTGTTGGTGCAATGTGCTCGTGTTAGTGGAATGGGGAAGTGGGTCTAACCACAGGCAAACCCGGGTGATGTCCCACACTTGAGGACCCCATTTGTGCCAAGGGGGTGTGGTGCCAGTGGCTTAGGATGACAGGTCGATAGGTGAGTGTTACCTCCCTAGGTGTGTCCTGCCGTTGATGTGCCCTAAGCATGACATGGGGGATCAAAAAGGGCTAGGGGGTTAGGAGTGGAGCTAGCCGACCAAGGTCACTGGACACGCCTAACTTAAGGACCCCTAGGTGCAGTGATTGTGCGTTTTTTTTTGGGATACATTTCGGGATAGTATTACATGAGGAGCAGGACAACCAAGTCTAGTTCTCATCATCGGAATGAGAGGGGGAGGGCGGGCAGATGGATTTGCGTAAAAATTGGTGGCTCTGCATGTACCCTTTCAGATTCATACAGACATGGAGAGAGGTGGTGGATAGGAAGGGGTGATTGCACCTAGTGAATTGACTGTCGCTCATATCCTCTAAGAGAGCTAGGCAAAATAAAGGTAGTAGGCTAGCCCTCATCATTAAGCGGGTCATAGCGCAACTATCAATAGTGTTAGGATCAAAAAAGAGGGGAGGCAAGCCGTTTTCTTGCGGTGCCAGATCTTGCTTAAGTAGGAGTTTAAGGAGCCTAAGGTAATTACAGGTGGTTGTGAATGCGCGATCTGGACAGGAGGAGAACTCAACGAGGAAACGCATCATGGAGGCGGGCAGGCTTCCTAGATCAAAAAGTAGAGCGTCCTCAAAGGAAGTGGCATTGGCATTGTAGATGACGAGGAAGTTATGCCTCCCATGGAAAGTGGCTACAAAATCCACGCCTACCCTATGGGGATACGCCATAAACGTGGGGTCGTTCCGCTCGTAGGGTAGGGTGTTACAAAATGCCATCCAGGTGAGCATGTTGGTATTACATATTCGCCTCCTTCAGAGGGGTTGGCAGTCGTAGCCCCTTACTGTGTGTGGCACTTTGTATATTTTGTCTTGCCAAAATTCGGCCTCCTCTGTGCCCCACAAAGTGGGGGTCCTTGCCCTGTCCTCCAACCATCTTTGGCCTAGTTGGCTCTGCCAGCCGCGATCACCTCCTCCATCACTTTGATCGGCAGGACCCTTCTCAGGCTATTAGGCATAAGGAAACTGAAGAAGAAAGGGTCATTTTCCATTTCTTGCCTCCTAGGGGATTAGGCTAGCCAGTAGTAGATACTTTCTGCTCCTCTAGGCCCAGCCTTACCTCCGCAGGTTGGGGTGGCATCTGCAGCCCCGTATGCAGGGCTCTGCGTGCGATGTTTAATTTCTTATTCACCACCTCCAACGGCTCCTTTCCCTCAGGTTGAGTTGTATCCAACAGTGTATTGAGGAAGGCCTATTGTTGTTGGGCAGTGAAGGCTGTCTGGGCGGCATCCGCTTTGCTTTCTGCCAAGATTTTTTCCTTCTCCACCAAGGCGAGGCACCGCGTCGGTGCCTTCACCCGTGCCTCGTTCTGCGTAGCCCATTCCTCGACCCTTTTGCTCATTCCTTCCATGCTCTCCCCCTGATTTTGAGCTAGGGTTACGAGCTTCTGCTCCTGGGCCCTGAGCTCTTTGCTCATGTTGTCTTGTTCTTTCTTCCCGAGGTGTAGCTAATCGGTCATAGACTCGATCTCCTTTCGTTGTTGCTTCCTCTCTTGGCTCCTCTCGTCTTCCTTGGCGCTCAGCTCCTTCATCATCTGCTCAATGGTGGCAGTCTTTGACTCCAGTTTCTTATATTGCATCAGGAGGAGCTTGTACTCCCGCTGCATCTGCACGAGTTCCTGATTCTTGTCCTCCAGCCACTGCTTGTAGCTTTCTTCCATGTCCTCTTTGGCTTTCAACTCTTGCCTGAGTTCGAATATTTGGCGTTGTTGCATGGCAATGATGCGGGTTTTTTCCAGTTGGAAAGCCGCCACCGACTCTTTTTCTATCACCAACTCAGCCACCACCGCCATCCTTTTTTCCTTCTTTGCTCTCTCCAGTTAGGAGAGTAGCTCAGCGACGTATTCATCGTAACTGGCCGGTGGCATCATTGTTGTGTGGGTGGGGGTGGTTGAGGTCTCCATACGCGAACGCTTTTGGTCCTGCCTTGATTCAACATATGTAGCTGGCCATTTCCTTGCTAATGAAGTATTGCATCCAGGCCACCAGGTTGGACACTT
Source organism: Lygodium microphyllum (assembly GCF_053477565.2). Classification (NCBI taxonomy): domain Eukaryota; kingdom Viridiplantae; phylum Streptophyta; class Polypodiopsida; order Schizaeales; family Lygodiaceae; genus Lygodium; species Lygodium microphyllum. The sequence goes on along the minus strand of NC_141137.1, from coordinate 127,891,258 downwards.
CCAAGTTGGTGGGGATGCTAGGGGTGGGCGTAGTGGGTTCAGCGAGGGGTGCCATGAGGGTGGGGATAGGATGCAGGGGTGCTTTGCCTTTTCCTTCTGGAACTGCGGGGGGCGCGAGTTGTGGTGCCTGCATGCTAGAGCTAGGCCTCTCTTCCCTGGGCCGATTCCAGGCTTCTGGGTCATCTGCCCTGCACTGTTGCTCAATGGACCGGCATGTAGCTTCGGCTAGGTCCTCCTCCTCTTTTCTTCTTAACTCCTCTTCCTCCTCTGCGACTCTTCTTTTCCTTTCCTCCTCGGCCTTTTTGCATTCTTCCTCTAGTTTTTCTTTTTCCTCCTGCTCTTCTTTTCTTCTCCTTTCAGCCTCTTGCTTGGACACCTTTTTAGCCTGTCTGACTTGCTCCGTTGTTTCTTCTTTTTCCTGCTTCCTCTTTCTTTCTCTCTCCTCTGCCTCCCTGAGGGATTGTCGTTTCGCTTTCTCCAAGTCTTCCCTCTCCTTTCTACGGCCTTCATCCTGTTTCTTTTTCTTTTGCGCCTGTTTTTTCTTGGTCTCCTTAACCTGCTTTTTGCTATTCTACTTTTCCCCTTCTTCCTCGGTCTCAGTCCTATCACTGGACCTCTCCTGGTGTTGATGGGGAGGTGATTGGTCGGGTGTTTCTCCCTCCCCCTCTTCTGCTTCCTTCACGGCCTCCTGGATAAGCGCCGTTAAGATGCCCCGTATGCGATGAACGAGGCTTTGGAGGAGGCCCTTTTTCTTTCTATAGCCTTCGACATCGTGGATTCTCCTCCTGCAGGCATGCTTCCTAAGGCTAGCGCTCGGGCTACCTGGTTGATAGTCTTGCGCATGTAGTCGTTTCAGTAGACTTCGTGCAGGGTATGGGCCGCTACATTTTCTAGTATTGGTACGCTGATCCAGTGCATTAATGTGTTGTAGCGCTGGCTGGAAAAGAGCGCATGTATGAGCTTCGCCTATAGCCTGGTCTCTGCATTGGGGATGTCCTGGATATTGATGCCATCGTTTGTTAGCACGTCCTTCTTTCTCATCCCCAGCATGGCACATACGTCCCTCTTTTGCTTCTTTTCCACCTTTGGTTCCAGTCCCAGCGCCTTCTCCACCAAGATCGGGGTTAGACGAACCAATACCTGCTTAGCATTCTGTCCTCTTTCCACTATGACAGTGCCGCATTCGCTGTCGGGGTTGTAGGACCTAAGAAATTCCACATAGCTCGTGTGCTCAGGTTTTTGTGCGAAACTTTCCAGGTACTTCTTGAGGTTGCAACTTTCCACGACGCTCCTGGCTGCCTCTTCCTTGGCCACTAATTCTTCCAAATTGTGAATAGTTCAGAATTTCAATTGATTATAGGCGCGGCTCTACAGGTTGATGCTGTACCGCGCTCTCTCCTCCACCATGAATGGGAGTCGGTGGGCTCGGTCTTGCTACGACATTTTTTTGTTTCTGTCATAAACCATAATTTTCATGAGTGGTTGCGACATAATAATCGCTAAAAAATAAAAAACTCTATGCTTTTGAATGAATTCATTAAGGTCTAGTTTAGATTCCCTTGTCAGACTTTGACTTTTTGCCTTTTAATTCAAAGTTTTCATGCCCTTTTCCTAACCCATCCGTTTTTCACAATGTATGTCTACGTACTTAATTGACTTTGATTTGATTTATTGCTTTGATATGATTCACCTTACCCCCTCTCCTTCCAATTTGAGAAGAATCCTCCCTAGGATTGAGGGTTAGAAGGTGAAGGGCTTTCGGCATGGAGGTGTAGGGGCTACTTGTGAAGGAGCCAAGTATAGAAATTGGGGTTGGATTCCAAATGGGTTTCGCGGTCCAGGTCGGAGGGTTTAATCCCCACTTGGGTGATGTATGTGAGAACGTCAGTTAGGAAGTCGCCCGAGTTGACTTGACTAGCAATGTGTAACTCCTCTTCGGTCAACAGGCGGTCGAGGCAGGGGTGTCCCTTGATGTGTTCTTCTATAAGACGGCCCCACAGCATGGTTAACACTCGATATGATGTTGGTGCGACATATGTGGGGTCGTACTCTGCTATTTTGAAAGCACGTCACTGCTCAACGTTGGTCATTACTCAGCATCCTTCAACTTTCCATTGCAGCCTAAGAGCGTACCAATGCCTTAAGAACTGGGATTTTGTCTCAGCAAGTTTTGACAGCTCTGCCATTGCTTGGTCAGTTGTGGGAGCTTTCGCTCAACCGCCAAGACCCACGGACCGCTTATTGATTCAAGCGTTCCAAGCCGAGCACTAATGGCTACCTCTCACATAACCGACGCGCCATCCATATCTATGGGTGTAGTGAGCTTACCTCCGTGCCGTTCGAGTTACCTCCTCTCCCGCGCACTCCGGTAGCTCCACGATCCAAGTGCAAGCTTCAAGCAAGCTCAATCCTCCCGCTCCAAGCTCCAAGCTCCATTACCGCAAGCAAGACAAGAGAAGAGAAGAGAAGAGAAGAAGAGAGGAGAAGATGGAGAGCTTCTCCTCCTCGGTCCCTCACCCTCACACACTCACTCCCTCACACTCTCACACTCCCTCTCTCAAGCACAAGCTCAAGCAAGCAAGAAGAAGAAGAAGAAGAAGAAGAGGAGAGCTACTTTTGGCCACACACAAGAATGAGCTTCTCATTCACTTTTCAACTTTATATACAAAACCCTAAATCCCTTTTGGGCGGTCATCCCCTTTTCCCCTTTTTACATGGCCGGCCATAGCCTAGGCCCTTTTTCCATTGTCCTTCTATCTTCCTAGCTTCCTGTCCACCACCCGTCTACATTTACAAATTGCACGGGTGAGAGCTCGGCACTCTTTTACAAGATTTCAGGGTGCGCCTTTTTATTTTAAAATGCGCCTTTCCCCTTTTGCCTTTGCCTTGGACTTTTAAGGTTGCCCTTGCGCTTTTGGCCTTTTCTCCTTTTCTTTCTTCAGTCGGGCTACCTTTTTTCCGCCTTTGCCCTGCGTCTTTTCCACTTCCTTTTGCTTTCTTCGTGTTGGGGTTAACATTACCCCCTTCCTAGACGAGTGCCAGTCCCATGGCACTCACCGTCGTAGGTAGCAGGCTGTAGCATGCACTGAAGACGTGGGTGACAAGGATGCCTGTGGTTTTCGTGGAGGAGTGTTGGTGGTGGTGTGGCAGAAGGTCCTGGGGGCATGTTGGTAGCTAAGGTGGCTGGTGGAAGGTTGTTGGAGTTGGTGGTAGGGCTATGCTGTGTTGGGGATTGCATTGATGGCCAGCACAAGTGTTGGTTTGTGGGGGATTCTGCACATGACGATTCTTTGCGGGCTTGTTGGATGGTAAGGGACGAGCATTCAAAGTTGAGTGTTGATGAAGAGCGAACAACACCTTATACCTGCAATTGGAAAACCTCACATGTGGTCTCTCCTTAAGGGGTAGTGCTAGGCTTCTCATCATGCACAAGACACAGTTTGATTAGTTTGGGAGACAGGTCCAACTCTAAGCAAGCCTAGAGTATTGTCCTGCACTTGAGGACCCAAACTGTGGGCATACTTTGGTGCATATATTATGTGAGTGCTCGTGCATACTTAGATATTACATATTTAGAAGACCGTGGGCTAGTTTCTCATAACAATGCGTGGATAAAGCAAAGTTGTCCATGTGGAGGAGGAGTACACGTGAAGGTATATGAGACATTCTTTGCATTGTGACTGCACGATGTAGCATAATTGAATAGAAGGACACCGCACTTTCAGTAGCTGGAAACTATTGGACTTGCTTGATGAGTATGGTGGACTTTTCATGGCCAATCGTGCGGTGCTTATCACCACTGATTGCAATGGTACTAAGGCAGAGTGCAAAAGAAAATTGTGCAAGTGGGTCAGGGTGACAGGTCTAACCCTAGGCGAGACAAGCTCCCCATGTATGTCCTGCCCTTGATGTGCCCTGAACAATTGTGGGTGATTGTAAGGGGCTAGGGGACTAGGGACGAAGCCAGTCGACCAAGGTCACCAGACGTACCTAATTTGAGGACCCCTAGGTGCTGTGCTGTGATCGTGGGTGCTTCTTATCTTTCCAGTCATTTCTTTTTCTTTTCTTTTATTTATTTCTTTCTTTTTCTTTTTTTTTGATTTGCCTGAGTACAACCATTACAATATGTTGAGGCTATCAGCCTTTCAATGGGTTGGAAAATGTCAAGCTTCGAAGGCTCAGAAAATGGATAATGATGATTGTGCCCTAGCCTCGTTGTTAGAGAAGCAGTTGGCGAAAGGGGAAGATACACTTGAGATATTGCAACCCTCCTTGCGGCACATGCGATGTGGGTACAATTGAGGTAACGACTGTCGCGAGCCGACTATAGAGCTTGACCCAGAAAGGGGGCGTGGCTCAGGAATGTGTTTTGGGCCATGCAATGTGGGCGGTTGGCAAGGTGATTCGTGACTTCGGCAGGGTGGCTTTGCCGCGGCTCCTTGGGGGGTCGATGGTCTTGTGGTGATCAAGCATTGAACACTTTCGCCCAAAGTTCTATCCCATCTTGTATCCACTTGTCGCTTCATGAGAGTACAAGCATGGCATATGCCGCAACTATAATAAGCCAGTGCAATGCAAGGAGACATCACTGATCTGAATTCTATGGTGTTGACTTAGACATTTATCACCTGCGCTTGATTAGCTTTTTCTTTTGCTAAAGGTGTAAAATATATTAAACGCAGATATGAAAAGTTCATACAAGTTGGGAACATGTCAACACTTAACAAGTCGGGAACACTTAACCATTTAAAAACAAAAAGTTATGGCCATTTATCATTTGATAAGCCCTTTATGCATCATGGGCTGCTCGATTTGTACGAGGCGGGGCGAGTCTGGGTGGCCGGGTGATTGGGGCTCTGCTGGTGTGGGGCTCCCATGGGGGTGAGCAGGGAACATGTTGGCCGGGACATGAATGGTGTACTCCCGGGCCGCTACCGTTTCTAGAATGTCTTTAAAAAATTCATCAAATTCTTCTCTTTCCCGAGCTGCCCTTTCCGTCCTTGAGCATCTGGAGCCTGCACGATGCAACCCAAGGGTTTAGACCTTGATACAGGATATAACTATTTGCATGGAAGGGATTTTATTGTGGTTTATGGAGTGCATATGACAAGAAGGGGAGGGGTGAGGCATGCGGTGTTTGTTGTAGAGGAATGGCCCCCATGCTGATGTTCGCATGGCCTCCATTCATTAGCGGATATTAGTTTATGCTAAGTCGCGTGGACTGGTTGTCGTGGAGTGGGACAGGGTATATCCTCGGAAGGATAGACCAAAAAAGGGAAGAAGGTGTATAGGAAGGGACTACACCCTGTCTACACCATCAGAGTTGTTGGTCAAGGCCTCCTATGGCGGCAATATGGGTTGCATGCCCTTCACTTGGAGGTGGGGCTGGTCACACGGTTTTTGAATGTGTGATGAGATGAGGACTTGAGGAGCTTAGTTTATCTGACCCCACTCTTTTCCCTACGCTTGACTATCATTGCTTGTGTGTGTTGACATTGTTTATACACGGTGACACAAAAAGCAGTGTTTATTTATATACATATTTATGAATCCATGTCACTTCACGAGGATAAGAACCAAGTGTAGAACTCGGGGTAGTACCGGAGCGTGGCACACGCATCTAGTATTCATGGCAACTGACTTAATATTGATAGATATTTTGCCACGTCGAGTAGCATGGAACCTTGACCGAGTCTACTGGCAATATGTAACTCCTCCTCAGTGAGAACCTTATCAATCAAAGGGCCCTGTAGCCTAGTCCCAACTAAGTCCGTACCCCGAATGTCAGTGAGCACTCGAAGGGAAGTTGGTGCCACGTAGGTTGGGTCTCTTTGAGACCGCCATTTGGCCAATCGCTCTTTTGAGACCGTCATGATCTGAGCCCCTAGATCAGCCATTACAACGCGGCTTTCGCACCAACGCTGCTCAAATTGACTCTGGCCTGCTGATGCTTTAGTAGCTCTATGTCTATGAGATTCGATCGACAAAGCACTTCATTGAACGTGACGGTTAAGCACAGTTCGTCAGCCTCCTCGTCAAGGATGAGTCGCATATGTTCATGCAGGAGCCTGTCGTAGTACCCGTTAAGATGTTCTTGTTCTTCCCATGATAGAGGAAAGGTCAAGTAATCTCCAAGCTGCTCCTTGGGGATCGTGCCCATGTCCTCAAGGACATAGACACGCGTGACCACTTTGAGCTTAGCCTCCAACTCAGTTAAGCATTCTGCGACACTTCTATGTTCAACGAAGGCTTGCTCGGTTGCTATCTCATGCAAAGTTCTAAGAGTTTCCTTAGGCTTTAGCATGGCTGGGGGCTCAGGCCTAGATGAGCAAGATTGGTCAACGCTAGGATTTCTTATGCTCTTGGGGTTCTCACGTTTCTCCTGAGGTTTTGCTGCTATTTCGTCATGGTTCTTCTCGGATGTGACTGGTACAGATTTGTCACCCTGTTGTGACAACATTGTATCCACTCTTGATTGATCAATGTGAGTTCTATTGTCAGTGGATAGAGTGTTGCAAGCAACTGTTGATGGCAACTGTTGCTTTGGTTTGTCAGAGCACACAGATGTGTATGAGGTTTCACCGCTATTAGGAGAGGAATCAGTGGGTTCATTGGTGGATGGACTCGATGCTTTATTCATAAGCTCTCCAGCGCCCTTCGTCTCAATGTTCTTGGGGTCCACAACCACCTACAATTGTTGTTGTTTTCTCTACTTTCTCCTCTTTTTCTTGGTCAATGAAGGTGCCTCTCTCAACAACTCAGGACCCTGGGCTATATCGACCATTGATGTGCTTGGTCGGGCCTCAGCATTTCCTTTCTCTAGTGTGTCCTTATGGGACATAGCCATGGTTTGCTGAATAGCCTTGGCCGGTTGTGAGGGCACAACTGCCGCTCTTTTCGGAGAGTCTAGCTTTTCAACCAACTCCCTTGCGTTTAACTCCTCCGTCCTAGGCTTTAGGTACTTTGAAAGTGCTGGAGTTGTCGAGGGATTTGGTTGCGACACCTCCTCCACAAGTAAACTACTAAGGACACATTCCACAAGGGGCATTGTCACAGCCAAGGGCTGTGACTGCTGTGGTCCCTGATTGGAAGTAGTAGCATCTAGTTTAGTGGGCTGGCTACCCTTGGTGGATTGCGGTGTCAAGTCCCTAGGGCGATCAGAAGTGGTTGTGTCTTTTGTTGGCCTTTGAGCACTCATCTGTGTAGATCGAGCATGAGTTGATCTAGTCACATTAGGTTGCTCATGCATATCCTTGGGTCGAGAGCTACAGATGGAGCCATGTCCCACCTCTTGGACATTTTGAAGCTTAGATGGAGATAGAGATTGGAATTGAGCAGTTTCCCTTGACAACCGCTGTTGTGCTTCCTATGTCCGTTTGGAAAAAGAGGACGTAGGAGATCTAGGACTCATAGGTGGACTTGGCACTCGCTGAATGATTTGCTTGAGGCTATTAGACGATTGTGCCATTTGCTTTGTTGAGCGATCAGCCTTGCCTTGAGCAATGTTGTGCCTATGATGCTTGTTCTCCCCTTGGGAAATCAAAGGTTCCTTGGGCACTAATGATTTTTGTGCCTGCTCAATGGCTACATATGACATCTGTCTATTTAGCATGCTAGGCTGGGGCTCTTTCCTTCGAACAATCATGTCTTGTTTCTTGCCTTGAGACCTAGAGTTTCTCTTAGATTTCCTCATGTGCCATGCTTTTGAGGCACTCTGGCCTTCAGCTGATAGAGGCGGTTTAGCAGGGGATTTTGGTACCCAAATCCATTGGTTACCTGCGTAGTATCCTTGAGCACGTAGCAATGCTTTGGATATCCATCGCGGCGTTGTGTTGACTCTCCATCGATGCCTTCGTCTATAAGGCTTGGGCTTCTTTTGGGGTCTTCTACGATATTTGTAAGTCCAAAGCCTGTCCTTGGCACTATCTCCTGACCTTCTTATTTCCGGCATGGCCTCACTCACTGGTTCTCGTTGTTCGACCTGTGCTTGTATTAACTCTTCCAACAAGTCCTTGCTCTCGTCAGCAGGCTTGACTATTATGTCAGCACCTTGCTTGCCTTTCCCTCGAGGTTTGATGAGGTCACCCTTGCTAAAGGTTGTGACTATCCTCACACCCGGTAGCGTCAGGTGTATCCTCTGAGCTGTGTAGTCAGCCTCACATTTGGTTGCCCTTTTGAAGGGTCTTCCTAGGAGGGTTTCTTTCCAGCAGCTAGCACTATTTGGAGGAACATGAAATAGGATAGACAAGCTTTCCGTTTCAATTGTCGCAAGGATTTTGCACTTCCCTATGAGTGTTTGTGGGTGTTCCCCATAAGGGCTAAGAGTTGTACTAGTCGGTGTGAGCTCTGGTTGGCCTAGTAGGGTCCATGCTTCATAGGTCAAGATGTTAAAATCTGCTCCTTCATCAATCAGAGCATCGATAATATGCTCTCTTTTCGCGGTGAGTTTGACCCTAAGATAAGTAGGTGGTACTATGTCTTCATCTTCCGGGTCCTGGCTTGTAAATTTAAGCCTTCTGACAGATGCCCTTGAGTCTCCACTTGCATGACCAGACGTGGATTCTCCACCTATGTCTTGGGTTGTCTGTGCAGTGTTGCTCAAGGTATATCTCTTGTCAAGAGTGTCATGTCTAGTCATCTTGGCATTTGTAGCTTTTGCTGATGTTGCATTTCGCTCTGACTAGACATGGTATGAACACAATGTACATGTGTTCTTATGGTGTGGCCTTTTTGCCCAGGATGGCTAGATTGGCCCATTGAGGTTCTAGGGTCTTTGTTTCTCTCTCTCCGGGTATGGGCTTTTGGTTGCTCTTTTGCAAGTGAGAATCCATGCTCGTGTAGAGCCATTACTACACTAGGGTTCAATTTGGAGGACCTGTCATGGCGCGTGTTTTCTCTTCAACCTACTTGGGGGAGGTGCGGAGGGGGGCAGAGCCCCCTCTGCGGGGGTCCAGGGAGGGCAGTCCCCTCGGCCCGCAGGGCCGTTACGATAGACGCCATATGCAATTTGGAGGACCGTTTATAGCCAAATTTTGAACTACGTGCTCTAAATTTTAGCCCAGTGATGGATCTGTGATGTGCCTTTAGCTGTACGTAGCCTTTGGGGTCAATCTCGGGGTTTAGATGTGTCAAAATTTGTGTTCTAGATACTTGGCCGATTTTGACACTTTTTTGTCCGATTCTCAGATGTCCGATTTTCAGGAGTCCGATTATCAGAATCGGATGTCCGATTTTGGGTTGGTCCGATCGGCCTAGTGGTCCGATTTTGGTCACGTCCAATTCTGGGAGTCGGATCAAAAAGTGGTTTGATTTTCAAAGTGGTCCGATTCTGGGAATCGGATCAGACAGGGTGGTCCGATTTTAGTAGTCGGACGGTCCGATTCTGGACTGGTTCGATTCTGGCTGGTCCGAGTGTCCGAGTCAGACAGGTTGGTCCGAGCGTCCGATTCTCAAAATCAGATGGGTTGGTCTAAGTGTCCGAGTCGAACGGGTTGGCCCGAGTCTGAGTGGTCCGAGTGCCACGTGGCACGTCCGATTCTGGGAATCGGACCAGACTGGTTCGACTCACTCTCAGTCGGGCGGTCCGATTCTGAAAATCGGATGGTCCGACTCCAGAACTCGGGTGGTCCGATTCTGGGAATTGGACCACTGCGAGTTGGTCCGACTACGTCGGCGGGGCGGGTGCGATTCCTGCGCGTTTGGCCCCTCCTTACTGTCTACTGCACACAATCACCACAGACTTTCTAGATCTGACTAGAGCACTTGTTGGAAAACGCCAGACTCACCTGGAGCAGAACGAATCGCCGGTGCCTAGAAATCGGGGTAGCGCTTCCTCGTCCTGTGAACCAGAAGTTCTCTCTCTCTCTCTCTCTCTCACATAAGGCAAACCAAGGAACCGAGGTCTGTCCTGGCCTCCCAGGCCTCTTAAGGCCCTTTCCCAGCACTGCAGAACCTTATAGCCAGTTCCATGTCCTTGTCTCACCCAGAAACTTGAATCTGGTCCCCTGTTTCCCTGTTTTCGCCTGTTATACAGCAACAGGGAACCCTACTGTTTGCTTGTTTTTTCCTATCCTAAATGCATCCAAATCACAAATTAAATACCTACACTACTCCATTCCACAATATAAATCTTAAGAAAGCAAAAAACCTACTTGCCAAGGAGATCGAATACCCTCTTCAACCCCCTCGCTTCCTACCTATCTACCTCAAGCACCGGTTTGGGAAAACCCTACTCCAATGCCCGATTCGAAGCGTGCAAGCGCTCAAGGCTCGAATCCGTTGATCCCGGAGACGGAACCAAAATGTGGGAGCTTTCGCTCAACCGCTAAGACCCACGGACCGCTAATTGATTCAAGCGTTCCAAGCCGAGCACTAATGGCTACCTCTCACATAACCGACGTGCCATCCATATCTACGGGTGTAGTGAGCTTACCTCCGTGCCGTTCGAGTTACCTCCTCTCCCGCACACTCCGGTAGCTCCACGATCCAAGTGCAAGCTTCAAGCAAGCTCAATCCTCCCGCTCCAAGCTCCAAGCTCCATTACCGCGAGCAAGAGAAGAGAAGAGAAGAGAAGAGAAGAAGAGAGGAGAAGATGGAGAGCTTCTCCTCCTCGGTCCCTCACCCTCATACACTCACTCCCTCACACTCTCACACTCCCTCTCTCAAGCACAAGCTCAAGCAAGCAACAAGAAGAAGAAGAAGAAGAAGAGGAGAGCTACTTTTGGCCACACACAAGAATGAGCTTCTCATTCACTTTTCAACTTTATATACAAAACCCTAAATCCCTTTTGGGCGGTCATCCCCTTTTCTCCTTTTTACATGGCCGGCCATAGCCTAGGCCCTTTTTCCATTGTCCTTCTATCTTCCTAGCTTCCTGTCCACCACCCGTCTACATTTACAAATTGCACGAGTGAGAGTCCGACGCTCTTTTACAAGATTTCAGGGTGCGCATTTTTATTTTAAAATGCGCCTTTCCCCTTTTGCATTTGCTTTGGACTTTTAAGGTTGCCCTTGCGCTTTTGGCCTTTTCTCCTTTTCTTTCTTCAGTCGGGCTACCTTTTTTTCGCCTTTGCCCTGCGTCTTTTCCACTTCCTTTTGCTTTCTTCGTGTTGGGGTTAACATCAGTGAAGGCAGAGGTGGTTCGCTGATCATACGACGTGATGAGGCGTTGTTTGATTGCTTGGTCGTTTGAGATCTCACTGCTGAAGAACTTAGCAGTGGAGGTAGTGGCTTTTGCAAATGCAAATTCAAACGTTTCCCAAGAACAATGCATCGTTTGAACTTCGGCTACGAAGGGTTCATCCAATAGGCCTAAGTCGAGGCGATCGTAGCTCAGAGCTAGCGACACAAAAGTGGCGTCCAGTCGCTTAATGCAATCCACCACGCCATCCCCTGTTTCCTCAGCTAAATCAGCTCTGCTAGTGAGAGAAAGGATTTTCTCTCGTAAGAGGGCCTAATGCTTGCGAATGGTTGGGGTTTGGTAGGACTTGAGCCTTTGACGTCAGAAAGTTGCGATGGTAGGACTTCAGGAGCTTGTGATTGGGTCGCTGGGACGGAGGGAAGGTTAGTAGCGACCTTGAGTCACAGCTTGTTGCTTTCAGGATGGATTTGGAAAGTCAAATCATTTCTTACTTGTGATGATGCTTGAGCTGATAGTTGTTGCTTGGTTCGACAGGCTTGGGCGATTCACGTAGGTTCGCGTGTGGATGAACTTGATGGTTGCGGGTCGGGGAAGCTCTGTGGCTTGTGGCTTCGAGGTCCTACGATTTTTGGGATGATCAAGCTTGAGGTTGGCGTATGAGTGGTGCCCCTGGTCGTGTGGGCCTTAGGTATCCATAGCCAAGCATTGCCCTCATAGTAGCCTTGTGCACGCAAGAGAGCCTTGGAGACCCAACCCATCTTTGACTGATTACACGTTTATTCCTGTAACTGCATTTGGGCTTCCTAGGTTTAGAGTTTCTGGTTTTATGAGGGTAGGAGTGTCGACCCCTAGGCGGCTGTTACGGTTGTTTAGGCACCCATTGAAGGCGAGGTTGTGGAGCCTTAGCTTTGGCTGGTATGGGTTGCGGTCGATGAGACTCGGGGAGGAGTGGCAGCCGCACACTACCCCCCTCCTTAGAATTGCCTACAGGTGTTTCTATCGGTGGCTTGGTGGCCCGTGATGAGGTTACGCAGCCCTTGCTGAAAGATGTAACAATGCGAACGTTGTCTATTGCTAGGTGGATGCATTGTGATGCGTAGTCGACATTACAGTAGATCTACTTTTTGAAGGTGCGCCCCAGCAATGACTATGTGCGTGCATTTTTTGCATTTGGCAACACGTAAAAAATCATGGAACAGTCTCAGACTCAATAGAAACGGCTACCTTGCACTTGTCGAGTAGTGCATAGAAATGAGCTCCATATGGGCTTAATTTTGCAGTGGTGGGCTGAAGTTGTGGTTGGCCAAGTTGAGTCCAATGATCATAGGTCAGGACGTTGAAGTCTGCTCCCTCGTCGATCAAGGCGGTGAAAGCACATGTTTGTTTTGACGTGACTGTGATACGAAGGTATGCGGGTTCCACGACTTCCTCGTCCTCGTCATCGATTTCAGTGATTGTGGCTATTCGTACCTTGACAGGGGGTTCTAACATTGGTGGCTCGTGCAAAGGATACGTAGGAGGGTAGTACTTCTTGACACGACTGCCATTGAAGAAGCCTATTCCTTTACCGTTTAGGGTCTCGAGTTCAACATTGCTTGTTTGGCTGATTGCACGAACTTTGAAGGGTCCAAGACCTCAAAATTTCATCTTTTGCTTATGCCCTTTAATCGAGTAGAGGAGCACTAAGTCACCCTGTTCGAACTCGCACTGCTTGACGTGCTTGTCAAACCAGCTCTTGCGTCGGGCTTTCTCATAGAGCAGTGCATGGGTGGCAAGAAGACAAGTCTCTGAGAGACATTCGAGCTCAATTAGTCGTTGCGTCCATGCCTCCTTCCCTTCCCATCGCTCTTGAAGCGCTATTCTCAGGCTAGGAATGAAGAACTCCAATGGTAGAATCTCTTTTGTCCCATATGTCAGTCTAAAGGGGATTTGACCGATAGCCATTTTATAAGCGGTTCGGTAAGCCCACAGAGCTGCCATCAACTTGTTGTCCCAGTCTCTGCATGAAGCAGAGACAACCTTGGTTAGGACATTGATAAGAATCTTATTTGTTGATTCGGCCTGGCCGTTTGCCTGTGGGTAGTATGGCGAGGATTTGCAATGGATGATGAGGAAGGTGGACAGGAGATGCGCGATCACTTCATTGATGAAGTGCGTGCCTTGGTCACTGACAAGTTCAATGGGGCAACTGAATCGTGAGATTACTTGCTCCCATAAGAACTTAGTCATCGTTCTAGCGTCGGTTTTTCGTGTGGCTCGCGCTTCTGCCCACTTAGTGAGGTAATTTGTGGCCATAATGATGTACTTAGCCTGCGAATACTGTGCCGCATGACTGATGGGCCCAATGAAATCAATTCTCCATTTTTCGAAGGGTTGTTGAGCAATAACTGGGGTTAATTCCATTCGATCTTTGCGAATTGGGACCTTCGTCCGCTGGCACTCATCACAGTGCTTGACCAATCGTGCTGCGTCGCGGAAAAGCATGGGCCACCACAGTTGAAATTACCACACTTTTCGTGTTGTCGTGTCTCCGCTAAAGTGCCCTCCGGCAATGCCGTCGTACGCTTTTGAGAGCACATCGTGCATCTCATATTTGCATACGCATTTGTGCAACAATCCGTCTTGCCCCAGCCTATAGAGTTGGCGTGCAATTAGCTGGTAGGGCTGGATCTTAAGGATTAATCGCCTGAGCTGGTAGGCAGTCCATGCTCAAGCACTTGGACTATGTCATCTGCCCAATACGGCGTTAGATCAGCCTTAAATAGGTCTCTCTTGCTAGAGAGGTTAAACAGATGGGTGTCGGGCAGCTCATCAATGACACCTTGTCTAGCGGCTTCTCTGGTGGGAATGCGTGATATGTGATCAGCCATGTAATGCTGTTTTCCTTTCCGTACCACTACGGAGAAGTCAAACTCTAAAAGCAGAAGGAGCCATCGAGCTATGCATCCTGTAGCACAAGGTTTGTTTACTACATAAAGCAAGGCTTGATGGTCCACAAAGAAGGTGAAGGGCGTGGCCAAAAGGTAATGTCGGAATTTCTTCACTGCGAATACCATGGCTAATCCCTCTCTTTCCGTTGTCGAGTAATTCATTTCCATCTCAGTGAGTTTTCTGCTAGCAAAGCTCACTGGATAGTCTAAATTGTGTTCGCCAGGCTGGCACAACACTGCCCCCACCGGCAAACTTAGAAGCATCGATATGCACGTGAAAGATAATGGTCTAATCTGGGGCTCGTAGGATTGGTGATGTGGTTAGAGCCTTCTTCAATTCTTTGTATGCCCATTGGCATGCTTCAGTCCATTCGAAGACTATAAGCAGCTTGTATAATGGTCAACGCATAATTGAGTACAAACCGCCGATAGTACCTGGTATGGCCTAGGAAGCATTGAACTTCTTTATAGTTGCTTGGGGATGGAATGTCAACAATGACCCTGACCTTTGAGAAGTCAGTAGCAATGTCGTTCTTCGATACCACGTGCCCTAAAATGCATCCATGCTTCACCCAAAACTAGCACTTTAAGGGGTTCAAGGAGAGACGATATAAACGACACCGCTTAAAGACTGCTCGAAGTTTGTCTAAGTGCTCGATCCAGGTCAAGTGGACACAGAGGTCGTCGACAAAGACTTCTAATTCCTTGCGAAGCATGTGCTTAAAGAAGGTGCACATGAGGCGTTGGAAAGTGGCAGGGGCATTAGTTAACCCAAAGGGCATGACTATGTAAGCAAAGACACCTCACTCAGTGGCGAAGGTAGTCTTATGCATGTCCGCAAGATGCACTTGCACTTGGTTGTACCCTGAGAAGCCGTCCAGGAAATTGTAGGCTTCCTTGCCTGCCACTCTCTCAAGCATGTGCTCGGTGTATGGCAACAGATAGTTGTCTCTCTTAGTGGCAGCGTTTACCTTCTTATAATTGATGCACACTCAGATTTTTCCATTCTTCTTCATCACAATGACTATGGGTGATACCCAGTCTGTGTGCTCAATTTCATAAATGAATCCTGCTCTCATCAGCTTATCAATCTCCTCCTTGACAACATGAGCATGTTTTGGATTCATAAGGTACGATCGTTGCTTGACCGATATTGCATCTGGTGTCATGGGTATGTTGTGAGTCACGACACTTGGATCTACCCCCTTAAGCTCTCCTAAGGACCAGGCGAACATGTCTATGTTCTCTCGCAACAGAGCGATAAGACTCATTTTCTCTTCATTAGTCAAGTCATCAGTAATGAAGACTGGTCGGGGTGGTTCCCCTTCTTGGGCTAGGTCCACCTCCTTGACCTTGGCTGGTCCCTCGATTGGTTCGCTTATCTGTGCTTGATGTTTGGCACCTAACAGAACTACCACTTTATCCCCCTTTTTGAATTTTATAAATCGTTTAGGGAGGTCCTACGGATTTCGCTCTTCTTTCGTTCGAGTATCCCTGGGTTGTTTTGCTCTTTCCTGTCTCAATCGTCTATGCCTCAGGTGGACAGGTAGGTCCCCCTTGGTGCGCTTGGTTGTGGGCGGCCCATGGATCTCTGGATCACTATCCGAGCTAACCTCTGATTCAGAGTCGAATCCCCCTCCTTTGCTAGAGGAGGTGGTCTCCCCTGGTGGGCGCAGTTTAGATGGTGATTTAGTTCTAAATACTGATGTCGTTCCTGGCTAGCCTAATCCCGCTTGCTCGAGGTCTATGGCTCCTACGTGTTCCAACCAGGCGCGATCACATTCCACGCTCATGACTCCTCGCTCCATTCGGAAGATACTCTTTCTCTGCGGCTTGGAGTCTGCTCGTATTTGCTCTATTTCTTGACCTTCAGTGTCGTATTCCACGGTATCTACCTCACCCTCACTTTCATCACTGAAGGATTGGCAGTCTTCGTATTCGTCGTTCGAATCTTCTTCATCAGACTACTCGTCGTCTCCTAGGACTCGATCTATCCCTAGTTGTTGGTCAGGCACCAGGGCCTAGTTATACATGAGGTTTAAGTCATGCACTCTGGTTCATTGCCACTTGGACTCATCTAAGAGATCATGGAGTGGTTTGAGGTTTATAGCTGGATTGCCAGCTAGCTTGTCCGATAAACATTCCAGTATCTCCTAGAGTTCCCTTTTGTTGGTTGGGATGTGGGAGTTGACGAGCTTCGGCTTCCCATGAAGGCTTCCTGCCATCATGTAGACTGGTACGGAGGGTATGTCGTCAGCCTTACCGATTGTTTTGATGGCTTGCTCATATGCCTCGTGATTAGAGAATGGCAGATCGATTGTAGCAAGGACATGCATCCAATCCCACTCGTCCTGTGGGCATGGGATATACATAGTCAAGGGCCTGTAGGACTTCTTGACTTGAGCATTACCCTTGAGCATAGCAGAGATGGCATCTAAGTCGACGGATAAGGTCTTCCAGGTGTCCATCTCTACTCTCACGGCGTCCGTCCTATTGCCAAGGAAGATTAAGCCGTTACCCCAATCTTCGATGACCCTAGGCATTGCGCATCCAGGGGCGGCCTAATAGGATGTCGTAGTCCACTCCCTTCATGACTATAAAGTCAACGGAGAACTGGACACCTGCGATCTTCACTAGCCAATTCTTAAGTATCCCGAATGGCTTGACTCTCATACCGTTTGCTAATGTGACATTAAACCTAGCAGTCTCAACAGGTGGGTTTCCCCAAGTTTGAAGCATTGCGTGGCTAAGCACACTAATCCCAGCCCCAATGTCTACGATTCCCTTCCTCGTTGTATCGCCTAGGGCTAGGACTGGTAAGACTGCATGCATCTCGGAGCCTTCCCAATAGGTGTTGACGTGCAAGGACTTAGGCGTAGAGTGCAATGTGCAGTGTCAAACTTGGTATTTGCGTTTCTGCCTCATGGTCATGAGGGTCTGTTGTGACCTACTCTTGTGACCCTTCCACCCACTGCTTAAGATCTTGCCATAGGGTGGGGTACTGCCTAAGCAGATCTCCCTGCCTAAGTGTTATAGGGGTAGCAATCAACGTGGTTAGGAGATCGTTGGGTGTTCGTCTCTCTCCTAACCTGGATTGTCCTGGCCAGTGGCCGTGGACTGAACCGCGGCCTTGTAGCAGTGCCGAGGCTTGGGCGGCACCGCTTGTGGTGCAGTTGCTTCTCTTGACTTTGGTTATGGGAGCGAGGTTGGCATACTTATGCTGGAGAGATCATTGATCCCATCCTCTATGATGGGCTCAACGTATTTTAGATGTTCTTGGGCTTCCCTCACCCATTCTCTCACCTTTTCTATGGCCTCTAATTGTCGCTTTGGGTGCGGGTATTCCCCTACCTTAGCGCTTCCCTTTTCGGCCGTCTTAGGGGCTGACGTCTCTGCTTCTGCGTCGGAGACCTTCTTTCCAACGGGCAGAGTCGTAGCGCTCTCAGTTTTTAGTGCAATTTTAGCTTCCGACTTCCTCCTTTGTCTTCTATGGCTCTTCTTTCCTATCGAGGTTGCATCGAGATTGCTAGGTCTTGGCAGAGAAATGCCGGCCTGCTTCGTTTGGGTCTTCTTTCCTATCGAGGCTGCATCGAGATTGCTAGGTCCTGGAAGAGAAATGCCGGACTGCTTCGTTTGGGCACGGGTCATGACCCGCAATGGGATGGGAGTAGCCTCCCCATCATGGTTCTCGACGCCGAACAGCCCCAATGGGACAGATGGCTCATTGGCTGAGCTAGATGACAGCTTTCGCCTTGGGCAATCGACGAAGAGATGGGTGATTCCGCACTCAGCACACCTTTGGTCAGCCTTGTCTTTGTTTTGCTGCTCCCTTTCAGGGCAGCGTGATGAGACATGACCTGGGTGGCCACAGGTCCAACAGGTGATTGGATCCTGCGTCTGTCCTCTTAGGTCTTTACCTCGTCCTCTTCCTAATGCCATCACCGAGACTGAGCGATAATCCATGAGGACAATGTTGCCCTCATCGTCATGCGAGACGTAAGGGCATATGTAAGCTTCCTCCTCGTTTGGTTCTTCCACATAGTGGATAGGAGCGTCACTCGGTGGATGGGTTACGTAAGGACCAGGCGGTCTAGGAATGCATGTAGGATTTATTTCCATCCTAGGAATGGTTGGCTTAATGTCTTTAGGTGCAGGGAGGGCCAATGGGTCACTAGGTAAGGTTGGCCATATGGTTGTGAGTATGGAAGTCTCCTTGGCAGTCTACAATGCGCGACGTCATGACCGAACCTACTGCAATTAGCGCAAGGTCTTGACCTAGGGTCTTGACACTCGGCTGGCAAGTGATTTCCGCCACAGTACACACATTGGATGTGTGGGCGCGTTGGTCGTCTCAACATATCTTGCAACTTGGCTAGTTCCATTCTAACGTCAACCAAGTCTTGATTCGTTTCGGTGGTTTTCCCCTTATCCTGGGATGATGGGGCTGATCGCTTACTCAAGGCTGACGCTCTCTTTGAGCTTCGCGAGTTGGTCTCCTCTAGGTTTGCGCTTCTAGAGCTCCTCTCCTTCAGCTGATCCTCAACTCGGATGGCCTCCTCAAAGACCCTGACTAGCATGTCTCGTTGCAAGCTCGAGTTGCCTGCCAAAGCCTTGTATAGTTCCTCATTCTAAATCCTGTTGATGAATACAGTTGATGCTACTATTTCTGTCGGTCGCTCTCCAGTAAGGATACTCTTGAAGAGACTCCGCACACGGGTCACGTAATCGCAAATGTTCTCCTCTTTCTGCTTGACGTTCATCAAGCGTACTAGTAGATTATCAGAGTACCCAGGCTCTGCAAATCTCTTAATGAAGAGATCCTTGAGGCCATCGAAGTTGGCTAGCTTTGCGTTATCTAAGCTCGTGTATCACGTCCTATCCTTGCCACCCAAGCAAAGCCCGAACGCTTGAGAGCATTGAATTAGGCCGTTGAGGCCATTCGCCTTGCAGACTTGCTCAAACTGCTCAACAAAGCTGTATGGATCGTCATGGGGTTGATACTTATCGAGTTGCTTGGCGACAATAGGGATTTTAGCCTGGCTATTTGAGTCCTAGTTTGCTCCTAATCCTGCGAGCAACGCTAGAGTTGTGGCACTTTACTCTACAGCCATGTTATCGAGCAATCGCTTTATGAGAAGCTCACTTAGCATCAAGTCTCCCTCTAGAGCCCTCTCATGGTCCGTTCGATTCCTGCCAGCCAATTCAATACTCGCTGCACCTCTCGCAACTCCATGCCTTGCCTTTGGTTCCTAGCCTGCTGATCCCTATTGTACTCAACCATGCTTTGCAATGCTTTGCGGGCTAACTTTCTCTCCTCTTCTAGATCTGCGATAATAGCGTATGTTGTCCTACCGCGGTGCTTGTATAGAGCATGAGCATCGTAACTGTTGACCAACTACTGAACAGCATCTGGAAAGGCTTCTAAGTCGAATTCCTCGCTAGATCTGCGGTCTGAACTTTCTTCTGCCATTGTTGGGTTATCGTGCTCCACCAAGCTATCGATCAGGTTCAGTAGACTCGTTAGATCCACTTCGTTGGCGCATTGATGGTTTGTCTATGTATTGGGTTCTCTCCTATTGGTGGGTTCCTTGAGTGGTGTATCTGGGTGAGTTCCTTCAGTTATTTAATACAGTCCTCAATTTATG
Source organism: Lygodium microphyllum (assembly GCF_053477565.2). Lineage (NCBI taxonomy): Eukaryota > Viridiplantae > Streptophyta > Polypodiopsida > Schizaeales > Lygodiaceae > Lygodium > Lygodium microphyllum. Next base: position 127,871,543 of record NC_141137.1, on the reverse strand, counting down.
GCCACTCAGTGTGTCTTTCCTCGTGCACTTGTGCTCAATCAGGCTTTCAGTTTCCTTAAGTGTACTTCAAGTGCGAAAATTCAGGGTGAGTGCAGCAACCACTTCCTAGTCGTCTTACACACTCTCGCGTTGTTTTGGGCCGAATAGGCTTGTTGGTCAACTTCATGGTCTTCTTGTTAGGGTTTAGGGTTTCCCTAAGATGTTGCCTCATTCGGCCTTACAGCTCAGCGGATCACGTCTAAGCCTCCGGATCTCGCAACTGCCCACTTCTAGCTGATAAGCAGTGGCGCCCTACGATTTTGCCTATTTCGCGTGCCAGAATCAAGTTCTGAGCACCCTACGGGCTTTCGACAGTTTGAGATGCTGAGTCCTAGCCGGGTCAGGTCAAATTTCTGAAAATCTGGTAAAAATCTACACTCGGCCCAATTGGTCCGAATTGCAGGGTCCGAGTGGGTTACTCGGATGGGCCGAGGACCGAATTCGGGACTTGGACAGGGTGGACTCGGACAAAGTCACTCAGACGAATTCGTTCGGATGGGCCGAGTGGTTGACTCGGACAAGGTTGCTCGAACAGGCTGAGGCAAATGGGCTGAGGGCCGAATTTGACACGTGGTAGAGGGCCGGATTTATCCACGGTCCGAATGATAGACTCGGACAGGCCGATTAGGGTTTTGGTCGGATGGGCTGAATGGCGAGGGGTTGAGGGCCGATTCTGGGACTCGGCCCGGAAGTGGTCATTCGGACGACAGCGCATGTAAACAGTGCAAACTCTATTTCGATCTTTTCTCGTGCTTCACTCAATCAAACCAAGCATAACCCTCCAGATCCTCTTAAGGGAGTAAGAGAAGATATTCATATACCTGGATGGAGTGGCGGGCTCGTCGTTGGTGCGATCGAATCGAATCGGCTGGTAGCTCTCTCTCTCTCTCTTTCACACTGAACTATTGCAAATGAGTGCTTCCTTGGCCTCTTGGCTCTTATACCCCTTCCTGGGTATGGTGTTGATGCCCCCAATCACTCACTTACCAATCTTAAGCATTGCAAGCGAGTTTTTTTGCCATTTTTGCATAATTTTTTGCCTTGTTTTTCCACAGTAAACCCTACCCTTCTCCGTGCGATTTCCTAATCCTATCCTACTCTAAATGCAACACGAATCAAAAGCAAAATACCGAATTGATTTCTCCATGTTTCCTTATCATCAAACAAACAAAATAACCCAAAATACTTACTTGTTTTGAAGATCAAAAACACCCAAACTTCCTACCTATCTCAAGCTCCGGTTCGGGGATGAATCCCTTACTTCAATGCTCGATATGAGGCGCGCAAGTGCTCAAGCTTGAATCCGTGGTCCCAGCAACGGAACCAAAATGTGGGAGCTTTCGCTCAACCGCCAAGACCCAGGACCGCTTATTGTTTCAAGCGTTCCAAGCAAGCTCTAATGGCTATCTCTCACCTAGCCGACGCGCCGTCAATCCTACAAGTGTAGTGAGCTTACCTTAGTGTCGATATGAGTTGCCTCCTCTCTTCCACACACCAGTAGCTCCACGATCCTAGATGCTAGCTCAAGCATCCTCAAGCCTCCTCCACCTCCAAGCTCCATCCTCCATAGCCGCGCGCACAAGAAGACAGAAGGGAAGAGAAGAAGAAGAAGAGGAGATGGTGAAGAGCTTCACCCTCTTGATCCCTCACTCTCACACACACTCACTCCCTCACACTCTCACACTCCCTCTCTCAAGAGTACACACAAGCAAGAAGGTGATAAGAAGAGAAGAAGAAGAAGACTCCTTTTTGCCATACACCAAAGAATGATCTCTTATTCACTTTTTGAACTTTATATATACAAACCCTAAAATCCCATGGGCACCCATCCCTTTTTTACATGATCGGCCATTGTGGCAAGGTCCTTTTTCCATTTTCCTCTTTAAGCCTCGTGCCTCTAGCCTACACCCATCTAATATTTTACAATGGGCAGCATAGGAGGGAGCTTGGTGCTCTTTTACAAGAATTTTCTGAGTTTTTCGAGGCACCTTTTCTTTTAAGGTTGCGCTTTTTGCCCCGGTTCATCTTTAGAGGCCGCCTGTGTGTCTTTGCTCTTTTTCCATCTTCCTTTGCTTTTCCTCCATTTTTCACCATCTTGACTTGGGGTTAACAAAGGATTTCTCTAGTGTGAGCACCCCAGTCTTACCCTCTCGACCAAGGTCAAGAGATGCACCCATGCCATGGGCAGCACCACCCAAGAGAAGCTTAGGAGCCAGGGCCAGCAAAACACACACGGCCAATGGCCTAGAGGTGTGGGAATGGAGGAGAGACAAATGATGAGTAACCTCCTTACGACATTAGTAACCACCCTAGTAACCCTAAGCCTAGGAGACCTGCTTAGGCAGCATCCGATGCTTTGGCTGGAACTAAAGCACTGGATGGAGGAACCAAATGAGCAAATTGCTGCTGACCTATATGAGCACGATGCAGTCACACAGATACCAAGCTTAACGCTGCACTCAGTGCATAAATCTCTACATGTAAATGCTTTTTGGGAGGGCACCGAGATGCACGCTGTGCTACTTATCCTGGCCTTAGGAGACATGACTCGGAAAGGAATCGTAGACATGGGCGCACGCGTTAGTGTCTTGAGCCACATAGTCTTGCAGGCCTGGGAAAACCCTCCCATCGAGACTGCTAAGTTCAATGTCACACTAGCAAATGGAACAAAGGTAAGGCCATTTGGAGTTTTAAAGAATTGGCCAGTGAAGATTGCAAGTGTCTAGTTCTCTGTACACTTCATTGTTATGAAGGGAGTGGACTACGACATCCTGCTAGGCCGACCCTGGATGAGGAATGCAAGAGTCATCGAGGATTGGGGCAATGGTCTAATCTTCTTAGGGAATCGAAAGGAAGCAGTAAGGGTGGAGATGGATACCTGGAAGACAACACTTGTTGATCTAGATGCCATCTCAGCCACATTGAGGGGTGACACGCAACCAACCACATTGTATGGGCCTCTAACCAACTATATCCCCTGCCCTGAGGATGAGCAAGATTGGATGCATGTCCTTGCAACCATTGATCTCCCATTCTCAGATGATGAGGAGTATAAGCAAGCCACACAAGCCATGTGCACGCCAAATGAGGAACACTCAGTACCACTCTGCATGATGGCAAGAAGTGCGTGTAATCGACCCAAACCTGTCACTTTTCATGTCGTAAATAATAAGCTAGAACTCAAGGAGATCCTAGAGTATTTGATAGGCAGATTGGAGGGTAATCCTTCCGCTAATCTCTTGCCCCTTAAAGACCTCCTGGGTGAGCACAAGTGGAAGTGGACCAAAGTTCACGACCTAAACTTGCTATACAATTGGACTCTAGTCACCGACGAGAAAGAGGCTAGAAAGGATGACCTAGGAGACGAGTAGTCAGGGAGTGATGGTTCTGATAATGAATATGAGGATTGTTTCTCCATCAGTGAGGAGAGCGAGGAGGAAATGGATACCGTGGAGTATGATACTAATGGAAGGGTGATAGAGTAGATAAGAGCACACTCCAGGCCCCGAGAAAGGAATGCATATGGAACAAGAGAGGAGTTATGAGATTGGATTGCAATCGCTCTTGGTTGGAACACATAGGGACAGTGGATTATGAGCAGGTTGGAATTGCCCAACCACCAGTGGTACATGTGTTTAGGATAGATGCACCTACTGGACTACAACCACTCGGGGAGACTCCTTCCTCCAGTGAGGGCTATGAGTTCAACTTGGAGTCTGAAGTCAGTATGGAGAGCGACCCTAAAATACCCATGCCATCCAAAACCAAACGCACCAAGGGGGACTTGCCGGTCCATCTAAGGTGCAATCGGCCAAAGGAGGAAAGAAAGAAATAAACAAAAGAGTCCGATGTAGAACGACAAAAGAAACCACTGGACCTACCCAAGCACTTCACTAAGTTCAAGAAGGGTGACAAAGTGGTGGTCTTGCTAGGAGCAAAGAGGCAGGGCCAGACCAACGAGCCTATTGAAGGACACGCCAAGGTCAAGGAAGTCAACCTGGCAGGGGAAGGTGAGAAGCCTCGACCTATATTCATAGCTGAAGACCTAACCAAGGATGAGGAGGCTAGCCTTGTTGCTCTTCTACAAGAGTACGTGGATGTGTTTGCCTGGTCTTAAGGGAGTCAACCCCAAGGTTGTGACCCACAACATCCCTATGGTCCTTGACGATGTCCCTGTAAAACAACGCCCTTACCCCATGAATCCAAAGCATGCCCATGCAGTAAAAGAGGAGATTGATAAACTCATGAGAGCAAGATTCATCTACGAAATAGAGCACACGGACTGGGTATCACCAATAGTGATCGTTATGAAGAAAAACAGAAAGATCCGAGTGTGCGTCAACTACAAGAAAGTCAATGCCACTATGAGAAGAGATAACTACCCATTGCCATACACTGAGCACATGCTTGAGAGGGTGGCAGGTAAACAAGCCTACAATTTCTTGGACGACTTCCTGGGCTACAATAAAGTGCAAGTACACCCCGACGACAGGCACAAGACTGCCTTTGCTACAGAATGGGGGGTATTCGCCTACATCATTATGCCCTTTGGGCTAATGAACGCGCCCGCAACCTTCCAACGCCTGATGTGCATGATCTTCAAATACATGCTTAGACGTGAGCTAGAGGTTGTTTATGGACGATCTATGCGTACACTCTAGCTGAGCGGAACACTTAGAGAAACTACGTGCAGCCTTTGAGCGGTGTCAACTTTATAATCTCTCGTTGAACCCCTTGAAGTGCCAATTTTGGGTGAAACACAGATGCATCCTAGGGCACGTGGTGTCCAAGAACAGCATTGCCACTAATTTCTTGAAGATCATGGCTATTGTTGACTCGCCACCACCCAACAATTATAAAGGTGTTTAGTGCTTCTTAGGTCACACAAGGTACTATCAGCACTTTGTACTAGATTATGCACTAATCGCAAGACCATTGTACAAGCTGCTAATTGTATTCAAGTGGACCAAAGAATGCCAATGCACTTATGAAGAATTGAAAAAGGCTCTTATCACCGCACCCATCTTACGAGCCCCAGATTGGACTAGAACGTTCCATGTACATATAGATGCATCTAAGTTTGCCATTGGAGCTATTTTGTGCCAACCTGGCGAACACAACCTTGATTACCCAGTGAGCTTTGCTAGTGAGCAGCTCACTGACACGGAGATGAACTATTCCACTACGGAAAGGGAGAGGCTAGCCATGGTGTTTGTCATTAAGAAATTTAGACATTATCTTTTGGCCACACCCTTTACCTTTCTTGTTGACCATCAAGCATTGCTCTATCTAGTGAACAAGCCTTGCGCTACAGGACGCATTGCACAATGGTTATTGCTTCTTTTAGAGTTTGAATTCCATGTGGTTATACGCAAAGGAAAATAGCATTATATGGCAGATCACATGTCTCGCATACCCATAAGTGAAGCCGCTAGACAAGGCATAATGGACGACCTTCCAAATGCACATCTCTTTGGCCTATCCAGTGACAAGGAATTATTCAAGGCTGATTTAATGCCATAGTGCGCTGACGATGCCATCCATGTGCTCGAACATGGTCTACTCGAGAGACCTGTCAAGAAGGCCAAGCTTAGGAGGCTTATTGTGAAGATCCAACCCTATCAGCTGATTGCCGTTCAACTCTATAGGTTAGGGCAAGATGGGTTGCTATGCAAGTGTGTGTGCGAACATGAGATGCATGACATGTTGAGAGAGGCACATGCTGGAATCGCTGGGGGGCATTTCAGTGGAGACATGACAGTCCACAAGGTGGTGCAGTCTCAAATGTGGTGGTCCATGCTATTTCGTAACACAGCTAGATTTGTCAAGCACTGTGATGAGTGCCAAAGGACCAATGTCCTTGTGCGAAAGGACAAAATGGAATTGACCCTCGTAAAAGCACGACAACCTTTCGAGAAATGGGGCATTGACTTCATCGGACCCATTAGTCCTACGGCCCACTATGCATAGGATCGATATATCATCGTAGCAACTGACTATTTGACAAAATGGGATGAAGCAAGAGCCACAAGGAAGAACGATGCAAGGACCACAACGAAGTTCTTATGGGAGCAGGTCATCTCCAGATTTGGTTGCCCTATTGAGATAGTGAGCGACCAGGGCACCCACTTCATCAATGAGGTGATTGCCCACCTACTCTCAACCTTCTCGATCATCCATAGGAAGTCTTCACCATATTATCCCCAAGCCAATGGCCAAGCATAATCAACGAATAAGATCCTAGTCAACGTGCTCACAAAGGTGGTTTCCACTTCTCGGAGTTACTGGGATAACAAGCTCATGGCAGCTTTATGGGCCTATTGAATAGCCTATAAAACGGTTGTGGGACAAACGCCCTTCAGGCTGACATATGGAATCGAGGCTATCCTACCTTTAGAATTTTTTATCCCTAGCTTGACGATAGCGGTGCAAGAGCATTGGGAAGGGAAAGAGGCTTGGACTAACCGTCTTATCGAGTTGGAACGCCTCATTAAAACTAGACTCATCACCACCCACGCTCTAATTTGCAAAAAGACGCGAAGAAAGATGTGGTTTGATAAGCATGTCAAACAATGTGATTTTGACCAGGGCGACCTTGTGTTGTTGTACTATGTGAATCCTTTACATGAGCCCCCTATGATAGAGGCCCCTGTCCATATCCACATTGCAACCATCACCGAGATAGAGGATGATGAGGAAGCTGTTGCTCCAACTTATTTACGAATCACGGCCACAACCCAAAAGACACATTCTTTTGATGCATTGATCAATGAGGGAGCTGACTTCAATATCCTAACCCATGCTCATCGGACCCTCATTGATCAACCCTAGTTGCATCCAACTAACACTAAACTTAGCCCATTTGGGGGTGAATCCTATGCACTCCTTGGGAAGTGCCACATCATTGTCTCAATTGAGTCTGAAAGTTTGCCAATCATCTTCTATGTGTTGCCCAACACGAAGGAGGCATGCAAGGTGTCGCTGCCAGGGCATAGTTTCAAAAAACAAACCCATTGTTACGTCGATTATGACATGCAGCGCATCCACCTTGCCATAGGAAATGTGCATGTCATGACAACTTTCAACAAGGGCAGTGCGGGTCCCTCCAAGACCGCCACTCCACCAATAGACAAGACCATGCCTAAGGCTAAGGAGGGGAGTCGTGATGTGTCACACCCCACTCAACCTACAAAACACCACCCCACTAAACCCACTCCTAAGGTTAAGCAACCTACATTTCAATGGGTACCTAAACATCAAGGCAAGCCTTCCCACAATAAGAAAATGCGACCCTGTAGACCTAGGAACTCTCATGCAAAGCCTAGAAAGTAGCCTAGATGCCAAAGCCGTAAACACACCCTTAAGCCGCGATGGATCCCCATAACCCTATTACGTACTCAAGGATACTATGAGGACAACAGCTGGATTTGGGTGCCCAAGACATCAGTCCTTAAGAATAAACCCCTTACACAGCTTGTGGCCACACCTGCTTCAAGCAACGTGTTCACCAAACAACCATCCATACCTAAGACCCAAGCTGTCAAATCTATGACAATCACAAAGGCCGAAGCCCCAAAACCTAAGCCCATCTATTGGCCAAAGCTGCAACCCGTTTGCTTTGAACCAACCACTACTGATGCTAGAGCAAAGTCTCTAGAGACTCGACCAATCAGTCTCGTGCAGCCTGAACCCACTATGTCTCTCGAGATCTCACAAACCCATCAACTTATGCAGCAGCTAGATGTCCTACAATCATCTAATGTGACCGACTCTTGCATGCTCAAAGCAGCTCATGATGAAGGTTGCACGTCTTCCAAGCTGCATGACACACAACTATCCTTCCAAGCGGATGCTCATTCCAAGGAGCAATCTAGCGGAACATCATCAATAATGCATCCATCTAGTTCTATTCCACCGTAGCCACCAGCAAGTCTTAGGCCTTCATATGAGAGACACTCATTTCTTGCTATGGCCAAAAACCTTGCTTCCAATTGAGGTGATGACTTGGTTACTTGCATTAAAATGCTAGACATCACATTCACGACCTTCGCCCGAGAGCGGCTAGACCTTGGCCTTCTTGATGAGCCACTTGCTTTTGAAGTCTGTGCTTTACCATGCACCTAGGAAGAGTATGAGCTCATGACCATCAAATTCCCCAAGGTTGCAGCTAAGCTTATCGCTAGGTGAAGTCTCAAAGGAGCAAGCAATCATCAAGAGGATGCTGACCTCATACCAAAAGCCTCCTGGCTCTGTACCAATCCAAGAGCTTGAAGAGCTTCTGAGTCTTGCAAATCAAGGCTGCAGAATATGATCCCATGTATGTAGAAGAAGGCAAGAGCTTGCAGAGCAAGCCCAGAGGAGAGTGAGAGTACGGCAACAGCAACTCCCCGAAGAGCCCATGCTGATACGCAAGGATCCCCATCTTGTCAATTGGTCTCAAGAGTTGACTATATGGCGACAGTGGGAGTTCTAGACACGACCATTTGAGCTATCCTTTTCTTATCCATGAGTTTTGGATCGTGTTCTACCCTTGGAGATGATGGCAAGAATCAACAGAATGGATAATGACCTCGCAAACAGATGGATAGAGGAGAGAAACATTGCGGTTACCAGATGGAGGTAAGAACCAGCATATTATCGGCAAGACAAGGTGAACCGGGTTCCCAAGACCCCGTCCAAGGCTACAAGGTGCAGCCGAAGTGGAGGAGGAGGATTTGGGGTACCAACTTTGATGCATGGACTGCTTTCTGCAGCTCATTGCCTGAAGAGTAGAACGACCCCATCTACATGCCTTACCCCCACAGACACGGAGTCAACCATGACAGGAAACTGCACGGGCCCCTGGACTTTCCAACAATCTACAATGTCAATGCATAGACTCCCAAGGGATGCTTGGTTTTTAGATTGGAGGATATCCTTCCATCCATCAACTACTTCCTCGAGGATTTCTCCTCATGTCTAGACTCGGAATTTATAGTAACTTGTAATTACCTTAGGCTCATTAAGTTCTTGCTTAAGCAAAAGCTTGCAGAGCTAAGGAAGCCCACCTTCCCCCGCTCTTTTTTGATATCAACTTAGGCATTGATAGTCGTGCCATGGCTAGGCTCATGATGAGGGCGACCTTACTCCCCTCCTTTTGCACGGAAATCCTAGAAGACATGAGCGATACCCGCTTCACGAGATGTAACTATCCCTTTTTGTCATCAACACCTCTGAAGTAAGAGCTAGCATCAAAGAACATCTACAAAGTTGCGCATTTTTGACTAAGTGCCTAAAGCCACCTCATGGACCATTCGAGGATTTTAGGAATACAGCAGAATAATTTTTATTTTTTATTTTTTATTTTTTGTATTCCAGTCGTAGCCATGATCAATAAGTCATCCAAAATAAAAGAAAAGAGAGAGAAAACGTAAAAGAGAGAGAGAGAGAGAGAGAGAGAGAGAGAGAGAGAGAAAGAGAAAAAAGAAACGAAAAGAGGTTAGTACCAGGAATGAAAAGAAAGAGGGCACTAGAGGACAAAAAGGTGCAAGAAAGAGAGAAGCAAATGTTTGAGCTCCCCATGAAACATCTTGAGTGCCACATTCACTGCACCTAGGGTTTCCACCTAGCCCCTTCTCCACCTCATGCTTAGGGCACATCAAGGGCAGGACTACCAGACCTATCACCCTAAGCTCTACACCACACCCATGACGACTCACGAACTGGGTCCTCAAGTGTGAGACAACACCATGGGCTTGTCCAAACTCCCAGTTCCATCGCCACATGCATTGCATGCACCACGGAGAGGTAGACACACCCCTTAGGAAGTGCACAACTTTGCCTTGTAGTTTAAGATCGGGCCGTATCAAGGAGAAAGCACATCAACCAATGGATCCACCCCAACACCATTTTCAATTTCAAGGGCAAATCTTTGTCAAGATAAATTAGATCTTTGTCAAGACACCTTTTCGGAGGGACCGAATTCAACACCATTTTCAATTTCAAGGATGAATCCCCCCAACACCATCCTCGACAAGGGCATGCATACAAACTCAAAAGGCCACCCGGCCACCAACACCTGCCATAGCAGTCCCTTCCACCCACATCTTCGGTACATGCCAAGGCCTGCTACCTATGATGGTGAGTGCCATGGGACTGGCACTCGGCTAGGAGGGGGGTAATGTTTACTATAACACTAGTGACTGGAAAAAGTGGGAAAATAGAAAAATTTGAGAAGTAGGAAAAGGCGTAGGGCAGGCATGGAGAAGGCACCTATAAGAATAATAAGTCCATAAAAAATCCAAAAGCATGGAAACAATCGCCAAAAGTCCAAGGAGCAGCCGCCGAAGTCTGGAGGAGTTAAAAGCAAGAAAGAGCGCTAGGCTCCATCCTGTGCAAATTGTGAACTTAGAAGGGCAGTAGGACTAGCTAGGAAGTGAAAGAATGGAGAAAAAGGGCTTAGCTGGCCATGTAAAATTGAGGATGACCACCTGTGGGAAGTAGGGCATGTATATAAACTTGAAAAGTGAATGAGAAGCTCATTCTTGTGTGTGGCAAAAAGCTTCTTCTTCTTTTTCTCTTCTTCTCTTCTTCTCTTCTTCTTGCCTTCTTGCTTGTGCTTGAGAGAGGGAGTGAGTGAGTGTGTGAGAGTGAGGGATTGAGGAGAAGAAGCTCCCCATCTCCTCTCTTCATCTTCTTCTCTTCTCTACTCTTCTCTTGTCTCGCATGGCTATGGAGGATGGAGCTTGTTGGAGAGGGATTGAGGTTGCTTGAGCTTGCCTAAAGGATTGTGGAGCTATCGCATGCACGGGAGAGGAGGGTACTCGATCGGGCATCAAGGTAAGCTCACTACACCCCATAGGTAGGGAGGATGCGTCTGCTATGTGAGAGGTAGCCATGGCCACTCGGCTTGAAATGCTTGACCAATAAGCAGTCTGTAGGTCTCGGGGGCTGAGCTTGTAGCTCCCTTCATTGTCGCAATGATGACATGCCACATTAGCATTTCTCCCATGAGACTTGCTATGCGACTTACCATGTGATTGAGACCTAGACTTCTACGAGTCTCTGCCACGTCCATACCCATGGTCATTCTTTTCATTACCATATTTGCCTCTAATAGTCAAAGCATGCAACACACAAGAGGCATCCAAGTTCTTACATTTGATTTCTTCCTGTAGAAGAGCATCTCTACATCATGCAAGTTCAAAATAGTAGCAGGAGCACATAAGGCAATGTGGAATACATCCCATGACTCACTCAAAGTCCTAAGTAAAAATAATGGAGTAACCTCATCATTAAAGGTAATGCCCTGCGAAGTCAAGTTCTTGAGAATAGCATGGAACTAGCTCAAATGAGTAGACATTGTCATATTCTCCTTCATTCCCAGGCCCATAAGTTACTTTAGCCAATACATACGACTTGCTGGACTTTTCTTGTCATAAAGGTTCTTAATTTTATCCCAAAGCTGCCAAGCACTCAGTGCTTCCTCAACCACATTGTAATGCACATGTTTGATGAGAGACAGGATGAGGGTGGACTTGCATAACTCATCAAGCTCATCCCATTTGTCATTAGTCATAGTTTCAGGCTGCTCGCCATACATCCTTAGTGGCTTGATCTAAGATTTCTGCACCAATACCTGCTGCCAAACAAACTTGGTACTTCCAATAGACATAATTCGTACCATCAAGCTTAGTGATGCTAAAGATAGCACTTTTAGTGGAAGAAGATGCCATATTGCAGTCCATAATGGTGCAGACACTTTAAAACTGCTTGATGTTTTCTATTGTAAATAGCCAAAATACCACCAAAACCCAAGGCAAAATGACCACGAACTGATAGCTAGTGATGGTGTGTCCACCAAGTACCATCAAAAGTACTTAAATTCAAGATGATTCAGCATGAAAATTCCACGTTAATCCATGCATAACTACTTGCCGTAATAAATTCTAGCCAAGTACAATGAGAGCAAAATGTAGGCAAAATTAATGCACAAAGTCAACCTCTGATTGTCAAAGCATAACCGTTACCAAGCGGGCATAAATGAACAAGTGACAATCATATGGACATTGAGCAAACACCTAAGCATGTCAAATGAATCCGTTAGTAAGCTAGCACACCCCCTGTAATAGGGCAAAGTCTACATAGCACTGGCAAGACCTGACACAAAGAGCTGTATGCTCAAGGAGTGCAAAGCCCAAATCAGCCCAAGTACATATGTGAGGACCACGGCATATCAACCATGCAACATCCAAGTGAAGATCCCAGTCTCAAGTATCCGAATGCTCAAGTAGCATAAACCGCCTGTGTCAAGCATATCAAGACGCTCCCACTAGCACAAAAGCCGTAAATATCAAGCAAATAAGGGTATATGTTAGCACTAGTGATAGAAGATCCAAGATCAAGCATCAATAAGACCTCGTGAGCATATAGGTCATGTGGCATCCTTACATAACATCCATAAACATCAAGTACATCCAAATTGTAACTCTAGAAAGTCGAGAAATAGGCAGGCAATCAAATGCCAAGCCAAAGCAAGGCTCAGTAGCATCCAACTTCAAATAATGTAATGGGCATGTAGTAGTGGCATAGGCCAAGCATGTTAAGACCGGTGAGACATGAGCAAAGTACATGCCATAAGTATAGTAGAGATGAAGATCCAAATGCTATGCAAAGAGAGCTCAAGCTCAACCAATGATTCAAGAGTAAATCCAAGCTCTATGTCGATCCCCGAGAGTCACTACATCAATGCATACATCCAAGACATAGCCAGAATGCAAAAGGCATATCCAAACATAAGCCAAAGAGCTTCAGCTCACCCTGAATATTATAGCAACAAATAAACATCCAAAACTGAGCAAACAGTGGCTCAATCCAAGCTAAAAACCATAGACAAACCATATGCATAGTTTCCCATATGTATAGGCACCAATCAAGCATAACCGAGTATCAAATGACCATGTAGCATAAGCATAAAATGTAATGACAGGGGGACTGCCCTATTTTGGGCTACCTGTGGACTATGTAAAATAGTCAATGGCTGAGCAAATTCAGCCCCAAAAGCATCTCATATCAAAGGCATACATTCCCTTAGCATTCGAGATGCATTCGGGACCAACCGAGTAACCAATGTCAATTCCAACCAAGCATAAACATAAAGTGTTGATGTAACACTATTTATGGCTGCCTGTGGACTATGGAAAATAGTCCTAGACTGAGGTAAATCAGTCCACGAATCAATGCCAATGATAACCACTAATGTCGAGCATCAAGGGAGTGTTCCCAAGTGCCAAATGAAGTGTTTTCAAGTTGCCAATGAGTGCTAAGGGATGATTGAAGTAAAAAATGAAATTTTTGCAGGTCTTCAAGCTGGCCCAAACTGATCTAGGGCTTGTGGAAGGGCTGGGCAAGGTCAAGCATAGTCAAGGACCCCAAGAGCTCCCTCTTGCAAAGCCATTGGTAGAGAGTAGACATCACAAGTAAGAGGACATGGCTGCCCTGATTCACAAAACCTGTGGATTGAAGTAAAATAACAAAAATGAGTTTTTGATAGCTATTAAGACCTCTAAGCATCGGGGAGTTTTCAGTAGTGTATGTCATCATCATTGGGGCATAACAGGCATCAGCATCGCTTATTGCAACATAATGAAGGACTCCAGACAATGAGGAGTCCATATGCAGGGGTGATTATGAATGAGAGATAGACCAAGAATAGCTTTTGCTTTGTTTAGGAGAAAGCTTAGATGAGAAGAAAGAGTAAAATATTAGTAAGTAAGGGCAACCTATTTGAGGAAAAAGACAAGGATCTCAAAGCTACCATGGCTACCCTGTTGTAAGTATAGGAAGCTTCAACCTTAAGGAAAGGATCATAGTTTTGGTGTACATGCATGTGAAGCTTTTTGGGTGTAAGTATGGTTGCGAACGACCTTCATAAGGGGCCTTCATGAAAGTGGTTTGGGAGGCTTTTGAAGCTTCTCAACTATCATAATATTGGTCATGAGTAACTCCTTCTATGAGGTGATAGCTTTGGGAGGTAATTCTTTTTTTGACAAGTCATTAAATAACATACATTATGAATAGTCTTGTTCATGTTCCAGCTCCTTAGGTTTTTATCAGGTAGGAGTTAAGGTTACATGTTAATAGTTTTGTGAGGTTAAGGTCTCTTGCCACTCTTGTAAACCAAAGGGCAACCTATTTGAGGTAAAGAAAGCTACCATGGCCACTTGTGAGTATAGGAAGTTTCAACCTTGAGGGAAGGATCATAGTTTTGGTGAAGAGGAATGTGAAGCTTTTTGGATGTAAGTATGGTTGCCAACAATCTTCATGAGTGCCTTCATGGAAGTTGTTTGGGAGGCATTTGAAGCTTCTTAACTATCATAAGCTTAATCATGGGCAACTTTTTCTATGATGTGATAGCTTTGGGAGGTAACTTGATGCAATTTTGCTGCAAGTCTTTAAATAGCAAAGATTATGACTAATCTTGTTCATGTTTGAACTCGTTAGATTTTTATTAATTAAGCGTTAAGCTTAAGGTCTCTTTCCACTCTTGTAAATTTACATGAAAATTAATCATGTGGATGTAATTGAGATTGCTATGTTTTTCAATAATTGCATAAAATCATTGAGATGAATATACGATAACCTATTAAACAACTTACATGATACAATTCCAACTCAAAGGGAGGCAACATTTCAATGTAAAGGGTTTGAGGAAGTTGGGTTCCACCATGTATAGATGTGATATGTGTGATCACACTTAGGACCATCGAGTCACATTTTCCCCTTTGCTTTGTACATATGCCCATTTGCTCTAGTGCAAACTTAGTCTTATTAGTCTTCTATGTCGATACTTCTCAATACACTTTATGATGTGTGTTCTTAAGTTTCTTCTTCTCCACATTTTCCCCTTGGCTTTGTACATATGCCCATTTGCTCTAGTGCAAAATTAGTCTTATTAGTCTTCTATGTCAATACTTCTCAATACACTTTATGATGTGTGTTCTTAAGTTTCTTCTTCTCCAAGTTGTACATGTGCGTTTCTACAACCCTAAACATGCTTCGACTTCTTGGGCAAAGTCACCAACACACCGGCCACTTTATCTCCTTCGATTGGGATGAGAATCGATGAGCATTCATAAGTTGACTAACACTATGAGGGATTCCATACAACTTAGTCTTATTAGATTTTTTTGTTCAAGTTCATTTGGGACTACATTTGTACTACTACCAATATTGTGCATACTACTTCATCCTTAATATCTATGATAATGTTAATTTTTGTAGGTAGGGCCTTCTAAAACTACTTTGTTTTGTGCTATATAGCATAGTTTGGTTTTACGTACTTTTTCTCTAAACACAGAACATTTGGATCAAGTACAACCAATCACCCAAGGGTGACAACAATTATGTACTCTATATGTTGGCCACCATTGAGGAGAAATTATATGGAACCAACTATCCACATTGGGGTAATATGATATGTCATATATTGGTTGCAAAAGGGTCGTGGAAGTTTGTGCAAGGAATTGATATACATCTTGTTGTGGTTATGCAAGTTGCAAGTACAACACAAATAGGTAATATTGAGGATGTTGCAAGTTTTAGTTTTGTTGCTATTAATGCTAGAGTAATGATACCTATATTCATTAGGATAGCAAAGATTTACTGCCTCATGCCTTGATTTTGTTACTTACTAATTCTATCATAAGCCCACACATTCACTCATATAACATTTGGGATACATTAACACATTTGTATCAAGGAAGAATGGAGGTCTATGTTATTCACCTATGCTAGAGAGTGAATGTGTAAAGGTGACTCCGTTGATAGTTTCTTGAGAAAGGCCAAAGATCGTAAGAAACAATTACTTGTTTTACAAATGAGATTCTACCATATATCTTACTTATGTTGACTATTTCTCAATGGTCTTCTTGGTTGCCATTAGAATTTAACATCTACTGTTTGTTTAATTAAGAAAGGCCATCATAATACTTCTTCATTTGAGGAGTTGGTGTTTGTTTTGCTACAAGAAGGCTATCTTTTATATTAGTAAGTAGAAATATGTACATACTATTCAAACAAAGAAGGTTGATAAAAATGGTGAGAAGAAAATAGAGAGTAAAAGCTTTGATAAATATTGTTAGGTAAGAGATCAAGTCATTAAGGACTGTTCTCAACTTGTTATGAAAGAGAGAAAGAAGAAAGACACTAATATGATTCTGGCTAAATGCCTCCTTCTAATTCAAAAATTGCAAATGTTGTGTAGAATATAGATTGGATATTTAGTGCACAATTTAGTTTTTACCCTTTATAGCATGATTTTCGCATGTTTCTTTTGGATTCAAATGTGTGGTACTTTGATTATTAGCATTGCTAAGCACATTACTCCGCCTCATAGTTTTTTCATTCTCTTGAGCTTGTTGGGGGTAAAGGAACTTGTGCCTATGTCACCTTGTATTTACTTCACACACACTATGACCACACACCTATTCATTGTAAGCGATGAGCACCCATCATTGTCACTTTATTCTTTATTCTTTCAATGACTATTAAATAAGGGAAGGCCGATCACACATTGTAACTGCTAGAGTTACCATATACAGTGTCTCTCTCTCTCTTGCTCTCTTGTTCCATTTGCCATAGCTCTTGCTTCCACTTGTGTGCTTCCACTCGGGCTCTACCTTTCAACCACTATCAAAGCTAACCATTTGAGAAGCTTCTTTACCCTTTGCTTCAACCCAAATTCAAAGCTTTAACTCAAGGTTTCACAATAGCCATTATTTCTTCCTCCCAAGGTGTGCATTGAGACTTCCCTTCTTCTAGCTTGTTCCAACTTGCTCTCGGCTTGTCAAAAAGCTTGCCAAGGCTTAACTAAGTGCTTATTGAGTTGAGGAGTATCCATTCTATCCATTTTGAGTGGATACAAAGCATGTTGTAGAAGTTGTGGATAGCTATGGCAGTTTGAGAGCATTGTCGTATTTTGGCTATAACTTTTGCATACGATATCGAATTCATGTGTTCTATAGCTTGTAACAAAGAGCACAACAAGAGCTATGGATTTGAGCACTCATAGAGTTGATTTTACAAAGTTTTGTGTTCTATGTTTCATACATAATAAAATTGTTCTAGTTTAAACAGGAAACAATAAATTCCATAATGCATATTTGATGCTTCGAGGATGCTAATTTGGTGTTTGAATGGTATGGTTATGCTTTTGGGATGCCGCTTGGATTGTTTACCACTTGATTAGCTCAGTTTTGTAGAGGTTTATTGCTATCATAATAGTTTGGATAATAGCATACAATAGTGCACTTCATACTTTGAACGCCTATTGTGTCTACATGGTATTTCAGGTATGCTACATATCTATGGTGATCTCTAGCATTGATGTATGAGCTTGGATATGGTTATAACATGCTTTGGTACTTGGATTTGAGCTACATTGGATGTACTTGGGCTTTGATTAGTTGTTTTGAGCTTTTATGCTTACTTATGGGTGTCAAAGCTTCATTTGACACTTATGCTCCCATATGTATTTGTAATGTGCTTGGACTTCCCGGATGCTTTGATTTATATATCTTGAGCTTTGCTTGCTCACATTGCATTCCGGATTTTCTTCGAGTGGGAGATGCTTGTACTTAGTTGGGAGAACTTGGTTCTTTGAGACAATGGGACTCTTGTTTGGTATATATGCTTTCTTGCATGCTATTGAACGTAGTTACCTCTACTTGTGGACTAATTTGCTTCTATATGCTTTGGATACCAGCACTTACCTTTGTCAATAGTTTGTCAGTGATGTAAATGATTACGGGATATATGGCTTACTAACAATTTGAGTTTGTATAATCTTTAGTATTAGTGGTCTATGCTTAGTCATTACTAGTTTTATTCATTGTATCTTGATTGCTACTTAGATATCCCTCGTAGTGGGAGCTTACTTTCTTAGCTACCTTTCCACAATTGGATTGACATATGTAACTATCTTTATTTTAGCATTTTTTGTAACTACAATTTTCAGCATTGTCTTAGAGAGTAAACATTGTACTTTAGTAGTATATTGCTTGTAGTTGGTAGACAACTCTATACTTTAGTATTCCCTTCTTATTTTGCCTTTGTTTTGGCTGAGTTTTGGGGGATGATTTGTAGTCATTTATTATAGTAGCCCATTCTCTTGGATCTTACATTAGTATACTGTCATTATGGTCAGTTATTCAAATGATAATGCTATTTTTAGTATCGAAAAGCTTGATGGCATAAACTTCACCTATTGGAAAGTGCAGATATGGCAAGTACTGGTTTAAAAGAAGTAGGCTAGGCCTTTGAAAACCAAGAGTATAAAGTCTAAAGGCATTGAATAGAATACTTGGGATGAGTTGGATAAGCAATGTAGATCCACTATTATACTGTCATTGTCAAAAGAGTTTTATTTCATGTTGTGGCACCTGAGAATAATGCTTGGTAGTTATGGGAGAAGATATATAATATTTATGATAAGGAAAGTCCTGCTTTACAAATGAATTGGTTGAAAAACAACTCATGCACCTTCACATCAAGGAAAGAACTAGTGTGTCCACGCATTTGAATGAGTTTCACTCAATTTTCAGCTAGTTAACTTCACAAGGCATTGAGTTTAAGGATAACATTCCTCTCTTGTTCTTGTTTGTGACACTTTCTGAGTCATGGGACACTTTCTGTAGTACTACCATGTGTGCTAATATATCTAAGGATGGTTTGAAACTCCAAGATGTTGAGGGTGTCTTACTCATAGAGAAGATAAACAGAAGGAATGTGGATGTAGCATGTACGTCTCATGCATTGATTGTTAGGAGAAAACATGATGGTAAGAGTGGTAATGACCACTGTGGTAGAGGCTCACTGAGGTCTTAGTCTCGCAGGGAGTCTCACAATAAGTCTCATGGTTGTAAGTGTTGGGGGTAAAGGCACCTGCGCCTAGCCGCCCATGTCTTAGTTACATTGACAGTACCCACATACCCACACACATGTACGCTGTAGGTGACACGTGCCCATCACTATCACTTCATTCTTTATTCTTTCAGTGACATTTGAATAAAGGGAAGGCATGTCACACATTGTGACAGTTGGAGTTCCCACATTATGTGTGTCTCTCTCTCTTGCTCTTGCTTCTTCTACCATAGCTCTTTCTTCCACTCCGTGGTGTTTCCACTCTAGGGCTCACTCCCTTCAACTAGTATTAGAGCCATTGCATCGACATTGAGGAGCTCGACCTAACATTGCTTTAGCTTACATTCGAAGGTTTCTTTAGTGGTAGCCATCGCTTCTCATTTGAAGGTATGCTTTTGATACTCCGTGTCTCTAGGCTACTTCTAGTTGCATAGGCCTTCCTTGGCAACCCTTAGAGCTTGCCTTGACCCCCATTTGCCGCATTCCACCTAGCAAAGGTAGAAAGAGTGGCCCCAGTAATTTAGCCTAGATTGTGCATGTTTGCTACCCCTCTTTCCTAATTGGTCTACTTCATTCTGCCTCATCTCCAACTCTTAGCATTGCTCCTAGCCTTTGGGCAATCACTTGGCAATGTACCTAACATCTTTGGCACGAGTTTGGGCATCGGTTTTGGGGGATTTTGGGTTTTATCACTAGCTCAAGTTTATGTGACAGTTTATTGCATTACAATTTTGGACATCCCTCCACTCATTGTTTGGAGGTCACTTATGCTTCCTGGGATGTCTATTTGATGTCAGATCATCTGCGGTATTATACCAATGTATTGGAATATTATTGGAATGATTTGAGTACTCTTTTACTCGATTTTATAGAGGTTTTTTTACGTTTGTAATAAGCAAGATTGAATGCTATTTTATCAGTGAAAGCATATGCCTATTGCTCTAGGGTGCTTATGGACTACTCGAGGTGATGTGCCAATGCTTATGGTTCATGTTACATGCTTGGTTATCATCCTGATTGCTTTTGAGATGAAATTGGAGCTTTGAATCTTGACATTGGCTATCATTCACCGTTATGTATGGTTATTTAATGCTCCAATAAGTGGTTTGCAAGTTACTTGGGTTGGATGCACGTGAATATATGCTAATTGGATCTTGGAGTATGGATTGGATGTTACATTGATCATTTGGTTACATAGTTGAGCTTGAGGGTCTTACAATGAGGGACTTGGTGATATGTACATGCTCTTGTCATACTTTATGTACATAGTTGATGATTACTGGGCTGATTTGACACTCCTCTTGGGCCGACACCTATCTCTATCAATGATGTTATCAATGGTATATGCATCTTGGTTGGCTATATACTAAGCTTATGTTACATTGCTTAGTTCATTGTGTTTTTAGTTGGTCTCTTCCATTACTTGTGGAGACCCACTCTATGCATGATGGTTATGCCTATGGGATGTATCTCAGTCTAATACACTCATCCTTTGACAGTTCTCGGTGCCAGTCACATCTTCACTTATTGCTAGTTGGAGCTATTTCCTAGTAGTTACAGTTTGCCTTATATCAGTGATTGCCCCCTCTTTCACATACAATATGTACATGCCCCATAGCCAGCCAGTCTCCTAGAGATAGATGACAACGTGTGCAGTTTGAGCCCTTTATAGATTATGTTATGGTGATAGATATTAGTGAATCTCTTACTTATGATGAGGCCATGTGCAGAGGTGATAGTCACTCTTGGGAGAGAGCCATACTGTTGGGGGTAAAGGCGTCTCCGCCGAGCCGTCCGTGTATTACTACACTGACAATACCTGCCATTACACATTGCAGGTGGCGCAGTCACTTATTCTTCATTCTTTTAGTGACAATTTGAATAAAGGAAGGCCCGACCACACATTGTGGTTATTGGAGTTCCCACTTTTGATCTCTCTCTCTCTCTCTCTCTCTCTCTCTCTCTCTCTCTCTCTCTCTCTCTCTCTCTCTCTCTCTCTCTCTCTCTCTCTCTCTCTCTCTCTCTCTCTCTATCCACCATAGCTCTCATCGCCAAGCTTCTTCCTCTTGGGCTCTACTTCCCTTTCAACTTGTATCAGAGCAAAGGCATTGGAGCTTGCCCGACATTCTCTTCAGCTCGGATTTGAAGAGCTTCAACTCGAGCTTCAATGGCAGCCATGGCACCTTCATTTGTAGGTATGTTTTGATCTCTCGCCTCCTCCCTGATCTTTCGACCTTCATTCGGCACCTTGTAGGGCTGCATTGGAGCCCCCTAATCATTGCCAAGTGCTCAGTAGCATTGCTGAAGACCCCCCAGCCCCTAGGAGCAGCCAATGCAAAATGTGGCATATTTTTAGGGGGCTGGGCAGATCCACTCCTGGCATTTCTAGCTCCTTCCCTGGCTTCCAGGCATTATTTGCAACCTTCCCGATCATCTTCGAACTCCCTGGCATTGATTCTTGGTTCTCAATGATCGATACAAGTGCTTCCACCTTCAGCCATTGCTGTATACACAATCCTAGGACTGTCAAAAACATGGCAGCACTTGACATTTAATGTTTGATGCTTCTTGGCATTGCCCGTTTGATGCTTATTGATGCCCGGTGATTATGGGATGCTATGTCTATGCTTTGGGATTGATTTGGAGCAAATTTGGGCACCGATTGAGCTTCATTTGAAAGTGAATATGATGCTATAATACAGTGGACTGAAGCTCATTTACTTGGTGTATGCATTGGTTCTTGGATACGGGGTGCTTACCGGCGATTTGAATGTATGGCTATGTGAGAGATAGCCACCATTACACTTGGCTTGAAACACTTGAAACAATAAGTGGTGGTCCATGGGTCTTGGCAATCAAGCGAGAAGCTCCCACATTTTGGTTCTGTTTATTGGGACCAATGGATTCAAGCTTTGAGTGCTTGCGTGCATCAAATTGAGTGATAAAGTAGGAGTTCAACTCCAAAATGACACTTGGTTTTAGAAAGGAAGCAAGGGAGTTGGAGACTATTTGATCTCTTTTGTGGATTAGTTTAGGTGTATGAAGCTTTCTATGCATTGGATAGAGTAGGAGTTCTATGTTTTGTATCAGATTGGGGACAGTAAGGTTTGTGAAATAAGGAAAAATAAGGAAAATATAACTCTTTGGATAACCAAGAAATGAGAAAATAGGGGAAGAAAGGAATTAGATTTTGCAGGTTCGGGGAAAATAAACAAAAGGTAAGGGGAGAAAGAGAGAACACAAAAGATGAAACAAGGGGGGGGAGAGCTCATTAGCATTTAGGGAGATTGAGAGAGAGCTTGTGAGAGAGATATAGGGAGTGATAGGACTATAGACTACATCACATACCATCCTTGACTTTGATGCATTTGGGCCTTTGAGATATGCTCAAAATCCCTATTGCTATTCATTGTAATGTTCTGTAATCCTGGGAGCATTGAATAGCATTCATTAAATATAAAAAAATGCATATTTGTGTCATTCAATAGGTTTCGGGTGCCGCTTGGGCAATGATTGATCGCAAGCCTCAAACAGTCAAGTTGTGACTTGGCTT
Source organism: Lygodium microphyllum (assembly GCF_053477565.2). Lineage (NCBI taxonomy): Eukaryota > Viridiplantae > Streptophyta > Polypodiopsida > Schizaeales > Lygodiaceae > Lygodium > Lygodium microphyllum. The sequence goes on along the minus strand of NC_141137.1, from coordinate 127,849,051 downwards.
GGATGTCAGAGCCACTTAAGTGTCCCGCTCCTCAAACTACTAGGCCTTGGATGACCAAGTCTCTAGCTTCAAACGACTAACCTTGGATACTCGGCCTCGGATGACCAACCTCAGACACTTGGACGGGCATCCCTCATCCAAGTCCAAGCCAAAGTGAAGACCAACCAAACTCGTAAATGAACCCATAGAATTTTTTGCACCTAGAGAAAGAAGGAATCTCAGCCTAGTAGTCCATGGGGGACTATAAGATTCGACCTTAGCTGCTAACTAATAAGAGACCCAAGCTAATTCACTACGCTGGACAGACAGCCATATTTTGGAAGAGGAGTCCCTTTGGCTCTCCCTGCACCCAACGATTCAAAGCCAACTACCCCAAGGATAAATATCAACCCTATCGGAATCCCTAGACCTCCAGCACCTATTGTTACCTATCCACTGAGCAAAGCTCCAATACACTTTGTGGAGGAACCCCTAAAGCAAGATTCTTATTTGAACCCTTATGTCTCTTATGACAAAGAAGGTAATCCCATGTTGATGGACTATAGACCCGTGCTGATCATTGGCCTTAAGCAAAGGAAGAGGTAGAGGCCTAGGAGGAGCTTAGAACTAGGAACCCATAGCATGTTGAACATGTAGTTATCTGGGGCATATCTCATCCCACTGCCCTGAAAAGGAGCAATCAAATACTGACTTGAGGTGACCCGAATGCAAAGTCACACATCTATTCACTAATTTCCCTATAGGCGAAAGCTCTCCACTATCTCAACAATTGTACCATCTGTGTCGCTTAGGCTCTTTTATGTCAAGTGACAATGATGCTACACCTATTCCCCTAAAAGTCATGACACGAGCTCAAATGAAGCAGGCTAGCATCTCACTACTTGGGCCTAGTAACTTGGATGCATCCTCCATAGGGAAGAAGAGTTGACACAGAGGAAAAAGAGAACCGAGGTAAAAATAACACTCAAGACCAAGAGTGAGACCACATTAAAGAAAGGAAAGTAAGTTATAGATATTGAAGTAGAAACATCCGCTCCTAATACGAGAGAGAAGGGAATCACTAAGGTTGGACAGTACCCTAACCCCAACGAACAATTGAAAATTGCAGATAAGGTCAAGGAATGGATAAAAGAAGTGCAAGCTCACCTTCAAGATGCCGAACCTATAATCGAGGAAGAGATTGAGGAACTCTCAACCATGAGCCTACTAGTCTCGCCCACATATTTGAGGGCACGAGACTCAATGCTACCACATAAACTACTGCATGGGCAGAATGAGAAGGCCAAGAATACACAAACAATTCAAGAACATTGGCAAGGAACCCATGAAGCTAAGGAGAGAAAAAGGGATGGTGGCTTGCTAGCCACACTCATAACAACTCCTATGACATTTTAATTAGGAGAGCTGCTTAGACAAAACCTTGCACTTTAGAAAGAATTGAAGCAATGGGTAGAACATAGTAATGACCATAAGCTACAAGACTTTCCAAACCATGATGTTGTGGTACACATACCAAGCCTTACACCGAATCCATGTCTAAGTCCCTACAAATAAATTCCTTTTGGGAGGGCATTGAGATGCACGCAGTCTTACTTGTTGTTGCCTTAGGAGATACTACACGAAAGGGGATAGTGGACGTGGGACCAAGAGATAGTGTACTTAGTCATGCTGTCTTGCAAACTTAGGTAAACCCATTAGTGGAAACCGTAAGGCTCAATGTCACTCTGTTGAACGGGATGAAGGTTAGACCCTTTGGAGTCCTAAAGGACTGGCCACTAAAGATAGCGAGAATCCAATTCTCAGTGAACTTCATTAGTTATGAGAGTGTTATGGATCCCCCTCGGTCCTGGTCACACATGTCATGCCATGGACCATCTCAACATGATTTCAACTCAACATGGCCCCACAACATGACATGACACAACATGCCACGACTCCCTCTTCGAGCTAGGAACCCAATTTGACATGGTAACACGACATGAAAGTTGATACGGCATAGTATCACATCATGGCACAGCACCAATGCATCACCACAGTCCACCTTAACACCTCCTTCCAATGGGCAGTGAGTTTACCATGTCACCAAATATAGGGAGTGGATTATGATATCCTACTAGTGAGACATTGGATGAGAAACACCATAGTGATAGAGGATTGGGGTAATGGCCTAATATTCTTGGGCAATAGATCAAAATTAGTTCGAGTAGAGATGGACACTTGAAAGACCTTGCCAGTGGATTTAGATGCCATCTCTAACCTGTTGTTAAAGGGTGACTCAAAATCGAGAAGCAATTATGGGCCTCTAAAAATGTACATTCCTTGCCCTGAGGATGAGCAAGATTGGATGCACGTATTGGCAACCATTAATCTTCCATTATTGGAGGAAGATGATGAATACATATAGGCTATCGACTCCACTAGCAACCCTAAGAGTGCCATCACTTTCTCAACTACCCACAGTAGTTGTGTGCATGATGGCTAAAAGCCCCATGGGCCAACCAACATCAATCACTTGTCATGTCCCAGCAAACAAACTTGAACTTCATGAAATCCTCAAGCACTTGTCAAGAAAGCTTGCAGGTAACCCAACCGTCAACTTGAAGCCCCTCGAGGATCTTAGGGAAAGCAGAGAGTGGCAATGGACCAAGGTGCATGACCTAAAGTTATCATATAACTCAGTTCTCGTGACAAGTGTGGCAACACCTAGAAGTAAGAACCCTGCAAGTGACCTACATTCCCAGTTTGAAAATTCTAATGAGATGAGTATAAGGACTGTTGTTCCATAAGTGAGAAGAGCAAGGAGGAAGTACAAACCATAGAATATAATATAGAAGAAAGAATAATTGAGTAGATCATAGCAAACACTAGACCCCGAGAGATAAACATGTTTTGAATTAGCAAAGGAGTTGCCAAGGTAGATTGTGATCAAGCTTGGCTAGAATGTCTAGAGATGGTAGATCACGAGCAAGCAGGACTATCTCATCCATGCACCCCATCATTATTTGGAGTTGAGACAGCTTCAAAGCTGGAAGAAACAATAGGGGAGAGTTTCTTCCAGTGAGGATGGCGAGTACAATTCCAAGTCAGAGGAAAGCTCTAATAGTGACCCTGAGATACCTCGACCACCTAGCACGACACATCAAGGGGGACCTTCTAATCCACCTAAGGTGCATGAGGTTAAAGGAAGAAAAAAAGAACCAGTCAAAGTTGACAGAATCTAAACAAGAGAAAAAACCCCAGGACCTACCCAAGCACTTCACAAGGTATAAAAAGGGTGATAGAATAATAGTGTTGATAGGAGCCAAACAGAAAGGGCAAGCAAGTGAACCCATTGAAGGACCAACCAAGGTTAAGGAGGTCAACTTGGTGAGAGGAAAGGACAAGCCTTGACCCACATACATATCAAACAACCTAACAGAGAAGGAAAAACATGATCTCATGAATCTCTTGAGGGAGTTCACTGATGTGTTTGCATGGTCTTTAGACGAACTGAAGAGAATAGATTTGAGTATCATGACTCATAACATTCCCATGACCCCAACACAGCACCAATCAAGCAACGACCATATGCAATGAATCCAAAGCATGCACTCACCACATAAAGGAGGAGATTGATAAGCTATTGAAGGTAGGACTCATTCACGAGATAGAGCATATGGACTGGGTATCACCCATAGTCATAGTCATGAAAAAGAATAGGAAGATTCGAGTGTGCATAAACTATAAGAAGATCAACACAGCCACCAAGCGAGACAATTACTCCCTACCATACACAAAACATATGCTAGAGAGAGTGGCAGGAAAGGAAGCCTACAACTTTTTGGATTGCTTCTCAAGCTATAACCAAGTACAAGTCCATCTTGACAATAGACACAAGACATCATTCGCCACCGAATGGGGGGTGTTTGCCTACATAGTCATGCTATTTGGACTGACTAATGCTCATGCTATCTTCCAATGCCTCACGTGTATACCATTTTCAAGGACATGCTCAAGAAATGGTTGGAAGTCTTTGTCAATGACCTATGCATCCACACCAGCTAGAAAGAGCACTTGGAAAAGCTGCAAATAGTATTTGAACGGTGTCGGCAATACAATCTCTCATTGAACCCCTTAAAGTGCCAGTTTTTGGTAAATTATGGTTGCATCTTAGGGTGCATCATGTCAAAGAATGGGATAGCCATGGAATTTTTTTAAGTCAATATGATTATAAACCTTCCACCTCTATTCAACTTCAACGAAGTTCAATGTTTCTTAGGCCACATAGATACTACCGACGGTTTGTACTAAACTATGCATTGATTGCTAGACCTATGTATAAGCTACTGATAGCATTCGAGTGGACCCAAGAAGGTCAAAAAGTCTATGAAAGGCTTAAATAGGCTCTAACTTTAGCTCCTATCTTAACAGCCCCAGATTGGTCCATCACCTTCCATGTGCATATTGATGCATCAAGATTTGCCATGGGAGTAGTGTTGTGCCAACTTGGCAAATATAACCTAGACTATCTAGTGAGTTTTGCTAGCAGACAACTCACTGAGATAGAAATGAACTACTCTATGATGGAGAGAGAAGGGTTAGCCATGGTGTTTACCATAAAGAAGTTCAGACACTATCTTCTAGTGACACCCTTCACCTTCTTTGTGAACCATCAAGCATTACTTTATCTTGTGAATAAACCTTGGGCCATGGGACACATTGCTTGATGGTTACTTCTACTCTTGGAATTTGACTTCTATGTGGTCGTACGTAAGGGAAAACAACATTATATGGTAGATGTCCTGCATACCCATAGGAGAGGCTGTTGGATAAGGAATCAGTGACTTACCATATGCGCACCTTTTTAAAATGTTTAGCAAACGGGAATTGTTTAGGCAGACTTCACACCATATTGGGCGAATAATATAGTCCACATACTCAAGAATGGACTACCAAAATGATTGACCAAGAAAGCTAGATTAAAAAGACTAATCTCAAAGATCCAACCTAATATGTTGAACTCCGAACACGAAATGTATGAAGTGCTCAAAGAAGCACATGGTGGAATAGTTGGGGGGCACTTCAGTGGTGGGGACACTACCACACACAAGGTGCTCCAGTCCCAATTGTGGTGGCCAACATTATTTAATGATGCAGCTAAGTTTGTAAAGCATTGCAATGAGTGCCAACGAACTAAAGTCCCTACTAGTATAAGAATGAAATGGAGTTGACCCTAGTGATCGTGTGTCAACTATTCAAGAAGTGGAGAATCGTTTCATTGGCCCAATTAACCCTATAGCTCAATACTCCCAAGCCAAATACATCATTGTTGCCATAGACTATCTCACCAAGTGGGCAGAAGCTCGAATAACTCGCAAAAATGATGCAAGGACCACAACCAAGTTTCTTTGGGAGCAAGTAATCTCATGGTTTGATTGCGCCATAGAGTTGGTTAGTGACCAAGACACACACTTTATCAACAACGAAGTGATCACTCACTTGTTATCCACCTTCTTTTAATAATCCACAAGAAGTCCTCTCCATACTATCTATAGGCCAACAATAGCCGAATCCACAAAAAAGATCTTGGTAGGCATTCTAACAAAAGTCATATCTACCTCCTGCAGTGACTAGGATAACAAGCTTATGGTAGCTTTATAGGCATATCAAATGGCCTACAAAACAACCACATGATAGACTCCATTCAGGTTGACCTATGGAACCAAAGCCATTTTACCAGTGTAATTCTTTATTCCCAACTTGAGAATAGTATCCCAAGAGAAGTGGAAGGGCCAATAAACCTAGACAATTTGTCTAGTGGAGCTAGAACGCCTATCTAAGACCCAGTCTCATTGCAACCCACACTCTCATCTACGAAAAAGCATGCCACAAGGGTTGGTTTTACAAATACGTCAAGCAACAAGACTTTAAGAAATGAGATTCAGTCTTGTTATACTCTATCAAAGGATACAATTAGAAAATGAAGTTTAGGGGTTTGGGACCCTTCAAGGTTTTCAATGTCGGTAGAATGGGGAATGTGAAACTGGAAACCCTAGAAGGATAGAGTATAGGTTTCTTCAATGGAAGCCACATCAAAAAGTACTACCCCCCATCACATCCACTTCATGAACCTCCGATGGTAGGCCCACCATCGAATGTGAGGGTTGTGACCATCACAAAACTCGAGGATGCGGATGAGGCAACAGTAGCACCAGCCTATTTGCAAATCACTATAACCTCCCAAAAGATATACACCCTTGATGCACTGATTGATGAGAGAGGAGACACCAATATCTTAACGCATGAACACTAGAATGCCTTGGGTCAACCCCAATTGCAACCAACAAATGCAAAACTGATCCCCTTTGGGGGCAATCTTACCCTCCTAGGAAAATGCAAGCTGATGGTTTTTATCGAGATTAAGGATCTTCTCATCTGTTTCTATGTGCTACCCAACAAGCAAGGTGCTGGCAAGGAGACACTGTTGGGAAGAGCATTCAAAAACAAGTTCATTGCAATGTAGACTATGACTTGTAGCACATCCACCCTACCATCGAGCACCTTAGAATCATCACGGCTTTTAGCAAGGGCACCGCAGTTGTCCCAAAACCTGTAGTGCCACTGGTAGAGCTAAACCTAGTGCCCACCCTAAGGAGGGGAGTAGTACATCCCGACGTGCTTCCATGATACCTACCCAGTCGCATCAAGGAACCATGATGGTTCCTAAACATAAATCACAGTTTCACAAATGTCAAACACTGGGAATGCATAATTTCCTTACCTCATGCTCTAGGCCTAAATGATGGATTTGGAACTCCTATAGTACACATGTGACTGAGCAACACTGGGTCTGAAAAGCCTTGCTGTGAGTCCAAGGATACTATGAGGGTAATACCTCACTATGGTTGCCTAAACTTGCAAATGCTAAGTCGAATCCTCAATTTCAAGCCCAAAAAACCAAGCTTTTGCAATGTTAATTGAAACAGGGGAGGAGAAGAACTAAGACAGAGGGTGCTCAGTCCTTGAGTGCTCAAATGGTCTATTGACCCAAAGTTCAACCAAAATCCCATGAGAAACTGAGCAAGACCCTACCTAAAGACCCCAGGATAATCACCAAGAAACCCACCGCCCACTACATCAATTGAATTACAAACCTCACATTCCAAGTCTACCACACCCACTGAGAATCTTGGAGTGGAAACACCCCGCATCAGCTTGTCTTGTTCAACTAAACCCAAGCCATCAGAACACCTTAAGCCACCACCACCACGATTATCCATTCTTGAAGTGGCATCCAAAATGGCCATGGACACAAGGGATGGCTTGGCTACATGCATTCGATAGGTGGATTCAACTTTCACATTATTTGCTATAAGTTATGAACGTTTAGACCTAGGCCTACTTGACGAACCTATAGCAAACGAGGTATGCTCCTTACTGTGTTCTTGGAAAGAATACAAATTTTTCTTTATTAAAAATCTCACTATTTCAAACGAAATCGTTGTCAATGAAATCTCACGAGAAAAGGCTATAAGCCAATGCTTGATCACATCTTATCAAAAAAGTAAAATTTTCATGCCACCCTAGGAACTTTTAAAACTCCAATGACTCATCATCCAATTTCATACACAAGTGGTATAATTTGCACCTTTCATGGGTCCAAGAGGGATTACAAATCATGACCAATGTGGAGCAATGACGTGCCATCAAGACTTCTGAGAACAATTAGACCTATGTGGTCCCCACCTCATTTAGAGTGTTGGCTATAACCAGGAATCAACCATTAGAAGACAATGTCCTACTTCATCCATACTTGGATAAGATTCTAACGGAGGAGGAACTCCACGTTGCAAGTCGGCTCAACTCAGGTGACCTCTTGATTGATGTATTGACTTACATCACACGAGTAGGCATTTGTCCACAGGATTTGAACCGTTATGTGACTCTTGAATATAACCCCAAGTTTTATGACTGATTCTTGAGAAAGTAAGGCACACCATGGATGCACTAAAGGCCCATACACTTTGATTTCCACAACCCTAGGAAGGATTTTCATCCTTCCAAGGGGAAAGGGAAGTAATGGAGGGATGAAACTCAAAATAGGAATTGAATTCTAAAAGAAAAGAATGAAGATGCGGATTGATCGATATGAGAATTCTTAATTTGTGGGTTATATTCCTAATTGTATAGTAATTCTTATTTTTGAACACTGGTCTTTCTAGTCATTTTACTTCCCGTGCAAAAGATGCCCTTTAAAGAAAACTAAATGTGGAATGTTGTGTGGTGATAGGAACCTAACATGTCAAGACAACAAGATAAATCCAATAGACTTCCCTTCTCAAAGGAGGAACATAGAAGATATGGATTAGCCATGGAGATCTAGGCATTCAACCAATTGAAATATCGCAGTATCCACAACTTGGAAGGAGTGGTGACAACCGAAGAGGCAGTGGCACAGATGTTGAGTGATGTAACCTTACGAAGTACTTGGAAAAGGTGGGACAAGACATAGACCACAATAAATGCACTAAATTCCTGAGGACTTTCAATGCCCAAAGGAACATTGTCACTGTGACTATAAAGCAAGGTGAGACCCTTAGAAGTGTGGTGGTTCCCCTTAGTTGAGAGATCATAGAGAAGGCATTGGGGCTAGCAGAGAAGTTGGAAAAGAGATCTAAGAGGGATATGTATGAAATGTTAGGGATGGAAGGGTCTAGACCAATATTGCAATCAACCTAGCTAATATTCCGAGCCCCACCATTTGACTACAAGCTAAAATGATCCACACACTTTTTTCAAGCGAGAGATACAATGCCCTTATGAGTAGAATCGGTGTACCTTTGCTAGAAAGCCTTGCAGCCAATGCCCTCCAAGAGGTGAATTGGAATGCCTATGTTCTGAAAAACAATACAAGCCTTAGCAAACGTATTGGCCACAGCAACAAGGGTGGTAGGAGGAGAGTCCCCGGCTACCACTGCAAAGCCTGAAAGGAAAAACCTACCTCCAAGGCTTCAACCATAGGTTTTGGAGAAGTGTTAATAGCCGTTAGCTAGGAAACTTTAGGGGAGGTGGAGAGAGAAGTGGTAGAGGAAACCTCAAAGCCGTCGCCAATCCACGAGGAGTCGTCACCAATCCACGAGGAGCATCGCTCCCCCACCTAACAAGCTCAACCATCTCGCTTTCAACAGGAGAACAGGGGGGAGAAGAAAGCCGCAAAGAGTAGGAGGACAATGTGGAAAGAATTACTAAGGAAAAGGAGAATGACCAACCACCTCAACCACAAGAAGCCTCGAGCAAGAGGATAGTTAGTGAGCAACAAGGCTTAGAACTCTCAAGCCAAGGGGTAAGAAGAAAGATCACTCTCAAAATCCCAATACAAAAGGTTTGCTCCAACGTCGAGGAAAACAAGAAACTGCAAAGGGTGGAGGAGGAGTCAAAGAGGCTAGAAGAAGAGCACATAAAGAGGGAAGAAGAGGAGGAAGAACAGCTGAGACAATAAGAGGAAGAGGAGATTTCTTTGGCCATTTGGAGATTAGTGGTGGAGCAACCCTCCCAATTTCAAGAATTGGCAATGATGAGCCCAGCAAGGGAGGATGTGCCAAGCATGAGCGCAACAGCGGAAGAAGCTGGCCCAAGACTGGTGGTGGAAGGCAAGGGTAAAGCCCCACTACAACCAATCCCACGAATCTTGGCCACATCAACAATCACTCCAACACAGGGTACTATAGAAGGGATAGTCATCAATGAAAGCAACCTCATGACCTAGGTGTAGTACCTAGCTAGCAAAGTACAAGAAATTGTGCTTGCACATAGTGAAGGAGCCCCTCTTGCATGAACCAAGAGACCAACAAAAGCAGCCGGCGTAGAGTCATGCCAAGGGCCTAAGGTACCCTACTTAGAAATGTCAACCGCTTTGGTGCCTTCAACCATGCGCCATAATGAAGATCAAGATAAACTAGTTTAGGAATTTCAAAGCCAACTCCACAACACAATTAAAGATAAAAAGACTACACTTATAGAGCTTGAAAAAGAAAAGATTGCCTTCATAGACTACAAGATGGAGCAAGCGAGAGTAATGACAATCATAAATCTGGAGATGATCGCATTAAAAGAGGCCCTCAAGGCAAGAGAGGGAGAAGAGGGTCTCAAGGAGTTGTATAATGAAGAGAGGGAGACCTGCATCTCCTTGGAAAATATGTGTGCCTTCAACTCCCATGAAAATAAACACCTAGAACTGGAAATAAAAGAGCTAAAGAGGCAAAAAGAAGAGGCTAGGAAAGAGCTATATGAGGCAAGGAACCAACAAGATGAGAATAACAAGAAGAAACTGATGGAGCTGCACAACCAGCTACAATTAGCTCTCCACGAACAAGTTATACTAAAAGAGCAAGAGCAAATGTATACACTATGGTGGGAGCAAGAGTAGGTGATTGCCACCCTAGCCTAGTACCAAAACTAAGGGTTAGAGAAAATGAAGAAAAAGGCAAAAGAATGGATAGCTAGGAATGAAGATTGTATAAAAAACTTAGCCTACAAGTTGGCCCATGTCGAGGGTGAGCACTCCTAGCAAAAAGCAAAGCCGTGGCTATGTTGAGACAAAAATATTGGAGCAACAACACACATTCTTAAGCACTATATTGAATGTCACATACCGAGGAGGAGAAAAGACAATGAAGCAACTAGAGAGAAAGCTAGAAGTGACGAGAAGGGCCCTGGGCCTAATTTGAAACTGGACCATCAAGAGGAAGACCGTTTGCAAGAACCAAACCCCCCTATGTAGCCACAAGTGCAACTAGAGAAGCAAGGGGAGGAGGTAGGACTGGCCGAATAGATGGTGCAGGCAAGGCACAGCGCAAGGAGCATGCCTGCAATAAGTTTCAAGCTAGGACATTGCAAGTTCCATAACCAAAAATCCCTCAAAGTGAGGAATGCAATCCTGTCAGTTGGGGCCAGGAACTCATGGTGTGGGAGCAATGGGAGAACCACCGCCCCTTCGACTTTTCCTTCACTTTCTCTTGCTCATTGGACAGAGTGCTATCTCTTAGGGTAGCGGAGGATGTCATAGAGCTTTCAACAAGGTTAGGAAGGAAGGAGATGGCGCAAGGAAGAGAGGAGGCATCCCACAAGGTAGCGGTAAGAACCTGCAAACTATTGGGAAGATAAGGTTGCAGAGGTACCTCAGAGGATAGAGGGATATGAGGCACAGCCAAGGTAGCGCAGAAACATCTAGGACTCTAGCTTAGAGGCCTGGATCGCTTTTTGCGGCACCCTACCTTACGAACAAGATGATCCTATCTACATGGCCTACCCAAGAAGAATTGGAGTTGATTTTAATGAGAGGTGCATGGTAGATACGACTTCCCTCTTATCTATAATGTAAATGCCTCAATCCTTGAAGAGAGCTTGATTTTCACTGAAAAGGGACCTCTGACCATCTATAGCAAGTTTCCTGAAGAACTTCTCCTCATGCCGCGACCCCACTTTCATCACCACATGTAACTACCTCCGCCTACTGCGAGTATTACTAAAATAAAACCCTATTGCTGCCTCTATTTTTTTATCTCAATGCTGGGATAAATAAATGTGTGATGGTGCATCTCATGATGAGAGCCACTCTCTTGCCAACATTTTGCATGAACCTCTTAGAGGATATAAGTGACAATAGATTTACCAGGTGTAACCACCTATTTTTGTCATCTACTCCACTCAATGTAAGAACCAACTTAACGGGGTATCTACAAAGCAAGGCATTCCTCGATAAAGCCCTCAAGCCACCACGCAACTTGGCCCCTACGCAGCAACAAGATGCCTCTTAGCATTCTCCCCTATTAAAATTATTCATTCATTAATTCATTCAAAAAAAATAGAGAGAGAGAAAAAATGGAGAACAACAAAAGTAAATGAGAAATATAAGAAAAAGGACAAGGACAAGAGGAAATGAAGTAGAAAGAAAAGAAGCATCCCAATGAAATTAGCCCATCTATATTCTATGAGCTTCACAAGCACTGCACTTAAGGCCCACCCTAGGCCTTTTTCCCACTTCATATTCATACAACACCTTAAGGCCATGACATACCTAGGGATCCCCCGCTCACCTATGATTAGACTTGTCTCCCTAAGTCACACCATAGCACCTCCCTCTATACAAGAATTGGGTCCTCAAGTGTGGGACAACACCTTGGGCTTGTGCTTAAGGTTTGATCTAACTCCCAGTTCCACTAGCATAGACACCATGCACTGCATTGTGAAGTAGATGTTGGGGTAAAAGGCCCTTGGGCCTACCTGTGTATAATGATCGCCCATATTCTTTATTCATATATATATGAAAGTGCAATAAGGCTGTCATAACATTGTTGACAGCACCTACATTGTGTGTGCTCTTCTCTCCCGCGTCTCTTGTATCCCTTTCAACTGGTATCAGAGCCACTCCTTCGGGAGCTCTTCCCGGCATCTACACGAGGTATGAGATCTTGTTCTCTCTCATTCCTCAATCCACACATGTACAATAGGGTTTACAGGTTGGGGCAGCCATTGATGAGCTTCCCCCTTGAAGCTTGAAGCTTCCCGCCTTGCTTAGCTTGTTGAGGCTTTGTTTGGGCCTTCATTAGCACCTATTGAGCCCTCTTTGGCTCCCTTGAGCCCCCTCTTCATAAAAAATGTGATCAGTCCCCTTCAGGACAATTTGTGCCATCTTTTGGCAGGCCTTGGACAGCACGTGATCATTCTCTAGCTCCCCCACCCACTTGGCTACTCATTGGTAGTTGATCTTGGTCCATTGGACCCCTCAGGACTTGGCATTTGACTTGGCATTGATTTGTGGGCTGATTTGCTTCAGTCTAGGACTGTTCGCAAACAGTTTACAACAGTGTTACATTAGCATTTTATGTTTGGACCACATTGGCATTGACATTGGTAGCCCGGTTGGTCCCGAATGCTCCCTAAATGATGTGGGAATGTATGCCTATCATGTGAGATGGTTTTGGAGCTGATCTTGCTCAGCCATTGACTGTATTACATAGTCCATAGGCAGCCCAAAATAGGGCAGCCCCCTGCCATTACATTTTATGCTCATGCTACATGGTTATTTGATGCTCGATTATACCCGGTTGATGCCTACATGTCTGGGAATGTATGCCTATGAGTTGGCACTTGATTTGAGCTTGGTTTGAGCATTATTTTACTCAATTTTGGACTATTATTTGTTGTCGAAAACTTCAGGGCTAAAGCTATTTATGCTACAGTTGGGTTATGCCTATTGATCACGAGGTGCTCCCGGCTACTTAGTATGATGTCATGATGTATTTGGACTATGCCACATGTCTTGTTTATGCTCCGAAATGATTTTGACCTAAGATTAGAGCTCGATTTGGGTTTGACTGTCACTTCTTTGCAGCTGGAATTTCATTTATGACATGGTTTATGCCTAGGCTACCCAGTATGGGTTATGATGTCTTGGTGAATGCTTTATGCTTTGGCTGGATGGCAATTGTTTGAGCTTGTCTAGACATTTATTTGAGTATTCCCTTGAGCAGTTAGACATTGACTTGGCTTTTTTCATTATGACCTTGGATGCTATATGAGATTTGATACTCTGATTATGGATCTTGGCTATTACTTGGATGCACTTACAGATATTGAGCAGTGAACTACTCCATTGTTTTGGTAGTTGCCTATTGAGCTATGATTGCTTGTTTGCATTTGTTATGCAGGATATTTACTGATCAGTGGACTTGGATAGTGCTTGGGATTTATAGTTATGGCCATCCTGCTTCTCTATTTGTATGGCATCTATACTATTTGGGTTGTTATTGCCCGTGTATATCAAGGAGCAGTTGATCTTTATGGCCACCCATGTATGCACATGGTCTACTGCTATGTGTTTTACAGAGCCTCTTACTTGGATGCTTTTACATAGATATTTGGGCTTTTAGTGGAGCTTGATTCTTGTAGGTTTATTTGCCACCTGCCATTCTTGGCTGGACATGTATGTCAGTACATGGTATGAGACACTGCAAAGTTATGTATACTCCTATGTTTCGGGGATGCTTATGCATTTATGGCTCCAAGGCATGCTTATGCTTTTATGGCTGCAAGCTACAGTGGTTGGATATGTCATGCTTTTGTCTGCTAGGCTTGTCTGTGTGAGAGCTTTTGCATCTGTGGTTGATGCCTTTGTGTTCTCTCCTTCTGGTTTGGATGAGTCCCCTTTGCAGTATGCTATGACAACTTCCAACTCTTCTAGTCATGCAGGCATTCCTCTTGATGAGCCCATTCTCTCTTATGAGAGTTTCCTTGATTCTTTAAGCTCCTTGGATATATTGGACAGCCCTACTCATGCTATTACTTACAAAGCAGTTGTCCTCTTCTACGGGTTTTACGGGTTCTATTTGCTTTCATTGTGGAAAGACAGGGCATGTAAAGCGTAAATGCTTCAAGTGGATTAGAGAGCAGAAAAGATTGTGCCGCACTAGACATGAGAGCAGAGTCAATGATACAGTAGGTGAGACCACTATTAATAGTGGTATGGTGCATGTAGTTACCCATGATGATGCAACTGAGCCTAGATTCCTGGCATCATGTTACCGTGCAGATTACTTGCTCAGTGATACAGCCTATACCTTTGATTGGCTTTTAGACACTATGGCATCTTGTCATGTTACTCCATATAGAGCTTGGTTCTCTTCTTACAGGGAGGTTGGCGGATGTATTTTCAGGGAGGTTGAAGGATGTATTCCTTTGGGCCTTGAGCAAGATTGTCATGTTATTGGTACAGGGGATATACACTTGACTTTGCCAAATGGATCTTCTCTTATGTTCCATGATGTCTTGCATATACCTACGCTCAGTAAGAGCCTGATCTCTATCAGTCAATTGCATGGTGCAAGATATTATGTCTCTCTTGGGGATACTTCATGGAAAATCCATCGTGGTTGCTTGGTATTGGCCAAAGGTGCTAGATATGGCAGTGATTATGTAGTGCATGTCTCTCATGTGGGAGATTCTATGGTTGCAGTTGAGTAGATACCACATGCATTGTTATGGCATTGTCACCTAGGCCATGTACGACACACTGAGATGGATGCTTTATATGATATGGGCTTATTGCCTGCTCTTCCCCATGCTACTTGCCCTCATTGTACTCATGGTCCGTGCAGAGACTCTTTGGCTTATGGCGATCATGTGAGACATGCTCCTCTAGATCTAGTCCATGTTGCAGTATATGGACCTATGCCTTCCCAGTCACTTGGTGGAGCATCGTATTTTGTGACCTTCATGGATCATGCTACCCACCATGTTTGGGTTTACCCTTTAGTATGGATTGAGGATGTTGTTACTATACTTGACAGGTTTATGGATTCTGCTAGTAGCAGGCCTAGATGCTTGTGAATGGATTATGAGAGTCATGCTATCTCTCCCTGCTTATGGATCTCTTGTCAGCAGTATGGCATTGATTTCTTATGTCCCTCAGTATTATGGCATTGCTCATGGCATGTGCCTGACGTTACATGAGAAGGTTGCTGCTATGCTTACCACAGCTGGATTGTCTAATGGCTTTTGAGCTGAGGCCCTTATGACGGCAATCTACTTGGTTAACAGGATGTTGTGCTTGACTTTGGACAATATTACACTGCATGAGGCATGGAGTGATATGAGACCCTCCTATGATCACTTGAGGATATTTGGCTACCAGGCTACTGTCAATATGCCACATGAGCCTATGTCATGCAGATGTCTTCTCCTTGGTTATGGAGATGGTGACTTTACAGCTTACAGGTTTCCCAGCAGGTTCTACGCAACCGTCATGCTGTCTTTTATAAGACGCAGATACCTCTCAGGCCTCTTAATGCACATTCAGTGCGCTTTATGGCTGATTCTACAGTCGTATATCAGTCTTTCGCTTCATTGAGGCTGCATATTGTCTTGAGACCCCGTCTGACTTGTGTCTGGGATGCTAGCCCTCTTTCAGCGTTGACTCTGGAGAGTTTGGATGCTCTCACTGTCTTGTATGCACCACGCTGATGCTATGCGCTACTTTGATGATGATGATGATGTACAACCTTACACTCATGAGTTGTGTTGGATTGCTCCGTTGTATGGAGCTGCGGGATCACTTGCCTCTTGGATGTCTTGGACTCCAAGATTCCCAACGCTTATTGCACAGCTCGCTTTCCGATTGGGAATTGGGTGAGATGTCATGATTCCTCACCTTGTCTCTTTTCTTTTCTTTTGTTTTTTCACTCCCTGGCTCATTGGCCTTTTAGTGGGATGTTGTTAGGGTAAAAGGCCCTTGGGTCTACCCGTATACAATGAACGCCCATATTCTTTATTCATATATATATATATATATATATATATATATATATATATATATATATATATATATATATATATATATATATATATATATATATATATATGAAAGTGCAATAAGGTTGTTATAACATTGTTGACAACACCTACATTGTGTGTGCTCTTCTCTCCCGCATCTCCTGCATCCCTTTCAGTAGGCACACCCCCAGGTAGTGCACTTCCTTTTCTTTTCAGGTATATTCGGCGACCCGCAATCAACCATTAGCATCGAAGGCCCCCATCATCCACTCAATCCATCCTTGGTCTCCACAACTCACCATCTATCTTTATATGTCTCCTCTCCATAGCCAAACCCCCCCTCCCCCCCAAAACCCCATCATCAATCCACACGGCAAACCTTTCACTCGATCCCTTATTAGTAAGTGCCATGGGACTGGCACTCAGCTTGGAGGAGGGTAATGTTACAGCCCAAAAGGAAGCCCAAGATAGAAAGGCCCCAAAAATTCAAAAATTGAAGATAACCTAAGACAAGAAAAGTGGAAAAGAAAGGCAAGCTCATAAAAATGTAGGAAAAGCCTTAACGCAAAAGGAAGCATACAATAATGAGTGCATCGAATATTCTAGAAAAGAAAGTACTAGGCATATTGTAATTCATTTTATAAAAGAGTGCCAGGCTCCCTTCTATGTAAATTGTAAATGTAGATGGGCATGGGCAAAGGAACCATGAAAAGAGGAAAGAAATAAGGAAAGAAGACCTTGGCTAAAATGGCCGGTCATGTAAAAAGGGATGGCGCCCAAAGAGGAGGAGGGCATGTATAAAAAGGCAAAAAGGGAATGAAGAATATCATTCTTGAATGTGGCCAAAACTAGTTCTCTTCTTCTTGTTGTTGTTCTTGCTTGCTTGAGCTTGTACAGGAGAGAGGGAGTGAGTGTGTGAGAGCAAGGAACTGTGGTGGAGAAGCTCTCCATCTTCTCCTCTCTTCTTCTCTTCTTCTCTTCTTCTCTTCTTCTCTTCTTCTCTTGTCTTGCACACCACAATGGAGCATGGAGCCTAGAGCTTGATGAGACTGAGCTTGCACCTTGGATCATGGAGCTTGATGTCTGAGCTTGCACCTTGGATCGTGGAGCTACAAGAGTGCTCAAGGGAGGAGGCAACTTGATTGAGCATGGAGGTAAGCTCGCTGTGCTCGTAGGTGTGAGAGCGTGTACGACTATGTGAGAGGTAGCTATTGCACTTGGCTTAAAATGCTTGAAACAATAAGCGGTCTGTAGGTCTTGACGATTGAGTGAGAAGCTCCCATAGTATTGAAGGATGGAGATAGAGGACAAGTTATCTACACATGGTACCCTTTTATGCTTACATATGGATTAATTCTCTTAGGAAGCATTCTGCCTCTATGTGAACCTCATATGAAAGATGCATGTATCTTCATTCTCCCTTATGTGATGTATTAAATGACTCCGTGTTGATAAGAATGAAATTTTAATTAATTAATTTTATTCTTTATGGTCATTTGTCTTTTAAAAAGAAAAGTATCTCTACCTATCTTTGTGTGTACCCCTTTATCATATTGTGTATACTAGTGTGTTCATGTGTGCCTACTGTGGCTATGTGAGCACTAGCCTCACCCTCTTGTACACTCAAGCATCCAACCCACTAGGAAGAAAGGATTGGTAGGAGTGGCAAGATGAGGAGAAGGGCTTGATGCACCACTACTGCACCAAGGTATATAGGAGCACACATGCAACACATTGATATGCAATGATGCATACAGTGATACACACACCACATCCTTGTGTATACTCACCCTGTAAGCCCCATTATACCACATGCACACATAATTGCATCACATCATCTGCTCTTGCATACATAGAAGCACAAAATTCATTGACATAGATGCACATGCAGATACATTATCATTAGTGCACACTAGAACCTCCTACTTCCTCTCACAATTGACATTCTCCCTATTAGGAAGGGAGGATCATAGGGTAGTAAGAGAAGACAAGAGGTGCTAGGGTTGAACGTGTGGGACGCACTTACACACACCATGCATTCATCAACACACACATCATGCATCCATGGTCACACAATGCTTCCATAGACACACACCACACATCCATACCCTCATGTGTGCATGAACTATGCATGTATAGCCAATTGCACATAACTATAAGTACACATATGTACACAAAGACCCCTCCTCCATCTCCACAATCAACATCCTCCCTACTAGTAGGAAGGGGGATCGTAGAAAAGTGTAAGAAGCAGAAGATGTCTTCCTGAGGCTCATGTTTGCATCCATATACACACACCATGCATCCATTGTGTGACATCATGTAGCCTCCCATACACACACCCCTTGGTGACCCTTGTGTACACCTAGGTACTCTTATGCACCGAGGTAAACACTCGTGCACTCATGTGTGCATCTTGATCTAATCCAATGACCCCATGCACTAACAACTCTCACACATCTCATCTTACTGCACTTGCCTGTTTACCGCAGCATAGAGGAGCGGGAAAATGGAGCAGAGGAGCGGGAAAATGGAAAAAAGAAATAGCAAAAAGGTGCAGGATAAAAGAAGAAAAAGGCGCCTTGACCGATAACCAGACCCTGAAAATTTTAAATGTTCGGGCATGACCCCCAGAAAGTCTCAGTGTCGCCCTGAGAAAGCAAAATAGTAAAAAAGTGCACCATTAAATGTGGAAACGCTCCCGAATCCTTGTAAAAGAGTGCCAGGCTCGCTCCTGTGCAAATTGTATGCATTAGTTGGGAATAGGATAAATTAGAATGGTGGGAAATGAGAAATGGGCTTAGGCCAATGGCCGGCCATGTAAAAAAGGGGATGACCACCCAAAGAAGGGAGGGCATGTATATAAAGTTCAAAAGTGAATGAGAAGCTCATTCTTGTGTGTGGCTAAAGCTTCTTCTTCTTCTTCTCTTGTTTCTTGCCTTCTTGCTTGTGCTTGAGAAAGGGGGTGAGGGAGTGTGAGAGGGTGAGGGAGTGAGTCTGTGAGAGTGAGGGATCGTGGAGAAGAATCTCTCCATCTCCTCTCTCCATCTTCTTCTCTTCTCTTCTCTTCCCTTGTCTCGCGTGTGGCTACGGAGGATGGAGCTCATGGGAGAGGGATTGAGGTTGCTTGAGCTTGCCACAAGGATCATGGAGCTACTGGTGTGTAAGAGAGAAGAGGGTACTCGATTGAGCATCAAGATAAGCTCACTACACTCGTAAGGTAGGCATGGCGCATCGGCTATGTGAGAGGTAGCCATGGCTGCTCGCTTAAAACGCTTGATCAATAAGCGGTCCGTAGGTCTCGGGGTAGAGCTTGTAGCTCCCCTTCATTTTGGTTCCATTGCCAGGACCGACGGAATCGAGCCTTGAGTGCCACACGCATCAAATCGAGCATAGGAGTAGGGCCTTTGCCCGAAATGGTGCTTGAGATAGATAGGAGATTTAGGAGGTTTAATCGTTGAAACAAGTAAGTATTTTGAGTTTTTTGATGAGTGCTTGAGTAGGTAAATACAATCCATGCTTGGTTTTGCGATTTTTTGTTAGCATTAGGTAGGATAGGATTAAGATTCGAAACTGAAATGGTAGGGTTTTTGCTACTGTAAATCTGGTTGCAATAAGGGCTCAAACACGGCCATTCGGCCCAACTCGGGCTTCGGCCCCTCAAACTCAGCCATTCGAGCTTCGGCCCGGCTGAATGAGACATTCGAACTTCGGCGGTTCGGACGCCGATTTTGGGATTCGGACCCTGCCATTCGGGCCAATTTTGGCCGAATGCATTTTTGACATTATTTTAATAATTTAAGCCTAGACCCGCGTTGCCGACACTAATGTGACCCTGTAGGTGCGAGAAAATCATAGAAAACTTAGCCGTGTGGCTAGGAAACCTAGCAGAGTGTGTTGTCGCAGCCTAGTCGCAACAGCAGACCAGACATCAGACCCCCACATACCTGAGAGACGTAGCAGAGACCCAAATTTTAACCAGGAAGCCGTGTGCTGACCTCATATCCAGTGGCCAAGAGCTAAAGGTAGCATTGACATCGCACTTGAGTGCCGTAATCTTGCACATAGTAGACCACATTGGTTGTGCACTAAAAGAGCAGAAAGCCTGATTTTGCATCGAACAAACAGACACCACACTGAGTGTACATAATTTGAGGATTGGTTGTAATAACAAGGAATACACTCCAACATAATCATTCAAGGAACCCACCAATAGGAGTGAACCCCAAGACTTAACAGACAAACAGGGTTAGGACCTAGGAGGATGTTAAGTGGACGCGAGGATCCAGAAGATGACAACATAGAGGATCGGGCGCTGCCAGAACTACTCGAACTAATTGACGGCCTTGTGAAATTGGAGGCAAAAACAATGTCAGGATCAAGAGGCGACTAAGGAGAGGACCAGCTAGACCTAGGAGAATTCCCAGTCTCAGTACAGGAACTAGTCCATGACTACGATTTACTTACTAGGACCGTGATCTAGGGCAGACCTATAGAAGAAGTGGTAGCAAGCCTCGAAGAAGAGAGAAGAGCAATCAGGAGAGTGCTAGAAGGCATAATTGCCTACAACCAAGAGCAAAGGGCTAGAAAGCTATATCAAGACGTAGATATGTACGAGGCTAGAAGGGTGCTAGACCTAGCTGGGACAGCCAAATATGGACCGAATGAAGAGAGGGAACGGGCAGCAGAGGCTGACATGACATTGAGAGAACTTGTAGCCAAGCGACTCATGGGGACAATACGTCCATTGAGCAGAGTGCTACAGCCCTAGCCACCGCACTACTCTCGGGATTGGGAGTCACGCAAGGGGCTAAAGGGCAGGCTAGAATCCCTATCATAGCAAAACAGCTAGCAAAGTATGAGCCTAGCAGTGACCCATACAACTTCATGGAGCAGTTCGAGCAAGTATGCGAAGCAAACGGTCTTACTGACCTTGTGCAACGCTCTCAAGCTTTTGGCCTGGCTTAGGCGATAAGGGGAGAATCTGGTATTCTAGCCTTGATGACGCAGAACATACAAACTTTACTCACCTTAAGATCCTCTTCATCAAGAGATTCTTAGAGGCAGGGTATTCTGACAACTTCATTGTCCCGATTGATGAATATCAGCCAAAGGGAGAAGGAAGACGTCAGGGACTCCGTCACTCATGTGTGCAGCCTCTTCAAAAGGATCCCTGCCAATGAACGACCTACTGAGAGGATAGTGTCTACAGTATTCATGAACGGAATCCGGAGCGAGGAGCTCTACAAGGCTTTGGCCAGTAACTCTACCTTGCAACGAGACGTGCTAGCTATCTAGAGTTTTCGAAGAGGCAATACATGTAGATGATCAGCTTAGGGAACAAAGCATGAGAACTACCAGCCGAGAAAGTGCAAATCAGAGGGATCTAGAGAGATCAACTATTTCGGGAGAAAAAGCAACTGCTAGTGTGCAGGAAAAGGGAAAGAGTATGGACCAAGGCCAGGAGATGGCGGAGATGAGAATGGAGATTGCACGACTGCAAGAACTGATAAGGAAGCATGCGCGATCGCATGTACAGTATAGATACTGTGGCAACAATCACCTCCCAGTTGAATGCCAAGATCCTAGATCTAGGCCATGCTCAAATTGTGGTAGATTCGGGCACGATGCATTGCATTGCAGGATGCCGAGGAGATTCCCATAGGCACAGCAGTACAATCCTCCGTACTTAGGTAATAGACCACCCAATTTCTTTGGAAGGGGAGCCCAATTGGCACTCGCTGCACCAAATGACTCAAGATTTGCCGTACCTAGGCTGGAGATGAACCCAACAGGTGTACCAAGACCACCAGGGCCTTTTGTAACCCACCCACTGAGTGATACTCCAGTTCACTATGTGGAAGAGCCTAATGAAGAGGAGACATATGTCAACCCGTACATATCCTATGACGAGGAGGGCAACCCAGTCCTCATGGACTATCGGCCGATGCCGGTGATGGCATTAGATAGAGGAAGAGGCAGAGGCTTTGGAGGGCCAAGAGAAGATCCTATCACATGCTGGACCTGCGGCCATCCAGGCCACATTTCATCACGTTGCCCAGAGAAGGAACAGGCTAACAAGGACAAAGCGGATCTTCGATGCACAAAATGTGGGATCACTCACCTGTTTCCTGATTGTCCTAGGCGGAAACCATCAACTAGCTTTGCCAACATACCGTTAGTACCTCTGGGGCTATTTGAAGTGGAAACCTTTGATAGTGAGGACACACCTATCCCACTACAGGTTATGATGAGAGCTCAAACAAGGCATGCATGTATCTCCTTGCCTAGACCAAGTAACCTTGACGCAGCCTCAATAGGAAAGAAAAGCCAAAGGAGAAGGAAAAAGAGAACAGACACGAAGATAACCCTTAAAACCGAGGAAGCCACGACGTTAGTGACAGGAAAGAAAGTCATGGATACAGAGGCAGAGACCTTAGCCCCAAACACAGCTGAGCTAGGGAGTGCCAAGGTAGGGGAATATCCCCATCCCAAACGACAACTCGAAGCTATAGCCAAAGTCAAGGAGTGGGTCAAGGATGCCCAAGAGCACCTCAAGGATGTTGAACCCATACTAGAAAATCCAATGGACAATTTTTCCAGCGTGAGCACACCAGTCTCACCCACAAAACCACAAACTAAAAGTGTATCCTTGCCACAGGGGGCAACTCAGCACAGCAAGGCCAAAGGGGGACTTACCAGGGCAGACAGAATGCATGGCCCAGGAGTGCTAGCCTTAGGGGAAGACAAGAGCCCAGCAGTCTCCTTGCAACCTTGCTGTCCACCCCAGTAACTCTAAGCGTAGAAGACGTGCTTAGGCAGAATCCTTCTTTATGGCAGGAGTTAAAAGATTTGGTGGAGGGACACACAGGACTTACGGGTTCTGATCAGCAAGATCATGATGCAGTTACGCAAATCCCAAGTCTAACTCTACACTCAACTCCTAAGTCATTGCACATCAATGCTTTCTGGGAAGGCACTGAAATGCATGCAGTCCTACCTGTTCTAGCCTTAGGAGATATGACGCGGAAAGGAATTGTAGACACAAGCGCCGGTATTAGCGTATTGAGCCATGCAGTTTTAGAGGCATGGGGAAACCCTCCTGTAGAGACTGCCACGTTCAATGTCACGTTAGCAAATGGAATGAAGGTAAGGCCATTCGAAGTCTTAAAGAACTGGCCAGTAAAGATTGCAGGTGTGCAGTTTTTCGTGAACTTCATTGTCATGAAGGGAGTGGACTACAACATACTGCTAGGCCGACCTTAGATGAGAAACGCTCGTGTCATTGAAGATTGGGGGAATGGTTTGATCTTCCTAGGGAGCAGAACTGAAGCAGTAAGGGTAGAGATGAACACTTGGAAAACAACCCCTGTTGACCTAAATGCCATCTCAGCCATGTTGAAAGGCGATACTCAAACGATCAAACCCTATGGATCACTCACTAAATATATTCCATGCCCTGAGGATGAGCGGGATTGGATGCACGTCTTGGCAACCATTGACCTACCATTCTCAGATGAGGAAGAACTATATTGACAGGCTGCTAAAGCCGCAACCATGCCAATAGAGGAGCCAATTGTGCCACTCTGCATGATGGCAGGAAGCTCACTCAACCCAAGGAAACCTATCTCATTCCATATCCCCAGCAATAAGCTAGAGCTTCAGGAAATCGTAGAGTATCTGACAGACACACTGAAGGGCAACTTGGCTGCCAACCTAAAACCTCTATGTGATCTGTTGACTAAGCCAAAATGGAAATGGACCAAAGTCCACGATCTAAATTTGTTATACAATTGGGCTTTAGTTACTGATGACAAGGAGACTGAAGAGGAAAGCTTAGGTGATGATGAACGGTCTGAAGAGCAAGACTCTGACGATGAGGAATATGAGGATTGCTGCTCTACAGGAGATGAAAGTGAGGAAGAGATAGATACAATAGAGTATGGCACAGAAGGGAGAATGATAGAACAAATCAAGGCAGACTCGAGACCTAGGAAGGAAAAGACGAATTGGAGTGAAAAAGGAGTCATGCGGATGGAGTGCGATAGATCCTGGCTAGAACACATAGGAGCTGTGGATTATGAGCAAGCCAGAGTAGCACGACCATGGGTAATCCCAATGCTCAAGATGGATGCACCTACTGAACTACAACCCCTTGGGGAAAATCCTTCCTTGAGCGAGGGATGCGAGTTTAACTCGGAGTCGGAAGTCAGCACTGAGAGTGATTCTGAGATACCCCGACCCTCTAAGGTCAAACGTACAAAAGGGGACTTGCCAGTCCACCTAAGGCGCAGGAGATTAAAGGAGGAGGCCAGGACACAAGCGAAGGACTCAAAAGTAGAGAGGCAAAAGAAACCGCAGGATCTACCCAAACGGTTTACAAAATTTAAAAAGGGTGACAGAGTAGTGATTCTGCTAGGTGCGAAGAGGCAGGGCCAAACTAGTGAACTGATCGAAGGACCTGCCAAAGTCAAGGAAGTCAACTTGGCTGGGGAGGGCAAATAGCCAAGACCTGTATTCATTGCAGACGATTTGACCGAGGATGAGGAGGCCAAAGTCTTGCAAGAGTATATTGATGTATTTGCCTAGACATTGGAAGAACTTAAAGGGGTCGACCCTAGGGTTGTGACTCATAATATTCCAATGGTCCCTGATGCAGTGCCAACAAAGCAACGACCTTACCCCATGAATCCCAAACACGCCCATGCAGTAAAAGAGGAGATTGATAAGCTCATTAAGGCGGGATTCATATATGAGATTGAGCACACGGACTGGGTATCACCGATTGTGATCGTGATGAAGAAGAACAGAAAAATCCGAGTGTGCGTTAATTACAAGAAAGTTAATGCCGCTACGAAGAGGGATAACTACCCTTTACCATACACCGAGCACATGCTTGAGAGGGTAGTAGGTAAAGAGGCCTACAGTTTTTTGGACGGCTTCTCGGGCTACAATTAAGTGCAAGTGCACCCCGATGACAAGCACAAGACTGCCTTTGTGCTATGCTAGCCTGGTGAACATAACTTAGGCTATCCGGTGAGTTTTGCCAGCAGGCAGCTCACAGAGACCGAGATGAATTATTCCACCACAGAAAGGGAGGGGTTGGCCATGGTATTTGCTATAAAGAAATTTAGACATTATCTGTTGGCCACTCCCTTTGTCTTCTTTGTTGACTATCAAGCCTTGCTCTATCTTGTGAACAAGCCTTGCGCTACAGGACGCATAGCTAGATGGTTACTTCTCCTATTGGAATTTGACTTCTCTGTGGTTGTACGCAAAGGAAAGCAACATTACATGGCTGACCATATGTCCTGCATACCCACAGGAGAAGCCGCTGGACAAGGCATACTTGACGATTTACCGGATGCTCATCTTTTAAACCTGTCTAGTGAGAGAGAATTGTTTAAAGCTGATCTGACGCCATATTGGGCCGATGATATAGTTTAGGTGCTGGAGAACGGATTACCTGAGAGACCAATTGAGAAGGCCAGGCTGAGGAGACTTATTTTGAAAATCCAACCATACCAATTGATAGCCGGCCAACTCTATAGGTTAGGACAAGACGGTTTGTTGCATAGATATGTGTGTGAGCACGAGACGCACGATGCATTGAAAGAAGCACGTGGCGGAATCGTTGGATGACACTTTAGCGGGGATACAATAGCCCGAAAGGTGCTACAATCCCAACTATGGTGGCCCACCCTATTTCGTGATGCTGCTAAATTTGTGAAGCACTGCGACGAATGCCAAAGAACCAAGGTGCGCTTGCGCAAAGATAAAATGGAGTTGACCCCTGTTGACAACCCTTTGAAAAATGGGGCATCGACTTCATTGGACCTATTAGTCTCGCGGCATAGTACTCTCAGGCTCGCTACATCATAGTGGCAACTGATTACCTAACAAAGTGGGCAGAGCCAAGAGCTACAAGGAAGAATGATGCTAGAACCACTACAAAGTTCTTGTGGGAGCAGGTCATTTCACGGTTTGGGTGTCCAATAGAATTAGTCAGTGATCAAGGCACACACTTCATTAATGAGGTGATATCGCATCTGCTCTCTACTTTTCTAATCATTCACAGAAAATCCTCGCCCTATTACCCTCAGGCTAACAGACAAGCAGAATCCACCAATAAAATCCTAGTCAATGTACTCACAAAAGTGGTATCTACATCTCGGAGTGACTGGGACAACAAGTTAATGGCGGCCTTGTGGGCCTATCGTAAGGCTTATAAAACGGCTATAGGCCAGACGCCCTTTAGGCTGACTTATGGAACGGAGGCCATTCTGCCCTTAGAGTTTTTTGTCCCTAGCTTAAGGATAGCAATGCAGGAGCGCTAGGAGGAAAGAGATGCTTGGACAAATCGCTTTGGTAGAGCTAGAATGTCTCACAGAAACCTGGCTCTTGGCCATCCATGCGCTGATTTGTGAGGCACACAACCACGCCGCAATGGATCCCCAAAGATCTCTTGCGAATGCAAGGCTACTATGAGGGCAACCCCTGGTTTTGGGTGCCTAAGAATGGCAAGTCTAAAGGCTCATCTCCAAGCAACCTCACTCCAGTGAGAGAGGCTTGCAAACATAGCGCCCGGGCCGTAGTTAGCAAACCACTGCCGGCTGTGACTAATAAGTCCCAGCTAATTTATCAACCAAAGCAATCGCTAAAAGCCTCAAGCTTACCTCACTCAAAAGAGTTGAATACTTCCGTGACTATGCACTCAGAACCCAGCACAACTTCCATGCCACCAGAGTTTCCTACAGCACTTCAAAGTGCTTCGGAGTGCAAAGCCACACCCGTGACACCAGCAATGGAGTCATTGCTGTCCAGCTCAATTGCATCATCACCACCAGCAGGTCTTAGGCCTTCCTATGCGGTACGATCTTTCCTTTCCTTGGCTAAAGACCTTGCTGAAACTTCGGGAGATGACCTTGTGACCTACATTAAGGTGTTAGACCACACTTTCACCACATTTGCTAGGAGTTATGAGCGGTTGTTGGACCTAGGTCTTCTTGATGAACCCCTTGCTTTCGATGTTCATGCATTACCATGCACTTGGGAGGAATACGAGTTTATGACCGTCAAATTCCCCAAGATTGCTGCTGAACTAATAGCAAATGAAGAAATCTCAAAGGAGCAAGCTGTTCTCAGGCAACTAATCACCTCATACCGTAAGCCTCCTCGTTCTGCTCCCAAACAAGAATTACATGAGCTCACGCAACTTGCAAGCTCAACTTCCTCGTTCTTACATCAATGGTTCACTTTGCGAACCCAATGGGAAAAGAAAGGCTGTCGTATCATGACAAATGCTGAACAAAGGAGGGCAATCAAGACCATTGAGTATGATCCTACTTATGTGGCACCTCTTTCATTTAGAGTTTTGGCCATTACCCAGAACCAACACTTAGATGACTAGGTCCTAGCCCATCCTTACATTGACCAATTCCTTACGGAAGAAGAACTACACGTTGCAAGTCGCCTTAATACTGGAGATATTTTTCACGATGTCTTGACCTATATCTCCCAAGTTTCTGTACAACCCTGTGAACTCGATCGTCACGCTCAACTTGAGTACAACCCTACATTTTATGAGTGGCTGTTGGCTGGAACACCCCATCACAATCACCTTTGATATCCTCACCACTTCGTTCAATCCTAGGAAGGATTTTCATCTTTCCGAGGGGGAGGAATAAGGCTAAGAAGGCATAAATAATTGTTGAAAGGTTGAACTCAGTGATCAAAAATAAAAAATAAATAAAAATTAGTTAGCAAAATTTTTCAAGTTCTTTGCATTCCTGTTTTGCGTATTTTTCATGCTTAGCTTCATTTAGCCATGTTTTCCTTTTCCACTTGTGATTAATGAAAAGTATTTTTGCTGGGCAGGAACCCAAGATGGCTCATCAAGATCGCGCTCATAAGCTTCCCTTCACGGAAGAAGAAAAGCAAAAATATATGTTGAGTCTGCAAATTCAAGCTTACGGACGGCTGAATTTTCGAACTGTCCACAACGTATCCAAGGTCGTGGAAATGGAGGAAGCAGCCAAGCAGGTCATAGAAAAGTGCAATATGACCAAGTATGTGGAGAAGGTGGAGCAAAATGTGGATCATGCAAGGTGTGTTGAGTTCTTATGAACTTTCGACTTTGCCTCCAAGAGTGCCACGGTGACTGTGGGAAGGGGGGATGCTGCCAGGCAAGTCATGGTACCCTTAAGCAAGGAATTAGTAGAAAAGGCACTGAGCCTGGAATCAAGGGCCGTAAAGAGACCAAAAAGGGATGTCTTCGCCATGCTAAAAATGGACAGGGGCCAGGTGCAGTCCAACGACGGAGTCAATATCCAGGACATCCCTGATGACGAAATCCGCATGCGTGCTAAAGTCATGCACACGCTCTTCTCCAGCCATCGATACACTGCCTATATGGGTAGAATAAATGTGCCTGTGCTCGAAAGCCTCACGGCCAATGCACCAGAAGAGATCGACTGGAATGATTATGTAAGACACACAATCGAGAAGGCTGCCGTAGCGCTTGATCTAGGAAGCCAACCTACTGGAGGTGAATCCCCAGTAGCAAAAGACAGGAAGAAGGCCGCCTCTAAAGCATCATTCATTGGATATGGAGGTGTACTAACCACCCTAATTGAAGAAGCAGTAAAGGAGGCAGGAGCAGCAGAGGAGGAGCAGGAGAGACCACCACCCTCACCACACAATGAAGAATCCTCTGGCTCTGACGAGGAAACAGAAACTGACGAGAGTATTGATGAGGAAGAAAAGCAAGAAGAACAGCGCCAGTAGCAGCAAAGAGAGTAGCGCACTAAGCGCTTCCAACAACAAAGGGAAGAAGAAAGGAGGAAGAAAGAGAAAGAAGAACTACAAAAAGTGCAAAGAGTGTCAAGAGCCCAGGAAACAGAGAGGAAAAGGAAAGAAAAAGAGGATGCACAGAGAGTGAAAGAGGAGTCTATAAAGGCAGAAGAGGAGAGGAAAAGAAGGGCTGAGGAGGAGGAAGAAGCCTTGAGGAAGAAGGAACAAGAAGATATAGAACTTGCAACTCGCCTATCTGTGGAACAACATCAACGACAAAAACAGCAAACCCTGCCCCAGGAGGATGAGAACCCAGACACGAGCTTGAATGTGCCAAATCCCATCCCGCCGCCGCGCAGAGGGCAAGGGCAAGGAGGCCATCACGACTAGCCCTGCTGCTTCCGTAATAACCATCCCCGCCCTAGGAACTTCGCCAAAGGTCGATGAGAGCAATATGGTCACATGGCTGCAGTTCCTGGTGGAAAGGGAGTTAGTAAGAGAAGCTGGCGTAGCCACCCCAGTGTCAAGAGTGAAGAGGGCAGCCACGGCTGATGTGGAGCCAAGCCCAGAGCTTAAAAGACAGAAAACAGAAGCTACTACCACTCCCGCCACCATGTCCCATCCCCCACCTCCAGCAGGCCAGTACGATGAGTACGTTAAAGAGCTGCTCTCACAGCTAGAAAAGGCCAAGGAAGGAAAGAGAACTGCCATGGAAGAGTTGGCAACAGAGCGAGAATCAAGAACCACTCTCCAGCTGGAGAAAACTAAACAGATAGCAGAGTACCCAAAGAAGATTGCTGTGCTAAAGGAGGAAGCCAGCAATAGAGATGTAGAAGAAGCAAAAACCCTAAAGGAACATGATGCTGCCTGGGAGGGAAGAAGAAAAATCCTAATGGATCGCCTCAATAGAGAGAGGGAGGCCACTGCTCACTTGCGGCGCAAGAATGACTAGCTCACTGCAGTCAACCAGGAGGCACAAAACCAGCTTGAGAAGATCAAACAGAAGACTGCAGAGCTAGAAAAGCTAAGAGAAAAGCAGGTGCAAAGAATGCAGGTGCAGCTGTATCAACTCAGTGCGCAGATCACCAATGAAGACCAGGAGCAGTCCCGCCTACACCGCGAGCTCGAAGACCAAGAGCAATGACTCATGGCTATGACCCTCCATCAGGGGGAGAGCCTGGAAGATATGGAGAAGAGAGCGAAGGAATGGGCTGACCACAACGAAAGGAGGGTACGAGACCTGGCACACCGATCGGCCAAAGCAGAAGGAGATAGAGTGTTGGCTGAAAATCAGGCAGAGGCTGCCCAGCTCTCTATGATGGCCTAGCGGCACACTTTCCTCAACACGCTGCTTCACTCCACCAAAACAGAAGAAAATGAGGCCAATGATCAGCTATGCAGAAGAAGCTAGCCATTGCATGCAGAGCCCTAACAACAGGCGTGCACGTAACACTGCAACTAGGAGGCCCGCCGCAGAGCCTGGAGGAGCAAAGAAAATACCTTATACAGGTAGGCCTGATGGTGCAAGAAATTGACAAACTTGGTTTCACAGAAGACAAGGTGCAAGAAGAAGTGCAAGCAGAAGGGGGTGGACCAGAGTTTGATATGGGACATCAGGAGGAGGACTACGTCCCACCACCCTCTCCTCGACGACAAGATGAAGTGCAATCCACCAACACATCCGTTGAGAGGAAAGCAGCCCTGGCTAAGCGCAGAAGAGAAATGGTAGAGAAGGCAAGGAAAAAGCTGAACATTAGACATGTCCCAAGGCAACTTGCTCCTCTTCCACCGCACCCTGAGGACCTCCCCGCTGGATTCCATGCAGAGCTAATCATCTGGGAACGGCAAGAATGTGCCCACAACCCCTTCGACTTGAGCTTCGAGCTTCCCACTAAACTAAATAGAGTAATGCCCATTGAAGTTGTAAACGATGTAATCGCTATGGGTGCAAGGTTCAAGGACAAGTGGCTAGTGGAGCAAGAGGCCAACCCAACTGCTTGGGGAACCGAGGACCGCGAGTTTTAGCATGATAAAGCCTTCCAGGTGCCTAGATCGGTGGAGGGCTACAATTGCCAACCCACCTGGAGAAGACGCATTTTTAATGTCAACCTTGACGCTTGGATGGCGTTTTGTAACACCCTTTCTTCTAAGAGAAACGACCCCACATTCATGCCGTATCCTTGAAGGGTAGGCGTGGATTTTAATCCGTCCATCCACGGCAGGTTTGACTTCCCTATCATCTATAACACCAATAGCACCTCCTATAAAGATGCCCTTGTATTTACCCTCCCTAATTTGTACAGTTCCATAGATAGATTCCTTAGTGAGTTCACATCCTGTCCTGACCCCGCCTTCATAACAACCTATAATTATCTTAGACTAATTAGGGTCCTAATCTACCAAGAGCCTGCACCTCAATAGCGCCACCTTCCACCCCTTTACTTCGACCCCAATGCCATAGATAGCAGCACCATGACTCGCCTCATGATGCACGCTACTCTTTTGCCATCCTTCTGTATTGCACTGCTTGAGGATATGAGCGATAGTAAATTCACACAGTGCAACCACCCTTTCCTTTCCACCACCACTCTCGAGACCCGCCTCAATCTCAAGGGCTATATGCTGAGCCGTAGATTCCTTAACAAAGCCCCTCGCCCTCCACCATCCCCTACCTGCCATTCGGATAACGAGGATTAAACTCCCATCATGTCCTTGTATCACATGTATCTATGTATAACCTCTTCAAAAAAAAAAAGGAGGGGGGGGGGGGGAAGCCACAAGGCAACAAAAGAAAAGGTTGACTGGAAAGAAGAGACAACAGCAAAGAATAGCAAAGCCAAGGGATGAATCTACTACCAAGCAAAGATAAGAGAGAGAAGACTTCACATGATGAGCTTGCAGCTTCCCTTCGCCTTGTTGTGCACCGCAGTCACTACATCTAGGGTTCTCCCTAGCCCCTTTCCCACTTCACACTTAGGGCACATCAAGGGCAGGACTTTAAGACCTATCACCCTAAGATTTGCACCGCACCTCCAATGACACACGAACCGGGTCCTCAAGTGTGGGACATTACCAAGGGCTTGCCCAAGGTTAGACCCATCTCCTAGTTCCATTGCCACGAGCACCATGCACTACACGGTGAGGCAGACACACCCCTTAGGGAGTGCACAACTTTTCTTGCAGGTTATGTTCGTGTTTCAAGAACTGGCTACTCAGCTAAAGAAGATCATCCACGGCATCCTTTAATGACCAAAACTTTTTCCATGTGTCGGACATGACACCATTGCTGCTGTTTCAAGAGCTTTTCTGCATTGGATTGGACGGACCAACATGCTTCATGTCACCAACCATCTGCCTGCTGATGGCTACCATGACTGAACCAAATCAAGCAAAAGAAGTACTCAATAATAGATCTGCCATTGCATAGATTTTGGAACCTCGTCTCGGGCACGACCCCCAGAAAGTCTTAATGTCTCTTCGAGAAAGCAAAAGAGTAAAAAAGCGCACCATTAAATGTGGAAGCGCTCCCGAATCCTTGTAAAAGAGTGCCAGGATCGCTCCTGTGCAAATTGTATGCATTAGTTGAGAATAGGATAAATTAGAATGGTGGGAAACGAGAAATGGGCTTAGGCCAATGGCCGGCCATGTAAAAAAGAGGATGACTGCCCAAAGAAGGGAGGGCATGTATACAAAGTTCAAAAGTGAATAAGAAGCTCATTCTTATGTGTGGCTAAAGCTTCTTCTTCTTCTTCTCTTGTTTCTTACATTCTTGCTTGTGCTTGAGAAAGGGGGTGAGGGAGTGTGAGAGGGTGAGGGAGTGAGTGTGTGAGAGTGAGGGATCGTGGAGAAGAAGCTCTCCATCTTCTTCTCTTCTCTTCTCTTCCCTTGTCTTGCGCGTGGCCATGGAGGATGGAGCTCATGGGAGAGGGATTGAGGTTGCTTGAGCTTGCCACAAGGATCGTGGAGCTACCGGTGTGCAAGAGAGAAGAGGGTACTCGATTGAGCATCAAGGTAAGCTCACTACACTCGTAAGGTAGGCATGGCGCGTCGGCTATGTGAGAGGTAGCCATGGCCACTCGGCTTGAAATGCTTGATCAATAAGCGGTCCGTAGGTCTCGGGATAGAGCTTGTAGCTCCCCTTCATTGCCACACACACAACCTACACATACAACTCATCTAACACATTGCAACTCTTGGATACACCCCCGCCCCCCTAACCACAAAAATCACCTCATTGTACCTAATTTCACACCTAATACACTCCACCCACATTGTGGCACATATCTAGTTAGTACACCTACTCCACCACCCACATTAATACACCATGCATTTGCATGTAGCTTAGTTTGTACCTCATCAGTCTATCCATGTATCATAGTATGCTAGTGCACCACCTTGCACATAGCGGCCTTTTCATGAACACACACCCTAGTGTACTTAGCTTAACACACCACTAGAACACACACCCACACACATAGCAACTAGGCTCCACCTAGGCACACCTTGTGCACCTCTTGCATTTAAATGGTCACACTTAAGCACAAAACCATTGGCCTCCCCTAGTACACATATGTGCTACCACCCCCTTAGTGTTGCACATAGGCATTCATAACCTTGACCATGTGTACATAATCACATCACACATTAGCACATGAGGGTTAGGCACAAACCCAAGTGCACTAATAGTTAGGCATATTTTAGAGTACCTATTACACATACGCACTAAACACACCCTAACCCTTGCACCTTAATGAGCAAACACCTTCTTTAGAACACATTGCACCTAAAGTGTTGTGCACATAAGCGCACATACATTCATGTACCTAAGAGCACTAGTGCACCTCCAGTGTACATAGTGCACTTGTGCACTATCCATGCACTTACACCTAGAGCAAGAAGAGCCATTGGCCCACCATACACCACAATTATCATGTATAGTTTGCACTTACCATGGATCATAGGTTACACACATAGGTACATTGCGTTAGTATAATACATGTAGGTGCATAACATCACCATTTCCTCTAGCATACAATCTTAATTCCCAAGGCACCATCCTTGCTCATTAGTGTGGTTCTTGGAGTTAAACTCCAGAGCACACAACCCCATTTCCTCTAGTATACAATCTTAATTCCCAAGGCACCATCCTTGCTCGTTAGTGTGGTCCTTGGGGTTAAACTCCATGGCACACATCCCCAAGCCATTCTAAACCACGTTAGCATACCATCACACATTAAGTAGTCACACGCATGTGAGCATATAATCATGCACATGTAGGTAATCCCCTAGAGCACCACCCTCACATTTATGCATGTAGTCTTCATCGCACACACACCCACATTACACACATGCATAAGCACCCATTTGCACACCTATCTCACGTATACACACATAGTGTGCCCACAAACCATGCATAATGCATTCATGTACACACATTGTGCATCCACATAAACACATAATCTTTGCATTACACATCGTGCATCCATCCACACACACTCACTCATCTTGCAAAGTAAAGCACATTAACCACTATTGCACACATGCATGCTCACACTACACCTAGTATATCATTGCATAAATGCATTTATTTTGCTTGCTTTGTGTTCATTATGACCAAAATAAAAACCAAATTACAAATAAAGACAAAAACAAACATCGACCATGAGAAATCCTCAACCAATGCATAGAGCAAGAGATCAAAATAAGGACACATCACTACTTGAATTGTGAACAAAAGAAACTCACCCTAGGGAGGATGGGACATGAGAAGATCCTAAGAACTATTAGCCAAGGACAAAACCTGGAGCATAGCCTAGAAGTGCATGCCTTTATGGAGTGGAGGTGAGCTTCAACCTTAGACCATTAGTAGAGATGCTAGTCTTGACCAAACATTTGACCTTGAGAATACACCCTTTGGGACCTTATGAATCAAGTAATCCACTTAGTCAACCAAGAAACCATGGGAACCTCAACTAGCAATATTGGCAAACTCAAAATCCAAGTGGTGACACAGATAATATCTAGACCACGATTGATATGTGCTCATAGGCTACGATCTCATAGGCTAAGATTTTTAACCCAAAGCAATGAAAGGATATTTCTGAAAGGATATTCTAACATAAAGAATAGATAGAATAGCTAGAATGTGTATCCCTCTCACTGAAATATTTTTAACCCAAAGCAATCAAAGGCATTGCAATGAAAGGATATTCAATCATCAATGATGTCATTAACAAGGCTATCCACATGAATGATCTCCATAGAGCACAAAGTAGGGACAAACATATAATGGAACCCCACCAAGAGAATCGTGTAGGACAATCTCACACAAAGAGAAAGAGATACTAGAATTGATTATTGATGTCAAGAAGCAACATCAAAAGTTGCTCAAGATGGCTGAGTCATTGAAAATCTCACAACTGTATCACTAAAACATGTAGTGTGTGGATTGTAGTGGAGAACCAAAATGTACTTCAAGCATGGGGAAATCCATTGATTGAGCCAATACACTCTAATCTGACCGTAGTTGACGGACTCAAAGAGACCTCTAGGAGTCTTAAGAGATTGGCTAGTCAAGATTATGGGAGTCCAGTTCAAGGTAAACTTTGTCATCGTGAGAGGAGTTAACTACGACCTACTGCTTGGTCGACCCTTACAAGCACAATTGCACACCTGATTGATGACTGGGGCAATGGTCTAGTCTTGATAATTGGAAGAAGGTAGTGTGCATTGAGATGGAGTCTTGGAAAACATCCCCCATTGACCTAGATGTTATCTCTACACTATCAAAAGGAGACACTAATGACCCTCCAACCACCCAACATCTGGCTAGATATATTCCCTCCCCTAAAGATGAGCAAGACTAGATGCATATTCTTGTTACCTTAGAATTACCATTCACTGAGGAGTTGGAGTATTGTTCAATCCATGAATGCACGAGTTAGCAATCAAATGTACCAATGAATACTATAGCTCTCATCCTCAAACCTCCTATTGAATCCATTTCAATGCCTCTCTTCATGATGGGCCCTAACTTAGCCACCATAAAGTTCCAAGGCTATCCGACACTAAAAGAACTCATTGATGCTAGAATTGTCAAAGTGACCTCAAATTTAGAATGGCTTGATTATCTCAAGATTCTTAATTACAAACAAAGGAGGTATTTGACCAATGATCTATATCCAGATCTTGAGATACTTCTAGCTAAGAATAACCAAGACAAAGTTTAGGAGGATATCAAAACGAAGTTTGGCTTCGATATAGATGGAGATAGTGATTCCGACCCAAAAGTTCCCCAACCATCCCAATATGTAAAAACTAAAACCAAATTCCCTATCCATTTGCAAAGAAAAACATGTGCAATTTTGAGTAGAAATGTCGAAGTTAGAAAAACCCACATGACTTAATCCCACGCTTCACATAGTTCAAGAAGAGCAATTGGATAGTCATACTACTTGGGGCAAAGTGCAAAGGCACATCCAATGAAACCATTAAGGGGCTTGCAAAGGTCAACAAGGTGAATATTGCAAAGCATCAGGAAGCCCCTAAGCTTGTATACATTTTCGAAGACCTCAGTGAAGAGAATGAAGCATAGCTTCAAGGGGTACCTTGTAAAGTAAAGACCATATCCCACGAATCCGCATTATGCTCACCATGTCAATCAAAAAGTTACAGAGAACACAATTCGTATATGAAATTGAGCACACCAACTAGGTATCACCTATTGTCGTGGTGCTCAAGAAGAATAGCGAAAATTGAGTTTGCATCAACTACAAGAAATTGAATGCTGCTACTACTAAGAGAGATCATTAATCATATGATTGAATGAGTAGGAGGAAAGGAAGCTTACAACTTCTTGGACAGATTCTTAGGGTACAATCAGGTACAAGTCCATCTAGACAATAGACCAAAAACTACCTTTGCCACTAAATGGGGAGTTTTCTTATACATTGTTATGCCAATACTAATGCTCACGTAACCTTCCAAAGACTCATGTGCACTATCTTTAAGCACATGCTACAGAAGTGGATTGAGGTGTTTGTTGATGACCTTTGTGTCCATTCAAGTTGGGAAGAACACATTGGAAAACTTCAACTCGTCTTCTAGGGATATCGATAGTATAACCTGTCCCTGAATTCCTTTAAATGCCAATTTTGGGTAAAGCATATGGTATCATCCTAGGCTATGTTGTATCCAAGGATGGAATCACAACCAACATGGTTAAGATCACAATTATAATGAAATTCTCTCCACCCACCAATCCAAAGAGAGTGTAGTGCTTCCTTGGCCATAGTGGGTACTATCATCGCTTTATGCTTAGCTGTGCAGGTATTGCTCAACCACTCTACACGTACTAATCACCAAGGAATGCCAAACCTCCTACAAAGCTTTGAAAAAGTCTCTAATGCTGCACCTATCTTAAGATCTCTAGACTAGACAATCACATTGCATGCATCCATCAACACTTTTGTGATTACAATTAGAGGCATACCATGCCAACCTAGTGAATATAATATGGATTTTCCAATAAGTTTTGCTAGTCGACAACTCATGGAGGTTGAGATGAATTACTTGACTACAACAGAAAGAGAAGAACTAGCAATGTTTTACATTGTTAAAAAGTTTAGACACTATCTCCTTGCCACTCCATTCACATTTTTTGTATTGTTGCTTGAATTTGAATTTTTTGTTGTAGTGCACAAGGGATAAACAACATTTCATTGTTGATCACTTGCCTATAGTGATCAATGGCAAAAAGACTACAAGGATTTATGACCAGCTCCACGATACTCATCTATTCCACATCACATAAGAAGCTTGGCTCTTCAAAGCCGATCTCACCTCATGCTAGGCTAAGGGCATTGTTCATATCTTAGAGCAAGGCCTACTAGAGCGATCAATTGAGAAAGCTTGCCTCACACCTCAATTGATTAAGACCATATCTTACCAATTGATCATAGGTCAAGTATATCACTTAGGGTAGGACGGTCTACTTAAGAGATGTGTCTATGAGCATGAAATTGAAGATGTGTTGCAAGAAGCTCATGGTGGCATTACCTATGGACACTTTGATGCAACTGCCATATCTCACAAGGTATAATGCATGAACTAATGCTCAATTCCTTTGGAAGCAAATCATCTCATGCTTTGGTTGTCCCATTGAAATTGTTGATGATCAAGGAACACACTTCTTGAATGAAGTAATTGAGCATTACTATTCACATTCTTGGTCATCCATAGGAAGTCCAACCCTTACTAATCGCAAGCAAATGGCCAAAAGCCAAATCTATGTATAATATTGTTGTTAATGTCCTGACATATCAACATCATGCTCTGATTGGGATCATAAACTTATGGTATCACTCTGGCCCTATCGTATGCCTACAAAGCTACCACAAACCAAATCCCTTTCAAACTTATACATGGCACTAATGCCATTATATCAGTAGAATTCTTGATTCCAAGTCGACACATCACTATCCAAGAATACTAGTAATGCACTAAAGCATGACAAATTCACTTAATCAAGCTTGAATGCCTAACAGAAGCTCGATTACTAGCCACCCATGCCCTACTTTTGCTGAAAAGGCTCGAGGAAAGGCCTAGTTTGACAAACATGTCAAACAAAGGTCCTTTAATAAGGGAGATCTTATTCTACTCTATTCTATAAAAGGCCACAAATAGAAGTTGAAACTCCAAGGCCTCAGACCTTCCTGTGTTCATGTAATTAGCAAAATAGGGAATGTGGAGTTGGAGAACTTAGATGGACAACCCATTGGCCACTTCAATGGCAGTAAGATTAAGAAGTACTACCCACTTGGGCATCCCTTGCATGACCCTCCTATGGTAAAAATAGACATCCCCTTATTGCGTGTAAAACAAACCTTCTACAAAAAGTTTGAGCAACATCATCAACACTCTACACTACCACTCTCTATACCTCATCATGCATCAATTTTATAACTATTACCATTAGTGACATCGAACTAAAAAATGAGCCTCTAATCCTAGCCACGCACCTCCATGTTTGCCTCACCGCTACTAGGTTAGTGCTCACATATGCTCTTCTAGATGAAGGATCAAAATTCAACACCTTTCCTTACTGCTACTACTAGTATAATCTAGGGCAACCACAATTGCTACAAAGTTGAACCCGTATGAAGGATTTCCTTATTCCTTGTTGGGCTACTCTCAATTGACAATCACCACTGAGATTGAGAGCATCCCACTCCTATTCTATGTTCTCCTAAAAAAACACTAAAGGAGTTGATTCTGAAATTCGTTTGGAGCATACTTTCAAATTCTGGACCAACTGTATTATCAATTATTTTGACAAACACATTTGCTTATAGTAGATAGACACAATAACAATTACTATCTTCTCCCCTAAAGGAGGACAGTCTACCTCAATCAGCCTTGCCCTACCTCTCAACCTAGGTCACCACTGACAACCCTACCCCAGTTGGCCCAACTTGTGATATAAACCAAGCCCACAAGAGGCCCCTTGTTAATCTTCCAACCCAAATATAGTGAAAACCTAAAGCCTCCTTCCATGCTGCTCCACAACATGTGCCACAAACACTAAGCAAAGACAACCATACCAATAGCCTCATCTCGCAGCCCCCACATGTCACATCACATTGGATTGTGAAAACACTACTAAGAGAGCACAAGGGTGTTATGAAGGTTCCCACCAACTTTGGCTACCCAAACTACCCAATCTCCCACAAACTAGCAACTCTGATTGCATCCACAATAGCTAAATGTTCAATGAGCTGTGTGTCAAGCCTATGCGCCAAACTCATGATCAAGATCAAGGATCTTCTTAGAACTCCTTTCTTTCTATCATCTCCATCTCACCTTCTCACCCCATTTTTGATAAGTCCACTAGCCATTCCTCATACCTCACCCCATACCCAAGCAATGACCATTTACCGTCAAAGGAAGAGATCCTTGCCAAACTCTCCCCTTATCAGATGAGCAAGTATAGGCCTCCTCCACTAGCCAACTCAATAAGGTGCTATGATAATGCTGCTCTATTTTTACAGATGGCCGTCCACACATGCTAATAAGCCCACTAGTAATTGCTTTTTGTGATGCTAGCCTTGGTTAGCTTGTATTTTTATTAGCTACACATGAAAACTTTGGTTAAATCTTATGTGCACCAATGCCTATAGTGTGAGCTTCATAAAGTTGGATGGAACTTAAATATGCGTAGGTATTACATTCTTTACAAATTTTTGATTAAAAATGAGGTAATATCTCCATGAATTTTGTAGTGGGATTGCCCTATACAAATTGAGGTCATGGCAAAATTTGGATCATGGTTGACTGATTGATGAAGATGGTTTGATTCATTCTAATGAAGATGGTAGTTAAAAGCCATGAGTTGGCTAATCTCTTTGTCAAACATCTCTATAAGTGTTATGGTTTGCGTGTAGAAATAGTCAATAACCATGATCCTAAAGATGTGCAGGGCTATGTGCATTTTTGTTTTGTCCCAAAAGGCATTCACTTGTAGAGTCCTTGACACTAGGTTTAGAGTTAGGCTTGGTATGTGTGTGTCTGTGTCCTAGCTTGGCAAGGTGGTTGTCTTTGGTTGATTAGGTCCTTTAATCCATCTTTTAAGAGCTCCCCACAGTGCTAGGCTTTGCTTAAGCAACTTCCCTAATGTTAGGGACATTGGGGTTGAGGTGAAAATGGTGAGTAAGTTACTCACATGTCATCTTAATTTGAACTCATGAGGGTTGTCTTATCATGGTAGTTTCATTCGACCCTTGTGATGGCATTTATAGAGCCATAAATAGACAATATGCTATTTTGGAGACAATAAGAAAGCAAGGCTTGCAATGCCTATCTAAGGAGTAAAGGTGCTGATTTGACACACACATGGAAAGATGTGGAAGTGTTAATGTGGAGATGACTTGAAGAAGATGTCATTATTGTAAGGATCAAGTACGTGGAGCATATGAAGCTTATGAAGGACTTGAAAATGTAGAAGGTGACAAGTACATGTTGGATTGAAGAGGAGGCGTTGCCACTCTCAAGTGTTCATTTTGGTCATTTGTGGGGCTTTGAAGACCTTATTGCGAGTAAGGAGGCGAGTTGGTTTTGGAAGGATAGGTTGTAACTATGGGTGCAAGGTTGCTTGATACATGTGAATGTGTTTCTTGGTGAGTTGGCGTATTTGTGGAGGACTGTAAGTAGGTGGTAGTCAAGAGTCGGCTCCCTTTCACATAGTTATGGTAAAGTTTTATTGTGTGCAAAAGTATACAAATTTTAGTTATTTGGAAACATTGGGTTGATAGTTCTTTCTTTGTGGCTAAAGACTTTGAGTATGAAGGAGTCATTATGTTTGTGGATGAGAGTATCTCTGTATCGATCACACTTAATGCTTTGTCTATCCCTCTCAAGTATCCTCATGGTGTCATGGCAATGAAATTATTGAAGGAATAGTTTGCATAGTAGACATGTACATATATACTGTGTGTACATGTCTTAGTCATTAAATTTTATGGTGCTCTTAGTAAGTCTTGTAGCAATGAGCTGGTCTAGTATTTTGTATAGTTTAATGTGTATATAACTAACTACAATATTATCATCTCTACCATTGCCATTGAGGTTTTTGTTTTGCTTGATAGCTTGTTGGTTCTTCTCTTGTTCTAGCATTACAATGCTTGATGGCTTTGATTGATTGAATCCAACTCTACCCCTCTAGCCCCTTCTCGATTTCACACCCTAGGGCAGAAAAAGGGTAGGACACCCTAAATTTCCTTGGTAGACCTATTACCTTGGATTCCATCACACCATAACAACCTCTTGCACCAATTGGATTCTCAAGTGTGGGACATACCTAGAAAATCTTAGCTTTCCTAATGTTTGATCCATCTCCCAATCGCACACCCATCCACCATCCTCTACAATCAATCATGCACAACCTTAGATAGAGCCCTTTTTAATTGTAGGCATAGCTTTTCTCTCTTGATTGCAACTACTCTTTCTATCCATTACCTCTCCATCAACACCAGTCTCTTGTAGTCCTCATTTTGGTGCATGTTTTCGAATTCTACCTTTGAAAACATGTACCGTGGGACTCCCACTCATGTAACAAGAGGGGTAATGTTAACCGAATATGAGAACTACTCCAAGACACAAAAAGACAAAGCAGTGTGAGGCTGGCCAAAGGTAGGCCAAGTAAAGTGAAATGAATCCAATTGTCAAAGAAGGAAGTAATCTTAAAGGTGAGAAGGTAAAGAAGGTCACTACTCGGATGCCAAGAAATGACAAAATAATTTTTAGAATACTCCTAGGCTACATAGTCTTTAAGTATGATGCTTTTGTTTTTTCTTTGAATTATATAGCACATAGAGATCATTCTTATTAAATTTGAGAGTTAGGCTCACTCGTGTGCAACTTGTATTGAAGCTACATATGATAATTTAAAATGTGTTTATACATTGGAAAGCCTTGCATAGATCTTTGAAGTTATAGGCAAGCCAACCAAGTCTAGTAGAAGTCATGAAACTATTATGGATGATTTGCAAAGGCCTAAGCGTACTGTAAATAGGCAAAATGATTGAATAAGTGAGAGGAAAAGGGGTGTGAGGGTGCCAGCCCATGAAGTCCCATGTATTCAAACATCAACATTAAGAGTATCTCTACGCGTGTGTAGAAACTTCAAGACACATTGCGTCTTTTTGCGTCCATTAAGTGGTGGCCATGATGCCTTAAGGTATACCTTGCATTCTAAGGTCTTGAAACGTGGTGGATTCAAACAAGGGGAGAGGGAGTGTGTGTGTGTGTGTGTGAAGATTTAGAGGGGTGTAGGTACTTAGGATTTTGACATTCGTTATTTTGAGTTCCCCCTTTTCATTCAAATCCAAATTTGTTTACTTTTTGGAATCGGAAACCCTTGCAACTTACCCTCGTGCATGCAGCAGGGGGCACTGCTGCTCCGTCTTCTGACATGTTTATGATCGTCTGTCGTACAGAATAGAAATTTTTTGTCCCGCAGCTAACCGATCGCCTTGGCACACAACTATGATGATGATGGGCTGCGAGGCGCATGACTTGCCTGCTGGCGACGAGTCGCTGCATCTCATTCCCCTCGACGAAGGCGCAGATGCCTTCTCCCTCGGTGTCCCGTCGATGGAGGAGAAGATCAAAGTAGGTAGACACCCTCGCTGGTCCCGCCACGAAACCCTAATCCTCATAGAAGCTAAACGATCAGAGGAGGCCAAATGGTGCAAGGCCAAGGAGGAACGAGAGAAGGGCATCGAGACCACCAGAGGCAACGGAGATTCCAAATGGATCGCCATCTCCGAATTCTGCCACAGTATCGGAGTTGCTCGCTCGCCTGCACAATGCCGCAAGCGGTGGTGCAATCTCTCGGCTGACTATCGCCGCATCCGTGACTGGCATAGCCTCCGTGGAAAGCAGTCTTTTTGGCTTATGAGTAGTGATGTTAGGAAGGACAACAAGCTACCCGGATGCTTCGACCGCGAGGTCTTTGAGTCTCTTGAAAGTGCATTTGCCAAAGACCCCTGTGCCATTGCAGAGGTAATATTTGATAGTGGTAGGCATTCTGCTGATGATGGGCTGTTCTCTGACATAGAGCATCCATTTGTTGAAGAGGATGTATCAGTAAGTGTTGCCAAGGAGATGGAGAGTCCTCCTGTAGAGAGTATGACTCCAGCACAAGGTACTTAACAACTATTTCAAGAGGATCCATGTAGCTTCTTTCAGGGTCTTTTAAGTATTTGATTCAATGGCTTGCTTTTAAAGTCCTT
Organism: Lygodium microphyllum; assembly: GCF_053477565.2. Classification (NCBI taxonomy): domain Eukaryota; kingdom Viridiplantae; phylum Streptophyta; class Polypodiopsida; order Schizaeales; family Lygodiaceae; genus Lygodium; species Lygodium microphyllum. The sequence continues at coordinate 127,805,162 of NC_141137.1, read as the reverse complement.
AATTTTATAGCTTTTATGGCTGTCTTTAGAGTTCTCATTGAGATTTGGATTTGGGTCATCTGTTTGCGTTCTCGATTCTAGGCTCTTTTTTCCTGTTTGTTTGTTGGTGGTGCTGGTGGTGGTGGTCTTTTCTTTTTTGGGACACCCCACCCCCCCTTCTCCCCCTCCCAGGGGTGGGGGTCGGGGGTTGTCCTAGAGCAGAGACCTCTATTTCTAGTTTTCTGTTTCCGATTATTTTCTACTTCAAGTATGGAGAGAGAAAATGTAGATGAAAAAAAAGGTAATTTTACTATTTGGTTAGTGCTGGAAATATATGCTAAAGTAGTAATGTGGTTGCCCAATTTTAATAAGCTAGGAGAGTCCACATGATTAGACTAGTACTCACTTGTAGTTGTCCACTCTACAACAATGTGGTTTGATCTCGCAATTCTCTACTTAAAGTACGATGACTTAAAAAAGAGTAATTTTACAATGGTGCTGGATATTCAGTGCTAGCATGGTAGTGGTAGTTGTAGCTGAGTGTATGAAGACTTAAGAGAAACTTAGCATTCATGAGTATTTGCTCGGTGTGCTCAAACTTTTCTTACGTTGATCCTTCAATATAAATTTAAACCGTGAATCTATTCAAACATTTTTCTTTAAGAAACAATCAAAAGGTAGGTTAACAACTTAGGGAAATGCAAATGCAAATGCTGAAAGTCCCACTTTTTGAAGGAATATATTAGGGAAAGAAAGATCCTATGCTAGAGTGAGATCTACATCTCAATAGGAGATCTATTAAAAATAGTATTTGAAGAAACAACAAGAGGGTAGATCAACATGTAGAGACATGCAAATGAAAATGCTGAAAATTCCGTTATTTGAAGGAATATATGAGGGATGGCTAGTGCTAGAGTGAGAGCACAAGTGAGAAAAAGAGAGCATAAGGCTAAAATAGCACATGTGATGTGTGATTGTGAGAGTGCTCAATGAAAGAGGAATACAAACACAGAGAGAAAAGGAGAAGTGAAAGATGGCAAGAATGGAAGAGAAATATGCATTGAATTTGGCAAAAAAGCTGAATACAATGATGGATTAATCAATCCTTGCGTGCAGGCCAAGGTGCTAGTGAGGGCATTGGATTAGGTTGAAGATGATGGCAGCACCAGAGACGGTGTATGCAGCCTACGAAAGATGGAAGAGGATGATCTATGTGAGTCAAATGTGGGGTTATATATAGCCAAATACCTCCAAATCTAATTGATCAGCTGTAGGGAAGTGTAACAAATGCAATTCATCAGCTAAATTTGATCGATTGTTCCTAAACTAGGGAGAAAATTGCTAACATGCTACTCCTAAAGTAGTCACAATCATTAAGGGCTACATAATCTTGGCAAAGAAAAGTGGTTCCTTATGTAGTTTGAATATACTTGATATGATTGAGAAATAAATGCATATAATTTTGAGTGGAAATGACAATCTAAGTTTCAATGTCTCTATTAGAGTTACAACTAGGAGGTGATAGAGTTAGAAATGATAATCGAAACTTCAATATCTCCGTCAGACTCTAATAGAGTCACAACCAGGAGATGACGGATTGATATAATAAAGTGGCATGTTTCTCTCAGATCTTAGGAATATCTGAAGGCCCAATAATCTCATATGATGAAGTATAGAGGCTTGTAGAAGAGGCTTCATGAAGAGATCCGCTACATTGTCCTTTATGGGATAGTAGGCCATCACTAACTCAAAATCCACAATTCGCTTTGGTGGTGGGTCTCTATGTGCTTTGTGCGAGTATGAAACATAGGGTTATTCACCAAAGCTAAGGCACTTTGATTATCTATGTGTAACTGTATGGGTCTTGCTTATGGAAAGCAATTTGTGCCAACAAAAAGCAATGGAGCCAAACCGGCTCCTGAGTTGTAGAATCAATGATATATTCGACTGAGAGCATCGATAATCATATTAGTTGCACCCTTTCTATAGCAAATTTTGAAGTCGAACTCTTGTATAAGCTCCATCCATCTTGCCTTGCGGCCATGGTGATTGAGCTAATCACAAAGATATTTCAATGAATGGTCGTCGGTCCAAATAATAAATTGGGCATTGTACAAATAATGATGCTATACTTTAAGTGCATGGATGATTGTCAATAATTTCTTCTCTTGGGTGGTATAACATGTTTGGGTGTTGGTGAGCTTACGGCTCTTGAATGTGATAGATTGGCTAACCTAATGCATAGTCACTTGCATTTGTATGAACCTCAAAAGGCTCATTTGGATCAATGGTCTACTACATTGGTGTGCAGTGTATCCTTAAGCAAACTTGTTAAGGGTTGCAACAATATGAGTATAGACCTTTATAAATTTTTTAAAATCGCTAGTAAAACTTAGCGTCTTATGGAGACTAACTTGAGAGTTAGCTCAATAAATTCCTTTGATAAATAGTGTGGAAGTTGCCTAGCTATCTCGTCCTTTTCTTTTGGACTAAACTTATAAGGTTATCAAGAGAAGGGATGGCTTTCAGACAACGTCTCAATTCTATGGTCCAAGGTTTTGCAAGACGGTGGAAATCCGTCGAGTAGCTTGGATAGAAAGATGTCAGTATACTCATGTAATATTGAGTTCAAATATTCACTTACAAGTTACATTTAAATTTAAATTAAGATTATTATTGAAAGAAATTTAATTACATTGAGAATTAGATGATTAAAGTTGTTCAATAAAACAAATATAAGTAATAACACTTGGAATTGAAAAAACATTTGAGTAAACTCCATTGTTGAAATCATATGTACATTATTTTCTATGATTCCGGAGGGTAAACAATCCTTGATTACATGAAAAAGACCATCAAGCTCAAGAGTAAGTCGATGATTTTTATAGTCAATATACAAGTAGTAGTATTTATTAGAGAACCAAGGTATGCCTAGAATGACATTGACATGGTCAAGGCTCATGGGTTAGAAATCCAAAAGCAAATGATAGTATTGGATTGAAAGATTCAAATTTGGTACCACTTGATTCCAACGATCGACAACAAGGTCCTTTTATTGGAGTCTTAGAGGTAGGTAGACTTTGCCTTTTTATTCTGAGGCACTTTCGATCATCGTGAAAGACTCTCTAATGGTAAGCAAAGCAATGACCCTTTGAGCAATCCTTGTTGCAAGTTTGAACTTACTATTCTTTTTTGTATTTAACTCCGAAGATGATTGACGAGTAATGTGGTTGCTAAACCCTAATTTTTGCAGAAATTTAGAGATTTCTCTATTGTCCATCAAATTTGGCTAAGATTTGCTCAAAATGGCAGAGAAACGGTGAGATCTCGAGGATGGGTGCCTGTTGCTTGCTATCACCTAATGCTAAGTGCCTCCAAAATGCTCTCACTTGATCGACAGTAATGTTGCCAGCCCTTGGAAGGTATCTACTTGCTGTTGTCTACTAGTTGAAGGCCCTAGATGGTTGTCTTTTGCAGCGAATTGCTATTCTCTGATAAAAAAATGGGTCATTAGCTTCCTCGCCCTCTCTCCCAGGCTGTAAAACTAACTAAATGGTCATGTGCTAAACAACATTGTACATTTGATTAATAAGTTAATCAAATGTTATTGGCAAGTTTAAAGCATTTTTAAAATTCACGTCCCCGTGATAGTAATGCTACATAATGAAAATGTGCATGTAGTAGGTGTCACTTGAACAATGTTCCTCAAGGAAAAATTGTTCACTTGCCAAAGTACCCTTTTACAAAGATGATGATGATTACGCAATGCAAATGGGAGGTACAACAAGGAAGAGAGATCGATGTCAAGGACAAATGCTGAAACTTGTAGAATACCAAGGAAGGGTAGGAACCCCCTCTCAACCATGGATGTTGAAGAGGAACCTAGTGTTGGTCTTTGTGTGGTGCCAAGAACCATAATGGATTTGACGATGAAGGTAGACTTGACACCCCTTAACTGAAATAGCCAAAGGAGAATTGGTCTTTTGAGTACAAGGAATATGCTTGTACTCAATCTTGGGACAGGGCTCCAATGTTGTTCAAGTGGTGTAGGCAAGCTCGAATCTCAATCTTGGGAGACGGTTCTATGCTAATCGAAAAAACGCCAAGATAGTAGTCCACTATGCAAATGGATTGAATGGATAAAGAAGGAAGACTTGACCCTCTCCAATTCGAAGAGCAGAGAAATGTCAACCACCAAGGTAGTTGGGATGTGCTTGTACTCGATCTTGGGAGATGGCTCCAATGTTGACCAAGTGTTGTAGGCATGCTTGAAACTCAACCTTGAGAGATGACTCCTATGCTAGTCAAGAGCACGAAGGCACAATCACCAAGGTAGTAGTCCATCTGCCCATCAAAGAATAAACTGGAAGTGTAGAAAATGATGGTAAAATGATAAAAATACCTCAACTGAAAGGAAAGAAAACTCACCAAGGCAAGAACGGAAAAACAAATCTTTAGACTAGGTAGGATTTGCAATGTCAGTCCTGAGTGTGAGATGCAATAGAAGTAAATGAAAGAAGGAAGTGTGCAATGGTAGACTTGAAAAAGTGTGGCTAAGCGTGAATTGGTGGCCAGGAAAGTCCTCTCAACATCCTTGGAGTGGCACTATCTCTGTCGGAAGGGGTTGATGATGGTTTAGGAATGGGTTTTGGATTTAGCTTTGATGTGGTTAGAAGGCCCTTAGATGGGGATGAGGTGATTTTGGGTATGGGTCTTAGACATTGAGGGTGGTACTAGTGTGCAGGAGAGGGGGATTTTCCACACAACCGGACTAGAGGACTAACGCACTTGTGGGTGTGTGAGAGACATAGTGTTAAAGGGTGATATTTTTGCTAACGATCTACCAAAGTTATTTATAAGCCATAGCTTACTTTGGCTTTGCAAGTCCAACTTTTAGTGTTGCTAATCCAACCTTTGGCTTTGCAAGTCTAACTTTTAGTGGTATACCTCTGAGTATCTAGTGACGGCCAAAAACCTTGATGTGCATCAAACACAAGACAAGATAACCTATTATAGGTCTAAAGTAAGGGTTCGGATTGAAAGAAGAGAAATCTAGATGTGAAGTGAAAGTGGGAGGGAAGCGTGGGAAATGAAAGGTGAATGGGATGCACTAAAATATCGATGCAAATTTGGGTCTCCATGGTGACTTATAAAAAGTGTAGAGTGGTATATCTTTGAGTGTCTAGTGATGGCCAAAAACCTTGATGTGCATCAAAGACAAGGCAAGATAACCTATTGTAGGTCTAAAGTAAGGGTTTGGATTGAAAGAAGAGGAATCTAAATGTGAAGTGAAAGTGGGAGGGAAGGGTGCGAAATGAAAGGTGAATGGGAGGCACCAAAATATCGATGCGAATTTGGGTCTCCATGGTGACTTACAGTGGGTTCTTGCATAATTGAAGGAGCAATATAGACAAAATCAAACTCGTACAAAAATGGATTGAACGTGTAGGGACCGATTAAGCACGAAGATCAAGGTAGACTGTCGTATGCATAGTGAGAGACAGAGTGCGCGAAAAAGCAGAGTAGAGAGTGAGCATGTTTTTTTTTTTTGGTACAATGATGAGTGTACCACTTTAGGTTTTTATATATATATATATATATATATATATATATATATATATATATATATATATATATATATATATATATATATGAAAGTACAATGTGCTAAGGATGTGTTCACACCCGTGCATATATAAAAGGCACGATGGCCCTTTATTCCCAACAACCTCCCAGCTAAAGGCAATGTGCCTTAAGAGGAGAAAAGAATCAGCTAAGTCTAGGTATGTACAAAGCTGAAATAAATATATCTATCCAACTCCCATCATTTGTCGGCAATGAGCAAACCGCTTTGCTGGAAGACCCTTCGTGAGAAGGTCTGCAGGGTTATCATCTATATGCACTTTGACAAGCTCAATGTTCTTGCTATCAAGTACATCTCTAACGAAGTGGTACTTCACTTGTATGTGCTTTGTCTTTGCATGAAAGACAGTATTCCGTGCTAGCATGATAGCACTCTGTCTATCACAATGGAGAACATGTAATTTTGAGATGCCAAGCTCTCCCACCAGACGTGAAAGCCATAAAGCCTCCTTGCATGCCTCAGTAGCAGCCACATACTCTGCCTCTGTAGTAGACAATGCAATATACTTTTGTAGCGTGGAGATCCAAGAGACTGCTCTTCCTGTGAAAGTAAACACATACCAAGAAGTGGACTTCTTGCAATCCGCATGACCAGCATAGTCTGCATCCGTAAAGCCAACAACAAATGCCTTATGCTTTCCAAAGCAGATGCACAACTCCTTTGTGCCTTTGAAGTATCTCATAATACCTTTCATTGCATCCCAATGCTTCTTGCCAGGGATTGCCATGTATCTGCTAACCATTCCCACTGCAAAGGCAATGTTAGGATGTGTAGCAACTGAAACCTGCCTGTTCACTGGGAAGGGCGGTAGTGTACAACCAAAATATAAAAATGCTTTCACCCAATTAACAGTCGCCCACTTTACCTGAACTTAAAGACACAGAAATAAGAAGAAATGCAGGAAGCTAGAATGCTCTTGTTGCCACACAGACACCCTGTTGGTCCCTAAGTCAGGCGCCCCCTTCCGGTATTTCTTTATTTTTAAAAAGAGGGAAAATACAATGGGCTGTCTTTCACCTATTCTGGGTGAAATTTGGCAGCATAACAGTACAATTACTGACCCAAATCAAGTTGACCAGGAGGGGAAAACTCTGCCCAAGTCTGAAACTTCTGGTTGGAGTGCAGAATTGACCATTTCAGTCTGCTGTAATTACTGGTTCAGACCTGTTCTGAGACCTGTTTACAACTCATACCGTTCCCTGTACTGTTCAGCCCACTGTAATTACTGGTTCAGACCTGTTCTGAAACCTGTTTTCAGCTCATATTGATCCCTGCACTGTCCTGAATCATCTGGGCCAAGTGCCCCTTGATTTTGACATCAATTGGGCTCTGAAATACCCTCTGAACAGTCCAGAATCAGTTCTGGTTTAGTGCTGTTTCAGGCACTTGCTGGGTGAGGTTACCACCCTCACATGTCCCTGCTGGGAACTGCAAACAACTGCTCCTGTTCCTGGAGAAAGGAGGCTCTTGCCTCATGCAAAAACAACATATTCCACACAGCTGTACCTGAATCAAAAGAAAAACCCTTGATTCTGCAACATAACCATACTGTCAGGGAGAGAAAAAGAGAGAGTAGGAAGCAAGCTCAGCCCTCTGTGCATCATAGACAGGGTAGACAGCTCTCGAGCTCTCCATCTACAGCAATTCATCTCCCATTCACAAAATGAGCCCCCCATGCATTGAAACTCGTTTTTGTGCTACCCTCTCTCTCTCTCTCTTTTGGGAATTTATGCCCAAATTGTGACACATGGCATACATGTAACAATTTTCCTGTTTAAACCTTTCGGTCTAAAATTCTCCATCCTCGGTTCAAAATTTGACCTCGGCACAGACCAGAGGATTAATCCTCGTACAAAAACGAAGATAATGACGTGAACAGATTCTGGGTCCAAAAATAGTAACTCCCTAAATTTTAGGAGTTGCTTCCATTGCATCCCCACTAGTCTTCTAACCATCTTTGTAGACTATGGCTACATCTAAATGTGTAATGTAGCTCAACTGAAAGTGAATTTCCACTGATGACCCCACATGGACTAATCTCTTGCAGATTTGTTCATCTTCACTTTGAACTAGTCTCTTCCAGGCTAGTTCTTCAACACACTTGTCCATATACACTTTCACAAGTCTCTTCCAGGCTTGTCAATCTACAGTGCCATCAGTCTCTTCCAAACTTATACTGGACCTTAACTGTCCAGTCTTGACTCACTAGACATTCCTATCTGTTTCACTTTTTGGCCATGCAACTCAGGCGTTTAGATTTCAAGAGGGATTCTTCCAAAAAGAAAAACCAAATAAAACATGTAATAAAGAAATCAACAAAAAGGTACTAGTTGTCACAGTCTTGTGACAGCAACCATAGCATACATCAAACTGCCAACAGCTGAAGCATATGGTATCTTTGCCATTTCAGCCTTTTCATCATCAGATGTAGGGTTGTCCTCTGCACCAAGTTTCACATATGGAGGCAATGGAACCCCAATTGTTTTTCCCCCTCCATATTGAAACGCTGCAAAAATTTGGAGATATACTCCTGCTGAGATAGATAGAGTAAGCCTTTAGATCTATCGTTGAGCATTCCAAGAATGTGATTTGCATCACCCAAATCCTTCATGTCAAAGCTGCCATGAAGACTTTGCTTCAATGAATTCAAGGCATGAGTATCCCTACCAGCAATCAGTATGTCATCAACATACAAAACCAAGATAATCAGGCTGCCATCTGCTGCCTTCTTGGTGTACAAGCAGTGATCCACTTGACTTCTATGAAAGCCTTGGGACTGCATGAATGTATCAAACTTATGATACCATTCTCTTGGTGCTTGTTTCAGTCCATACAAACTTCTTTTGAGTTTACATACTATTTTTTCTTTCCCTTGTTCAACAAACCCTTTAGGCTGCTACATATATATGTCTTCATGCAAATCACCATGTAAAAACACAGTCTTTACATCCATCTGTTTGAGCTCCATATCTTCAACTGTAACCAAGCCCAAAATGGTTCTCAATGTAGTCATCTTGACTACAGGAGAGAAAATCTCATCAAAGTCAATTCCATGCTCCTGCTTGTACCCCTTTGCAACCAATCTTGCTTTGTACTTGGGTGAAGAATCAAAAGTGACCTTCATCTTGTAAACCCATTTGCATGGAAGGGTTTTCTGCCCTATAGGCAATTGCACCAAGTCCCAAGTGCCATTTTTTTCAAGAGATTCCATCTCTGACAGCATGGCTTTATACCATTTCTTGCTGTCCTGTCTGTCCATTGCTTCCTTGAAGCAAGACGGTTCACCACAGTCTGTCAACATGACATAATAATCAGCCACATTATTTGTACCAGGAATGAATCTATTAGGTTGTCTAGTAGCCCTAGACGATCTCCTAACCCAATGATCATTGTTTGCTGGCTGTTCCTGCAAATTTCCATTTTCAGTATGCTGTCCTGGCATTTCAGCTTGCAAATCAGCATTAACAGCTTGCTGTCCTGGCTGTTCCTGCATATGTAATGGCTCATTTTCATGGGCAATAGCTGGCTGATCATTTCTAGCATCATTTCTTGCAATTACAGGTTCATTTACAACAGGTATTTACTGTTGTGGAGCGGGTACATTTTGCTGTCCAAAAGGTATTTCTTCTCGGAATACAATCCTACGGACATCCTCAGTCTTTTCGGGCTGCTTGTGCATGCGATCTTCTTGGAAGATAACGTCATTGTTGCGTACTACTTTCCTTTTCTCGGGATCCCACAATTTATACCCCATTTCATCCTCATCACCATATCCTAGGAAAATGCATTTACAGGACTTTGGCTCAAGTTTGCTGCGTTTATCTTTATGAATGTGCACAAATGCATCGCAGCCAAACACTTTCAGATGAGCATATGAAGGTGGCTTGCCCGACTATGCTTCTTGGCCGCCCCCCCCCCCCCCCCCCCCCAAAAAAAAAAAGACCTTTGGTGACCGATTAATCAAGTGAACGGCTGTCATAACAACCTTTGCTCAAAAACCATGGGGTAATGCAGCATGAGACAGCATCGTACGGACCTTATCCTGTATGGTCCGATTCATACGCTCTGCAACTCCATTTTGGGCTGGATTATGAGGGGCAGTGAGCTCCCTCGTTATCCCTTTGCTGTCACAAAATGCTTGAAAGGCCTTAGACACATATTCCCCACCATTGTCAGAGCGAAGACACTTAAGTGTCTTATTTGTTTGATTTTCAGCCAATGCCAAGAATTTTTTAAACTTCTCAAGCACTTCATTCTTGCTACGAATAGGGTAAACCTATACTTTCGGTGTAGCATCATCGACAAAGGTGACAAAATATTTCTTTCCCCCTAAAGATAATCTTGGCATTCGACATACATCTGAATGTTCTTTGAGAAGATCTCAAAGATCTTATCACCATGGCTAGCAAAGAGAGTCTCATGGATCCATGCATCAAAGTGTATGTGAGTATCCATTGCACCAAGGAGAAGGGATGTGGTGTATGTAAAGAGATGAAGAGAGAATGTGTGAAATGAAACAATGAAAAAAGAGCTAAAGTAGTTCCACCTTAAAAACCCTAAGTTTTAAACCATTTAAGGGCTGTTCGCATATGAGAGGCACCACTGTCAACAATCCACTCCCGAGTAAATGGGGCCGTCAACGCAGCATTAGAAGCCGGCAAGGTCGAATCCTCTATCACCTCCAAATGGAGGAAAGCAGCTGGTGAGGGAGCAGCCACTACTTCGGAATCCTTTGAAGATTTCTCATTCTTCTCCTTCTCTTTCTTCTTCTTCTCCTTATCAGGGCAATCCTTCTTCCAGTGATTTGTTTGGCCACAAATGTGACAAGTAGACTCCTTGTCTTTGTCCTTTTTAGATTTGTCTTCCTTCTTCTTCTTTTGATCCTTCCCCTTGTTTTGAGAGGATTGACCAACCAAAGCCTCAGATTTCGAAGCATTGGTTCCTTTCAGTTGCTCCTCTTGGTCCAAGACCATAGGAACCAACTCTTCCCACTAAAGAGTCTTAGACCGCCTCAAAGCGATCAAGGCGGAATAAAAACCACTGAAGCGAGGCAGTGACTGTGAAAGGAGAGTTATCGCCATGCCTTTAGAAGTGAGCACCTTCCTTGTGTTTTAAACTTGCATTTGGTGTTGCCTTAGCTTGTTGATATGATTCCGTATCGATGATGACTTGTTGACACTCATAGTCCTCATTTGCACTTCTAAAGAAACTCGCTTTATGACGGTCATTCGATTATACATCTGATCCAACTCCAACCATATCTCCCTAGCCACCGTTAAATGCTCTATATGAGAGATAACAACTGTAGTACATGAGAGAAATAAAAACGAGCGAATGCAAGCATTGAGTTTATCCCAATGTGCTTGAGCCTTTGCCAACTCCGCCTTCTCATTGGAAGAGAGTTTGGACTTGTCTCACGAAGAAGGACGATTAATAGCCTTCGTAACAAGCTGCGCCAAATCATAAGACTCCAATATAGTAAGCATCATGACCTGCCAAATGCAGTAGTTCTCACCATCGAGCCTTTGATTTGAAGGAAGAGCTAGTAGGACAGGCACTTTCCGGTCCATGATCGCTTGAAACTCTGTCTTGGCCTCAGAAGACGTCTTCACCTACAATGATTGAAAATACAGCTTGCGAGGGCAAGTGGTTCGCTCATCCTGCCCCTTTACTTGTCGAAGGCAATGAAAAGGTAAAATCTGCACTTGAAGGCAAAAAATGCAGCCTTCTTCCTTCTCTAACAGCAAAAACAGCAGCAGCTTTAGCAAATCTTCTCTTTTTTCACACGCCCACTCTCGCCTCAGCCTTGTTCTGATGCACAGCCCACCTGCTCGCATTTGAACGCTGAAAACGCAGCCTTGTGCCGCGCTGAAAACTCCTCTTCAGATGGGTCACCCTAGGTCAGTCTTTCAATGCTCTTATACCATGTCAGAGTGAAGCATGTGAAGAAAGCTACTAGGGTTTGCATTGAGGACACCCAAAGTGTACGACCACGACAGAAACACAAAGAGACAAACACAGACATAGACACAGAGGGCAAAACTCAAACCCTAAACGCAAAACTCAAAACTCAAACACGGAAACTCAAACACAAATAGAAGAAGGGAGAGAGAGAACACAACTCTGAAGTGAATGAATGCTGTAAAAGAATGTAAGAGTGTACAATGTGCTCAAGGGTAGAGCAATTTCAGAGTGACGTCCACCGGAGACGGATCCCAAGTTTGTGATCACTAGTCGGAGTGAAGGAGTGCTGAATAGTGAATGGCAGCAGGCTGGTCACCAAAATGCAGCAGTCTGGAGGCTGGAAACTGGTAAACGCAGCAGTGTATTGCCGATCAGAGGTTGGAAAGTGTGCACAGTCTGTTGTAAACAGCAGGTTGAAATAGTGTTTGATGTGGCTGGCGATGATTGGATGACGAGATCGCAGCAGATGATGATGTTGCCAATAGCTAATGTCAGCATGGATGAAGGCACCAGTAGTAGGAGCAAACATGGATGGAGTGGTAGCAGTCTCGAGGGCTAGACAGCCACGTGGGAGGAGGTTGATGGCTGATATCTTCACGGTGAGTGAGAAACCTGCATAGACGGAATAAGGCTGAATGGGGGCAGCCTGTCTATTTATAGATGTGGAAGGGTGCCCCAAAAATTAGGGTTTCCCTTGAACTCTCTTGAATCGCTCCCCATTTTAGGGTTTTACTCTAAAAGAGCATTTTTTAGTGTGTTTTGGGGTTGTTTAAGAGGCTAATCAGCAAGTAATGCATATTTTAGCTCAACAAAGCAATGCGGAAGCCAATGACCGTGATAAAGAGTGAACAGAGAGAGAAGAGAGAGAGAGAGAAAGAGACAGTGAAGCATAGAAAATCTGTAGTGAAGATTGCTGTATAAGGATGTAGAATTATACATGGGTGTAGAGAGAATATTTGCGTATGTCTCCACCTCGAGGATCTCAATCTCCATCAGCCCCGAGATCAATCTCCGCAGTTTGTAGGCTGAAATTTGTGAGACACAATTGCCTCAGACTGCTGGAAATACAGCCTATTTATAGGTTGAAAATAATGCCGATAAATGATCAGGTCGGTTGCATTAAATGCAGCTGACTGATGCTGCAGTCTGCCGACTGCTGCCACATGGCAGCCTGCTTGCGTGGCACTGCCTGCTAGTTCAAGGAATGACTAACACAATTGGAGGAGAGACTGATGAAGAAAAGTGTTGAAAACACAAAAATAATGTGTTGTAGATGCAAACGCAAATCAAGGCAACGCTGGAAATGGAAGGGCAGCAGGCCAGCTGAAAACCATAATGTAGCAGCCTTTGGGGCTGAAGTTGGTAAATGCAGCAATATAACCACCTGAAGATGATGGTAGCTGATCATTGATAGTAGTGGGAGGTTGGGTGACAACTATAGAACATGTAGTAGCGGTTGTTGGGAGTTGGATAGCTAGTGAAAGAGGGTTGATGGTAGAAACTTGCAAGACAAGGATAGGTTGAATGGTGGGTAGCGTGCGTATTTATAGATGTAGAAGCATACTCCCAAATTAAGGTTTTCCCTGAAAATAATGCCCATAAATGATCAGGTCGGTTGGATTGAATGCAGCCGACTGATGCTGCAGTCTGTCGACTGCTGCCACATGGCAGCCTGCTTGCGTGGCACTGCCTGCTAGTCCAAGGAATGACTCTAACACAATTGGAGGAGAGATTGATGAAGAAAAGTGTTGAAAACACAAAAATAATGGGTTGTAGATGCAAACGCAAATCAAGGCAACGCTGGCAATGGAAGGGCAGCAGGCAGGCTGAAAACCATAATGTAGCAGCCTTTGGGGCTGAAGTTGGTAAATGCAGCAATATAACCACCTGAAGATGATGGTAGCTGATCATCGATAGTAGTGGGAGGTTGGGCGACAACTATAGAACATGTAGTAGCGGTTGGTGGGAGTTGGATAGCTAGTGAAAGAGGGTTGATGGTAGAAACTTGCAAGACAAGGATAGGTTGAATGGTGGGTAGCCTGCATATTTATAGATGTAGAAGCATCCTCCCAAATTAAGGTTTTGCTTATGGGACCCAAAAACTCTCTAGGACGGTGCACTGAGCATGTAAAGCATTGGCCACTCCATCCTAGATGAGCCTTTGGAAAGCATGTATTGAGATTGTTCCTGTGTTTGTGTTACTTGAAGCAAAAAAGATTGGATTGTATCACTAGGCTTGAACTTTATAGTATGTAGTTGACCATAGAGGGTTGTAGCTCACATAATGAAGCCTCATACAACATCTAGAACTTGTCCTGCACTTTTGGAGCCTCCATGTAGGAGGTAACTGTCGGAAAGATACCTTTAGAGATGTTTCTATAAGAGTACAATAAGCACGTGCATTATTTGTCTCGTAAGTAAGAATTGCCTCCTCATATTTGTCATGGTTTCAATTTGATGGAATAAGATTTGGCATTTGAGGATGCAAGATAGTTGCTAAAACAACATACCATAGGTGCTTTTGCACAAACTATGCTTTTATTCCGGCACTCTAGGTGAGATAGTTAGAATCTTCAAGCTTGTCATTAGTTGAACAATAGGGAGGTGCCATTGTAGAGGATAGGAAGAGAAGACGAAGAAAAGAAGAGATACATGTTGAGAAGCATGGATCTAGAGCATGGCTATGAAGGATGAAACACAAAGGTAAGACTCATGAAGACATAGACTTAAAGAGACTGATTGTTACACAAGTGAATTAGGTTCCAAGATTAAAGCTTGGACTCATAAACACTATCTTGTGTATGTGAACAATGACACTTGATTGAAAGGACAAAAATACTATTATATTTTTTTGAAATGATAGGCAAGTACAATGCTTTATAGTTGCACTCTCTCACTGTGTCTATGGGATTCAGACACCCCTTCCTAGAGTGCTTCATTTCCCTTGCCAACTATCTATACAAAAAGGCATACAAATGGGTGTGATTGCTAAATTCTCAACACTCCTCCTCAATCACAACAAAGAGGGCACAAGGTGTGTAGAGGCTTTAGTAAATAACCACGTGCAAAGTGTGGGCACACCACAAACATGGTGATCAATCGGAAATTGTTGCAAACAATGCTAAGTGTGGATACTAAAAACATACTGAACATCTAGAGACTGTAATAGGGGCTTCACAAAGCGTACAGAGGTTGTAGTGCTAAAAGTCACATGAGGAGTTTTACAAAGCTTATGAAAGGAACATTAGGACAAGGCTATACAAGGCTTCAAAAAAGTCTATCAGAGTAGTGTGAATAGAAGGATTGGTGAGGCTTGTCCTTCTGCTCCTGATGGTCTTCTTCTTATTTTTTTGCTTCATCTTCATTATCTTCTTTTTCTTTCACAGTTGTAAGGTAGGCCTTTTGAGATCTCTTCTTGGCATGACATAACTTTTCAATATGTGTGGTCCTTTTGCAAAAGTCACAAACTAGTTGGTTTTTTTTTGCCGTTGTACTCGTTATTGACATACAACATTTGTTCATCCTTAAAAATACTTAGCTCTTCTTTATTTTTTATCTTTTTTTTTCTAATAGAGAGGCTTGAATGTCAACAAGTTTAGGATTTGGCATGTTGATTAAAGTAGTGGAGACATTATCATAGTCTAGAGGCAAGCTTTTTAACAAAACACCAATGCATACATCTTTATCCATTTTAATGTTGATCCTTACAAGCTGGGTTAAGAGACTTTCCATGTAATTCAAATGTGTTGCAAGAGATGTGTTAGGTTTCATGTCCAGTTTGAAAACTTCAATTAATAAACCATACTTTGAAGACTTTGATTGTGCACCAAACAAAGTATCCAATCTTGTCCAAGTGTCATGGGACGTGTCACAAGTATCCACATGGTGGATATAGCTGTCATCCAACTCAAGCTTTATGATGGCTTAAGCTTTGTCATCACTTTTCTGCCAAGCTGTTGTTGCAAGAGCAGTATCTCGGGGCTTCTTCTCTTGATCACTAGTGATCGCCCATAAGCCCTTCTTCATCAGGATAAGTTTTATCCGTGTTTGCTAGGTGTGAAGCTTGACTCCTTTGAAGTGACATGTTGGAGAGTCTTTGCCCATGCTAGAGTGACAGTAGCAAATCAACACCAAATTATCAGAAATGAGTTGACTTTGTTTGTGTCAAGAGACACAAGCAATGGCAATGTAGTATCAAGAGATTCTAGTTTGTTGTTGTTGCTTGAGTCTTCCAATATTCACAAATCTTCCTCTCGTTGCTGGTTCGATGCCCAAATGTTTGCTGGGAACTGAGTAGGAACTTAGATCAGAGTGACAGGAACTCCAGTAGGTTTGCAAGAGTGAGAATATGATGGGGTTTTTGAGGTTGAAGTTGAAGGAGCTAAGGTGGATTAGGGTTAGGAGGATAGTCGACCGGTTTTTTTGACGCAACAGCTCGTAGAGTAGATCATTTGGCAAAATATTTTAGGGAAGGAAGTTTATAAGGCAAGCTTTAATTTCCCCAAGGCCATAGGGTCAATTGCATCGTGTACAGAGAGATTGGGCTGTACGATCATAGACATGCACAAATATGGCAACAACCTTAAATTTTGACAATGCCAAGCTATAGGGTGCTCAATGTTGAGGTGTAAAGTAATAGGAAGTTGCCCCTTGAGTAGAGCAAGAGGCCCACATAAGAAATCCAGCCAAGACATGGCTTGGTTGAAGAGATCCAAGAGCTCAAAAGCAAGTTGGCTATGGCTGCTATGAAAGGAAGAGTGGAGTTGGAGTGAGGAATGAGATCATGAGTTGGCAGTGAGCTGATCAGAGGTGAAGGGGAGTCGAGAGAGTGATTTGTAGAGCTGAGCCACGCTCACCATGGCTTTGATACCATGTTGAGAAACATGGATCTAGAGCATGGTTATGGAGGATGAAACACAAAGATAAGACTCATGAAGACATAGACTTAGAGAGATTGACGGTTACACAAGTGAATTAGGTTCCAAGCTTGAAGCTTGGGCTCATAAACACAATCTTGTGTATGTGGACAATGACACTTGACTGAAAGGACAAAAGTAATATGACATTTTTTTGAAATGATAGGCGAGTACAATGCTTTATAGTATGACATTTTTTTGAAATGATAGGCAAGTACAATGCTTTATAGTTGCAGGATAGTTGCACTCTGCCTCACTTTGCCTATGGGATTCAGGCACCTCTACCTAGACTGCTTGCATTTTCCTTGCCTACTGTTCCATACAAAGAGGCATACAAATGGGTGTGATTGCCAAATTCTCAACAATACAGAGATTTGAGTATGACCCAAGTGTACTTGTTAAGAGTTGACACATAGTGTCTACAGCAGCTGGCAACAAACCGACTGCTGAAAAGAGATCAAATAAAATGCAAGCAGGGAAGGATTGCATGCAGAGTCTGCAGCCACCAAATCAAGAATTCAGATTGAATTTACTGTCGCCTAGATTGGAGGGTCAAAAAACCTGTAGGAAAACACAGATGCTGGTTAGGAAAACACAGACTGTTCAAGCATTAAGTACAGTCATACAGCAGTTGGGAAAGTCGCCTCAGCCCTCAAACAGAGCAGAAACACAAACACAGACTGCTATATACAAAAATACAGAAATTAGAACAGAAAACAAGGCAAAATTGATCAACAGGTGGTTGCTTGGGCTGTAGAAGCAATTGCAACAGATCAACAGCAGAAAGTCTGAAACACAAATCTGCAGCAGCAGAAAACAGCACTAGGATCCCATGTTCGAATAGGGTGCAGCGATGGAAGCATGAGAATCTACTGTAACAGATGCACAAACACGAGAGAGGAGAAACATTGCTAAAAAAGAAGTATGTTGCAAAAGAACTCAGAAGATAGATGCTCAGGAAATGGAGTCCATATACCAAGATAAGAGAATACAAAACCAACAATGAGTCAATGGCTGTGTGGGCACTAGCAACTTTCTCTCTCCAATAGGACTTGCGTGTAGTGGTGTTTTGAAGTCATTGGAGGAGAGAGCGCCTGGCCAATAAATAGGTCATAAATATTATTAGGTTGGCTAGCAATCATGAACCAAGCAAATAGAAGTTAGCCACATGTAATGTGCAGTCAGCCATAAATCAGGCATCCTAAAATGTGGCAGTCCACATCATGTCTAGTAAGATAGGGCACAACCCACAACTAGATGCATGAACTTACACGAATTGACAAATTTGCTAATAGTTTCAACATCTCTACTCACAATTACTTTACCTTTTTGCATTTTCAAGGCTTTGAAGCCTTTGCTTTTGACTTGCATCCAATGAAATGGATTTAATAGCTTTATCATGTAACATATGTCTCTTTTGTGATAGTAGATGTGTGTAATCCAAGCATTTCAATGTCTTCATATTAGGAAATTTAGGCTTATGATTTGTCCAGTTATTAGTAGTGATAGTCGGCAATGCCTTGGTTGTGTATCTATTTAACATGTAATTAGTATTCATAATTGCATCCAACTAGAGACTTATTGGAAAAATTTTCGCTCTTCGATGTACATTTGGCCATTTCTTGAACTGACCAACTTATTTTGCACAAGAGTGTAAAGCATAATGCATTGAGTGAGAATGGGAAACAAAAGCAAAAGAATCACAACTATTGAACATTGAGAAGAATGAATAGTGAAAGAGAGAACCTGGGAACTTAGTCAATGAATGAACTGGGAATGGAATCTATAACTTTTAGAATTTTCCAATTCTATGATTAGTATCCCATATTTTAGTCAATCAGTTTTGCAGTGTGAATATAACTAAGTTAATAAGTTGTGTCACTACATTTAGAGTTAGATCTAGAGTTAGCTAACTTCAGTTGAGTTAGGGTTTTACTCTATCTCAAACCTAAGGTTGTACTTTCACTGTATATCACTTTTAGTTCAACAAGTACACTATTGTTATCAGCTTACACTCTCTACTCTTACTTTCTCATTTCCCTCTCCTCCATAGTTGGTTCAATTTACAACCTTTGGTATTAGAGCCGTACGCATGTGAGTTTTGGTTCAGCCACGATCAGCTGGTGTTGCTCCCTTGAGGTCTTGGCCACTAGCTTCTCAGATCAAGGAAGAGTAACATATCTACTGTCCGGTGGAGTCAAGGTGAAACCAACCTTCCTTCTTGGAGAGGGTGGTAAGTAATTTGATTTAACACTAGTTGCAACAAGCATAAGATTCACCTAAACTGAAAATGCAAATGTTGTCACTTAATCTTGGACATTGGACAGCTTGTTGATCCCAAAATTGGCGCCCCTTGTAATATGGTATTTCTTTAGCTTGTATTGCAAGTGGATGGAGTACAACTAAGATTCACTAATCTCCTATGCTAATCCAAGTGCCTCTTGCTGTCATAAATGATGAGTAAGCCTTCAAACCAAATTGCCCCTTGGTTTACTTAGGGATTGGCTTTCACCTTGCTCCTTGCGAGATAAATTAAGTCCAAATTTGATAGGGACTAGTTGGCCTTTTGAATCTCCTTGAAATTCTTTAATTTGAGCTTTTGGGATTCAAGTCCCAGGCCCTTAATTTTGAGTATGTATCTCAAGGTGGTTGTCAAGCCCTAGTTTTATCTGTAAATTAGGGTTTACAGTAAATATTTTCAATGTCTTCACCAATGATGACTCAAACGGCTAGATTTTGTTGAGATAACTTAAGAAATGACTATAGATGAGAGAATGCTATAGAGAGAAATTTCAAAGTTTCATCACTAAGAGAAAGGCTGAAAAACTGTATTGCTCTGCTCAAACAACCATGGAAGTTGTCACCTATAGCTTAAGACCACTAGAAAGGTGGTTGTCTCCTCTTGTATGTTGTCATTTGTACTAGAAAGACCTTGGGCTGCTGTCATCTATACGTAGCGGGTTCCAAATTGCTGCTGCTTATTGTAGGACTGATTCTTGGTGGTTGTAAATCATATCAGCAGCATTGCCTTGCTCTCTAACAACCTTCTCACTCACAATGGCTGGATTAGACTTCCATTAGCCCCTAGAAACGTTTTTTGCACTTAGGCGGGGTTCAGATGAGCGGTGGCAGAGATATCTCAAAGGGGCATACTTTTGACATGACATCCCACAAATGGTTGAGACTTCCCTCCTCTTTCCGCCAAACCCACTCTCTTTCTACCGACCCCTCCCCCCTCGGAAGAGTCTTGGCACTAAGAAAAAGCCTCTTTATCTTCTTGTAGCACAGTGTGCCTTCAGCTTCACTGTTTACACAAAGGAGGCAAAAGGTTAGCCATATTTTGCAGTGCTGCCGCCTCCGTCTGAACCTAGCCTTACATGGGCAAGTCTTGCCAAGTGGTAGCCTACTAATTCCATTTTCCAACATTATATAGCTAATAATTATTCTAGTGTTTAAAAAATTAGTTTCGCCAGCTAATAATTAAATTGGCTAGACCAATTTGTCTTTCAAGTATCTTTGAGTAGTTATGAGCTCCTTAGATCGGCATTAATTAATTAATGAATGCCTAGTCTCTAATGTCACTATTGATATTAGTGGCCAATAAATTTGTCTAGGTCAAAATTCGACACCCGACACCACCTAGTACTTGTTAGACATAACTTATTACAATGGCCTATTCGCCAGAATCGCCGACCTGTTTAGTTGTATAGCCGTTGCGTTGCTTCCTTGTGTCTAGCCCGGTTATAAACAATGCCAGCCACAAATTGTGCCACCTGTGTTCGGTCCTTCTACTGTCTAGCGCTATCCTCATTTTGCCCATTGGTCAGCTTGCAGGCTCCTTGAGGCCACCAAGTTGGTAAAAATTTAAGGCTTTAGCCAGAACCGAAGTGCTACGCATGCATCTTTACCCAAAGTGCCAATATTGTGCAATTTCCTTGAGATTTGCATAAGAAACTCGAGGCTTTTTGTGATTCTTGCATCTAGCATGCATCCCGAGGTGCCTTGAAGTTGTTAATTGTTGTCAACATGCATGCTGATGTTGATAAAAGTTTGGGCAGAGTATCCCACATAGTAAATGTTTGGAAAGGTCTAAATACGTGTATGGGCATGGTCAGTGTCTAACTCCAAAATGCATTATTTAGGATTTGATTTAATAGGCATCTTGATAAGATTCAACATTGTCCAGAGACAATGATTGAACAGATACATTAAGGGCCTTATCAGAGGTGGTAGGTGGCTTGTTAGAGTTACCATTAGATAAGGTATTAGTAGCAACATATTGAATGTGTGGCTTGTTGGGTGTAAAGTTCCTTCATCTCTGTGCGTAAAGTTATACGGGTGTGAACTAATCCTTATTTGTATCCTAACATATAAATACATTTTATACATTGTGTATTGGTACAATTTGGTACACTCATCTTGGGATTCTCTCACTCACACTTAAGATTGCTGCTCCACTTCTTGACCCACACTCCCATTGTGTACTCATCCCTTCAAACTGGTATCAGAGCTATGGCTAAGGTGTGTGCGCTTCTCGAGGTCTGTGTGGATCAGTTTCAGCTCGTGTGTGCGAAAATAGCAGCTGGTCGTCACTTTTGTAGGTTAGCATGTGCTAAGCTTGTGTAGGCGTAGTTGTCTTGGCAGTTTGCAAGCAGGCAATAAGAGGCAGCAATCAGTTGCATCCAGGCAACAGCGTGGTAGGCAGGGATAGTAGGTGGTGGTCAATCATGA
The DNA here is from genome assembly GCF_053477565.2 of Lygodium microphyllum. NCBI lineage: Eukaryota > Viridiplantae > Streptophyta > Polypodiopsida > Schizaeales > Lygodiaceae > Lygodium > Lygodium microphyllum. The sequence continues at coordinate 127,783,928 of NC_141137.1, read as the reverse complement.
CCAGGCGATAGTGTGGCAAGCAGGCGGCAACACCCTATAGTCAACGGGATCTAGGCAGTAGCACATAATAGCTATCGACAGTCAGTACGCCATTTTTTTGTGACTTGGCACACTAATACAAGTCCCAGTTTACACATGCAAGCACAATTAAGCTTTTTCAGCAATTTGATGGCAGAAATTTGGGGCTTTGCTCAGATTTGATGTTGTTCATGCACAATAGTGACATTTGACCCGGAAATTGCAAACATTGTGAACATTGGCTTTGAAAAATTTTGATGTCAATAAAATTTTGCTCAATTGAATCAAATTTATTGACATTGTGTACATTTGGACTCCAGAAAGTTGGAGCTGTTGCAAAATTTTGTGGAATTTTACCAAATTTGCGTGTTTTATGCTATTAGGAACATGTATTAATGCAATTGGGGCTGATTGATTAGTGAAAATTTGGGGCTTTTGCTGAAATTTGTGAATTTTGACAAAATTGATGCATCAGATGCACTTTGGGGACATTACTGAAGCAATCTTGGTGTTGTAAGTAGTGTAATTCGAGTTTATTATCTCCCACTTATGAGATTTTGGAGAAATTGCAAAGAATTTTGGTGGTTTTTGTGTATTAGAGAAGTGCTTTTGGGTACATATGTATGCAATACACATGTTAGGGAGCTCCTATTGAGTTGATGTATTACTGAATATTCATGGTGTAGCAGTCTTAGTGATCATTGCAGATCTGTGATTGTTGCAGATGTATTTTTGGTGATATTGCTGAAGTGGGAGTTACCTTGCAGTGATGTATGCATGGAATGTATGCTGAAATTTCAGTTCTATTGATGAAAGTCATTCTTTCTATTGTTGTATGTGTATTTGGACCAAATCTTGCTTTTATTTCTTGAAAATTTGGTTTGAAATTAGTTGAATATTCAGCGTGTTATTTGCTGTCATAAAATACATCATTGGTACTTGGCACTTTATTGAAAAATGGCCACTAATGCCTCTAGCAGTGATGATACTCTCAAGGACTGTGATGATGCTCTCTTGGAAACCAAGCATGCAGCTATGATAGATGAGGAGTGGGTTAGATTCAACAAGAAGGCCATTGCATACATTAAAATGGTCGTATCTGATGATGTACTTACAGACATTAAGTGTGTTGATATAGCTTATGCTATATGAAAAAAGTTAATGGATACTTATGAGAATACAGCTTCAGTAAATCAAGTGCATCTCATGCTTAAGCTTGTGAACATGGAGTTGGATGAGTCTAAGCTAGTATTTGAGCATTTGAGTGTTTTCATAAGGATTTCGAGTCAGTTGCAAGACTTTGGTTTGCAGCCCTTCAATGATAAACTGAAGGCTATTTTCTTGTTAATGACCTAGTTGATAGTTGGGAGTCTTTGGTTGTTTCACTTAGCAACAACCGCACTTTAACTTTTGATGGTGTTAGGGGCTCTATCCTCAATGAGGAGATTAAAAGAAAGTCTAGTGGAGAAAGCAGTGGTTCAGCCTATCATCTTAGAGGCAGGTCAGAGAAGAGGGGTAATGTAGCAAATAAAGGCAAAAGTAGGAGTAAAAGCAAGGGCAAACAATAGGATGTTACTTGCTATCAATGTGGGCATAAAGGATATAAAAAGCCTGATTGTCGCTACTATAAGAAAGAGCAAGAAAGAAAGAAATAGCAAGGAAAGAAAAAGAAGGATGACAGCTCTTCCTCAAAAGAAGTTGCAAGGGCAAATGTTGTATCTAGTGCGGTCATTGAAGAGCTCTCTAACACTGAAGAGATACTTGTTGCAACCTCAAGCAATGATATAGATATTATGGTAGCAGCAGATGATATGCCCATCACCAAAAAGGAGGTAATTGATGCCTTACTTTCAACTCATGATAGGTTGTCCCAATCATGGATAGTGGACAATGGTGCCTCTTTTCATGTTACTCCCTCTTTGGAGTCACTTTTTGAATACATTGCAGGTTGCCTAGGCAAGGTTTACTTGGGTAATAACTATTCACTTGCCCCTTGAAAACGGCCAAGAGCTGATTTTACAGAATGTCAGATATGTACTTCGCATAAAGAAAAGTCTACTGTCAGTTGGGCAGTCTAATGGAAGAGGATATTTTAGTCATTTTTTGAATACACTATAGGTTGCCTAGGCAAGGTTTACTTGGGCAATAACTATGCATGTGAGATAGAGGGTGTAGGTACTATTCACTTGCCCCTTGAAAAGAACCAAGAGCTGATTTTATAGAACGTTTGATATGTACTCGGCATAAAGAAAAGTCTACTGTCAGTTGGGTAGTTTGATGCAAGAGGATATTTTACTACCTTTGGTGGTGGATCTTGGAAGGTCCACAAGGATTCTATGTTGATTGTGAAGGGCAGCAAAAAGGGGACCTTGTACTATTTGCATTGTAAAGCATTACTTGTTGGTAAGTTATTGGTTGTGGTTGAAGTTCATTCATAGACGGAACTTTAGCACAAAAGACTTGGCCATATGGGCTAGAAAGGTCTTCATGTTCACTCCTCTTTTTAGGGAGATTTGATGTAAAAGGCTCTGGTCTCGACTTTTGTAATGATTGCATATATGGAAAACATGTGAAGTCTCCTTATTACTTTGGTGTCATTAAGAAGTTCAATGCTCTTGATTTAGTACACTTTGATGTGTGTACTATGCTCATTATTTCATATGGGATGCACGATACTTTGTTACTTCTATTGATGATTTCAGTAGAAAGTCATGGGTGTATGTGTTAAAGAGCAAAAAGGAAGTGTTGGATGCCTTTAAAAGGTTTCATGCTTTTGTTACCACAGAGAAAGGGCTTAAGTCAAAAGCTATAAGAACGGATAATGGGGGCAAGTGTGTTTCTAATGAGTTCAAAAAGTTTTGTGAGATGCATGGCATTAAGATAGAGTTGATAGCTCCTTATAATCCTGCATCAAATGGTGTGGTTGAAAGATATAATCGTACACTTTGTGAGAGAGTCAGATGCATGCTGTCCGCAGCTAATCTCATGCAACAGTTTTGGGGAGAGGCTCTTAAAACTACAATTCATGTATGCAATCGCTCTCCCAATCATGCATTGGAAAATGGCATTCTTGAAGAGGTTTGGTATGGCAAACTTGATTCATATGACCATTTGCGTGTCTTTGGTTGTGATGATTTTCTGCATGTTCCTGTAGATTAAAGGACTAAACTAGACACAAAATTCATCAAGGGCATCTTCATGGGATATGGAGATGAGGGAGAGATGGGTTATAGAGTTTGGCTCCCTCAAGGCAGGAAGGTAATACGCAGCTGAGATGTAGTATTTAATGAGGCAAAGTTGCTGAAACATATTACATAGGATGACCTTGACAAAAAGAAGGTTAAATTTCAGCATGAAAAGCCAGTCATTCAGCAGCCATATTTGTTGAAGGTTCTATTTCTTTTGATGCTGAAAATGAGTAGCAACCTATTGTGCTACAACTAGAAGATAATCGGCAGCAAATAGAAGCATAGGATGGAATAGAACAGCAAGAAGAACATGCTGAAAATAGGTTACAACAGTAAGGAAATGGTGAAAATCAGCCACTAGGTGATGGTGTGTACATACTTGAGGATGTAGGCCCATTGCTTGACAATACAGATCATTGGGTAAGAAGGTCTACATGTGTTAGAAGGCAGCCACAGATGTTTTAGTAATCTTTGGATTGCATTTTGTTGACTGATGAAGGTGAACCATTGACATTTAGAGAGGTACAATCATGTGAAAACAAGAGAAACTGAGAGCTTGCTATGCAAGAAGAGATGAAATCTTTGTATGCAAATAACACATGGGAGCTTGTACCTTTGCCCAAGGGTAGGAAAGCTATCCTTAATAAATGGGTTTACAAGATGAAATGTATTGATGGGAAGCCCAAGTACAAGGCATTGTTGGTTGCTAAAGGCTATACACAGAAGAAAGACACAAGACTTCCAAGAGGTCTTTTTACCAGTGGTGAAGATGACTACGCTCCATGTATTATTTGCTCTCACTACATACTTGGATTTTGAGTTGGATTAGATGGATGTGAAGATTACTTTTCTTCATGGTGACATGGATGAAGAGCTCTACATGAAATAGGCTGAAGGTTTTACTATTCCAAGGAAAGATCATTTGGTTTGTAAGTTGAAACGCATCTTATATGGGTTGAAACAAGCCCCTAGATAGTGGTACAAAAAGTTTGATACCTTTATACTCAGCCATGGATTTAAATGAAGTCATGTAGATCATTGCTTATACACTAAAAAGGTTGACGATGGAAGTCTTATTGTGCTGGTCTTATATGTGGATGACATGTTTGTTAGAATTTGCCAATTCTATGGGTGGCGCCCAATGTAATTTGTGTGGTGTGGACACTTATTGAAGTGTCAATGTAAGGTGTGTATACCTAGTGTCTTAGAAACCTAGAAGTAGTGACACTAGGCTCTAGAGTAAAATAAACCTAACTCGAGTTAGTTAGTGGAAGGCTGGTTAGGTCAACCCTTGACCTAAACATAAGTTGTACTTTCACTCTATCTTTCATTCTAGCAAGTATACTCTTCTCTCTTTGCTTCAGCTCACTCTCTTGCTGTCATTGTCTCTCCTCTCTCTCTCCATAGCTGGCTGCCATATTTCAACATTTGGTATCAGAGCAGCTCATACGCACGGATTCTATTCAGCCAACGTCAGCCGGTGCCATCTTGCCCAAGGTCCTACTGTTGCCAGCTTGGTTCTCAGCTCGAGGAAGAGTTTTTAGCTGCTGTGAGGTGTTGCTGAAGTGGAGGAGGAGCTGTAGCTGAGCCGTCTCTTGTCTACTCCATATCTGTCCATGTGCTCCAAATCTGTCCAGTTCAGCCATAAGCTCCAAATCTGTCCAGTTGCTCCAGATCTGTCCAGCTTAGTCATCTGCTCTAGATTTGTTGTTTTTAGCCTGTGCATAGTTCCACACACAGCCTTGCACACAGCCCAAGGAGGTGCTGTTTTGGAAGAGTTGCTGCTGGTTTCAGCTCTGCCCGCCATTTTCTTAGCTCTACTTGCCATTTTTCCAGTCCTGCTCGCCAATTTCTGCAAACCCTAAAAAGTGCAGAAACAATTATTTTCAGATTTGGGGTTTTCTCGAAATTTCTGGAATTTTCAGTCTATTTCAGCCATCTCTTCTCGAATCTCAGCTTGTGCTGCCCAAAAATTTGGGGCTTTTACTAATTTTTTCTCTTGGAGTTTGAATTGATAACCAATTCGAAGAAATTTCTCAATTTCTTGGACATTCCCACAAACAATTTGGGGCTTTTGCCCGGTTGGAGGCCCTTTGCACAAATTGTTACCAAACTTATAGACATTGCGCAATTTCTTTCACATTGGCTCAAGAGAATTTCGGGCTTTTCAGTCTTTTGAACTAGCACGCATCACAAGGCAGATTTTAGTTGTTGTTCATTGTTGACACGCATCCCGATGCGACATTTTTGTAGAAATTCAAGTTGTAAGTTTCAAATTTCTTCAATTTATTAGAAATTTTAGAAAGAAATTTAGGGCTTTTGCTTGACATGTACTCCAAGGCAATCAACAAGTAGTACAACATCATTTAATTGCTGTTACAGTCAAATTGAACAAAGAATTTTGAAAAAATTCAATAAATTTAAGTAAGAATAAACTTTAAGTTGCTATATCTTGTACTTTTGTGGGCACACATTTCGAGGCGGGTGTGGTACAGCTGCATAGTGCTGTAATTTATTGGCTGAGTGCTGATTTGGATGGCATTGTGCACACTTTGGCATTTGAGTGACAGTTTGGTACTTGTTTCTTAATCATGTGGGGGATTTTGGTACTCTGAGGAGTATACTCTATACTTCAACATTGAAGTATTTGGCTGCAAATTTTTGTCTATCATTGATAGCATGGCACATCAAGAAAATAATGATCAAAGCAATATCCTTGGTGTCCTCACTCAGGAGGACAAACTTAATGGCTCAAACTATCCACTGTGGAGTTTTATGGTTCGTAACCTTTTTGTTACGAAGGACTTGTGGGACTATGTTACAGGTGATTTATAGCGACTAGGAGGTCTTGCATCTCAGACACCTTAGCGTAACACTCGAGAGTAGGTTGTTGGTGTTGGTGGTGGTGGTATTGGTGTTGCTACTGTTGTTGCCCCTCTCTATCAAGGATTAGAGGGAATGGGACTCAAAAGATGCACATGCACTTTCTTTGATTGCCTTGTCAGTAAAAAGGGCAATTATTCCGCACATTTGGTCTCGTAAGATCTCAAAATCAGCATGGGATGTACTTGAGCGTATGTTTGCAACACGGAATGAGGCAAGGATATTCTATTTCCATAGAGAGTTGGCCAATGTGACCGTGGATGAAGGTGATAGCATGACAGAGCACCTTACTCACATACAGGATTTGCGTGAGCAGCTACTTAATGTTGATGAGGAGGTCATTTAGGATACTGAATTGGTAAACATCACACTAAACTCTCTTTCAGAGTTATATCTTAGTTTCCACATCTCTTTGATGTTGTCTTTGGGAGGGGGCAATAGCCCCTTACATTTGTGGAGTTGGAAGGTCTCTTGCTGCAAGAGGAACAGATTGGGAAGAATGTGGCATTGCGTTCAGGTGATGTGGCTATGCTTTTTATATTTTTGAGGCAAAGGAAAAGTCAAGCAAAATGTAAAAAATCAGCAAAAGGGTGATGCTTGACAGCCATCAAATAAGGTTGTTCAAGACACAAAAAAGACTAAAAAAAAAAAGCCATTATTGCAAGAAGCTTGGTCACTATATCGATGAATGCAGAAAGAGATTGGCCAAAGAGAAGAAAAAGAACTCTGATTTGGCTATCCAAGAAACATCAACCAACATATCTACTGATGATGATACTTCAACCAACTTTGTAGAGGAGGACTATGCATTTCTCACATGCAGTTATGATTCTTCAATGGTTGATTTAGCATTTAATGCTATTGAAACGCAGCAAACGTGGTATTTTGATAGTGGGGCGTCAAAGCACATCAGTTCCAAGAATCGTATGTTTACCTTTTTGCATTCAGCTCTTGCTGGGAAGTGTGCTACAAGTGCGAACAACAGCAATTCTGATGTATGTGGCATTGGGACAGTCACTATTACTGCTGCAGATGGTTGTGATTTCATGCTTCTAGATGTCTTGTTTGTACTTGGCATTACAAAGAACTTGTTGTCTATCTTTGCTTTTAATAAGCATGGCTTTTAGGTCATCTTTGGGGATGACAAATGTATTGTTAGAGACAAAGAGATGGATTATGCACTTAGGCTGTTCGGCACCTTGTATAAGGATCTATTTTTGTTGGATTCATATGAGAGATGGATTATGCACTTAGGCTATGGCATGCTCGCTATGGACATATGAGCTTTGGGAGTTTGATGACCCTTCAAAGGTGTCATATGGTAGATGCATTGCCTCCAGTGGAGACTCCACCTCCTCATGCATATGAGGGATGTATTTTAGGCTAGATGCATAGGTTTGCCTTCAAAAAGGATGGTGCAATGCGCGTTGTCCAAAAAATGCAGCTTATTCACTCTGATGTTTGTGGTCCCATGCGGACACGTGCTCTTGGAGGTCATCAATACTTTGTTACATTTATTGATGATTACTCTCGGTATACATGGATGTATGGGCTGAAGGCAAAATCCGATGTGTTTATGCATTTCAAACATCTTGTTGCAAAGCTTGAAGTTAAAACTAACTTAAAAGTGCAGACACTTCACATAGATAGAGAGGGGGGAGTACATGTCTCGTGCTTTTGAGACATATTTGCTTGATCATGGCATTACGCATCAAGCCACTGTTAGAATGACTCCTCAGCAAAATGGTGTTGCTGAAAGGAAGAATTGGACTCTTATGGAGATGACTTGTTGTATGCTAAAAAGCAAGGGGCTACCTCATAAATTTTGGCTAGAAGGCCTTCAGTGTGCAAATCTATAAGAAAGCATAAATGCCTTAGTCTAGGGTAGGTTAGGGTTAAGTATAAAAGGTGGAGATGTAACATGTGAAGGATCTTTTTGTCATTTTACAAACATTACATGTTTGAGGTCTCAACCTCCCACCATCTAAGAGGGTGAATACTCTTGGCCACCATAGCTTGGGGTGCATACCATGCTGCAGCCACTTATAATTTGATTCTCAACCAACCTTGGTAATACCATTTCATGTTTAGCCACCTTAGCTATGGTTTCTTGGCATTTTATGTCTATTTCTCGTATTTTTAGTTTAATGGCTTCTTGTAATTGGGAGGCCAAAAATTAGTCACAGCAATTAGTTTTTCCATAACTGTGGTTTGGATGGAGATCTGTCACAAACCGTGACTAAGATGGAGGTTCTTGGCATGAACCAGTGGATAATGGCGGGCTCTAGTCCATTTTAGCAGGTCGTGGCTCAATTTTGGCCCAAAAATGAAGAGAGATGGACAAAACGAGGGTTACATGACTTAGTGTGGTTTAAGCTTGAGTTACTTTTCAAGAACAAGTATTCTTTCTCTTCCTTTTCAACCTTCCTTTAAGAATCCATGGCCAAATCTTCTTCCCATGAATTCTATCATTCAAATGGACTCCATAATCTTGTTCTTGACATCTTGAACTGCCTGTAGAGTAGTGATTTTGACCTACTTAGCCTATTTCTTCTTCCTCATTTCATGGATACAGTGGCGTTAATTGCACTTGATCACATGCACAAGATCTTTTGGAGTTTCTTTTGAAAGGAAGGGGGGGAAATCTGGAATGCTGAATGGATCTCATCTTAGCCAACATTGGAGGAGCAGTAGTGGCGGCCTGAGCTTCATCCATGACAGCTGGACTATCATCAGCTGCATACATAATATGTTGAATAGCCATGACTATCGGCATGTGCTCCAGGTTGTCAACAGAGAGCTTGAGCTCTATTACTTGCTCGTAAAGAGCATCAACTTGAGATGCAGGCACCATGGGGACATCAGGATTTGCAGAAGTAGTTGTTATACTTAGAATAGGAAATACTTTGGCATTCTTATTGATTCCTGCCAGCACTTTGCTTGAATAGATGGTGCTCCTCCATCGGACGAAATCAATGCAGTCTTCTTGTTTGCATCTTTACCTCCTTTGCAAGCTTTTCTTCTTTCCCTATTCGCGAAGGTCTTGCTTAGCTTTATGTTACTGAAGAACAGTGGTCAAAAACAAAATAGATGCTAAGTGGAATCGATTTGGAATCTGACATAAGGATGTTGGATGATACATACAAGCTCTCCAAATTTGTGAAGATTGCCTTGCTGTACCTTGAGGATGATGATGCAGTCAATACAGAAACTTCCATCAAGAAAGCTTCATTCCTAGTAAACAACAACAAAGATGAGGGCTTGATTCTTCAATACAAGGTTTGCTATGCTCGTATTTTGGATATGAAACGGAAATTTCTTGAGGTTGCACTTCGATAATACGAGCTGTCATAATTGGAACAATGCGAGTTTGAAGGAAGATAGGTGGATGAAGAAGAACTTCAACAAGCGCTTACAGCAGCAGTGACCTGCACCATTCTTGAGCAGCAGTGACCTGCACCATTCTTGCTGCGAGCTGCACCATTCTTGAGCAGCAGTGACCTGCGCTCGGAGGCATATGGGACTTCAGTGAATTTCCATTGTTGGTGGGTTATAAATAATGCTTGCAATATTGATTCTTCAACATATTCAATCATCCTCTCTAAGGCTTCATGATTCCTTCAAAATAGTGGGCTAATTGCAGTTACAGGACAGTGGACAGCTTGCTGTGTGAATTTTCTGTCATGAATTACATGGTCCTTTTGGCAACATGATTGAATTCTATGTGCTGGACAGATTCCTTATGGTCTTTTCTATCCAACAAGACTTTATTTGTGCCATTTGGAATCTTCTATCATGAGTTATGGGCAACTCTTATTGGCTGCCATGTTATACAAATTACAGCAATCCACAGTCCTCTCTTGGTTATTTTCATATTTTGAAGGACTCTTATTTGTGGCATGAAGACTTTTATTCCAGTATGGAGTCTTAGTTCAGCATGATTCCATCTATTTCAAGCTATTCTTGTACTCATCCTTGTAAATTGTCCCAATTCCAGATTTGAGGAGAAAGCTCTTTTAGGCCGGGATGGCTTATAATAAAGCATAAATGCCTCAGTCTAGGGTAGGCTAGGGTTAAGTGTAAATGGTGTAGATGTAACATGTGAAGGATCTTTTTGCCATTTTACAAACATTACATGTTTGAGGTCTCAACCTCCCACCAACTAAGAGGGTTAATGCTCTTGGTCACCATAGCTTGGGGTGCATACCATGCTGCAACCACTTATCATTTGATTCTCAAACAACCTTGGTAATACCATTTCATGCCTAGCTACCTTGGCTATGGTTTCTTGGCATTTTATGTCTATTTCTTGTATTTTCAGTTTAATGGCTTCCTGTGGGAATTAGCTTCTTTACAAAATCATGTGTTGAATCGTGCTTCCACTAAGGCACTGAAGATGATCGCACCGTTCGAAGCTTGGCATGGCAAGAAATCCAAAGTAGACTACTTTCGGGTGTTTGGTTGCATAGCCTATGCACATGTTCTGAAAGAGCTTCGTGGGAAGCTTGATTGACAAGGTTGTAAAATGCATATTTATTGGCTACAGTTCGGAGAGCAAGGGCTATGGCTTGTATGACCCACACACGAAGAAAGTCTTTGTCAGTAGGGATGTCCTATTTGCTGAAAATGCTGCATTTTCACATGACCAGTTTCAAATACCAGCCACCCATGACATTGATGATGTGTTTGAGGGTCTTTTGCCACTTACTTTGGAGTCTGTGCCTGCTGTAAATGGCAGGACAGACTTAATACAACAAGCTGTTGCTGCACCATATACTCTTGAACAGTAGGGTATCGATGATGGTTTGCCACATGCTGTGGAAGAAGTAGTACAACATGAAAGGGCTGCTGTAAATACAGCCAAAACAGTCCCAAGATGGCTGTTACAGACTCTCTAGGAGAGTAAAATGGATGCTCCTATACCTCAGTGCACTAGAAGGGTTGCCAGAAATGTAGCAAATGATGCAGGGGGCACATTTGAATGATTTTACGGAAGTAGATGTTTGTGATGAGCATGTGTTTATGAGCTCACTATTGGATGATGATGAGCCTACTTCCTTGGACGAAGCTTAGCAAGATGTACATTGGATGCAGGCCATGCAAGATGAGTTAGACTCTATTGCCACTAACTCTACATGGGATCTTGTGGATTTACCACCTGGCAAGAAGGCCATTGGCACAAAATGGGTTTTTAAACTCAAACGCAAGGCTGATGGTACAATTGACATGTACAAAGCACAGTTGGTAGCAAAAGGCTATGCACAAAAGAAGGGTATAGATTATGAAGAAACTTTTGCTCCTACATCCCGTATGAGTAAAGTGAGATGTGTGATTGCTATGGCTGCAAATTATGGCTGGAAAGTACATCAGTTGGATATTAAGACAGCATTCTTGAATGGGGATTTGCATGAGGATGTTTATGTGTCACAACCTCCAGGGTTTGCGATTAGGGGGAAAGAGCACATGGTATGCAAGTTGCATAAAGCTCTTTATGGTCTCAAACAGGCTCCTCGTGCATGGCACTTCACAATTGATGCTTATTTGGCTAGCAAAGGGTTCAAAAATAGTCCAACTGCTCCCACTCTATACATTAAGAATGAGGGAGAGAACTTGCTAATTATCATTCTTTATGTAAATGACATGCTGCTTACTGGACCTATAGAAGAAAAAATTGCAGATTTTAAGGCTGAATTAAAACATGCATTTGCTATGTTAGATATGGGCTGTCTACACTATTATTTAGGGATTCAATTCACTCAAAATCAGCATGGTATCATCATGTCATAGTCACAATATGTGGATATGTTGTTACATAGGTTTAGTATTCAAGATTGCAAACCTATGTGCACTCCTATGGAGCCAGGCTTAAAGCTGTCTAGCATGATGGTGAAGAGATGTTTGATTTTGCAATTTACAGCCAGGCTATTGGTTGTCTTATTTATCTTTACAACACACTCCTTGACATTCAGTATGTAGTATCTCAGATGAGTAGGTATATGCATAGCCCACTGACCATACATTGACAAGTTGTTAAGCAGATCTTTAGATATTTGTAAGGTACTTAGTCACATGCATTATTATTTCCTAGGGGGGAAGACTTTCACTTACAGGATTACAGTGATTCAGATTGGATTGGTGATGTAGATACTAGGCAGTCTACTAGTGGACACTGTTTCTTTCTAGGCCGTTCATGCATTTCATGGCTAAGCAAGAAACAACCTACAGTGGCTACCTCGTCTTGTGAGGCTGAGTATAGGGCAGCCTTCACGGCAACAGTGGAATGTGTATGGTTGCGTAGATTGTTGGCTGATCTACATTTACCATTGGAGGGTTCTACACCCATTCTTTTTGATAGTCGAAGTGCTATTGCAGTAGCACGAAATCCTATGTTTCATACTCGCACGAAACACATAGAGGTGCATTATCATTATGTCAAAGAGAGATGCTATCTAGGAGAGATCAGCTTGATGTATGTATCTACATAGAAAAATGTTGCAGACGTTTTCACCAAGGCATTACCACATGAGAAGTTTGAGGCTTTTCGAAAGTCCTTAAATTTGTTACCCTTTGGTGATTGATCATCCTTATACTTCATCACATTGGCACTGTAGGGGGGTGTTAGAATTTGCCAATTCTATGTTCAGAGCCCAATGTAATTTGTGTGGTGTGGACACTTATTGAAGTGTTAATGTGAGGCGTGTACACCTAGTGTCTTAGAAACTTAAAAGTAGTGATGCTAGACTCTAGAGTAAAATAAACCTAACTCTAGTTAGTTGGTGGAAGGTTGGTAACCCTTGACCTAAATATAAGTTATACTTTCACTCTATCTTTCATTCTAGCAAGTACACTCTTTATCTCTTTGCTTTAGCTCACTCTCTTGCTATCATTGTTTCTTTTCTCTCTCCATAGCTGGTTGCCATTTTCCAACAATGTTGATTGCAGCAAAGCATTTTTAAAAGGTAGATGAGTTCAACCTTCTCAATGAAAGATTTGGGGGTAGCTGAACACGTTTTGTGCATGCGCATTAAAAGAGATAGAGAGCATCACTTGTTGTTTCTCTCATGGGACAAATACATTAGCAAAGCACTTTATAGGTTTAATATGGCTGATGCTAAGCCTCTTGGTGTGTCTTTACCGCCACATACAAAGCTTAGCAAAACTGATTAGCCAAAGGATGATGCAATTGCTAGTGCTATGAAGGGCATATCTTATGTATTAGCTTGTGGAACTTTGATGTATACCATGGTTGCAACTTGCCTTGACATTGTTCATTTGTGGGAGTTGTTAGTAGATTCATGTCTAACCTTGGTAAGCCACGTGGGGAAGGAGTGAAATGTATCTTCAGATACTTAAAAGGTACACAAGAGAAGTGGATATGCTATGGAAAAGATACAATAGAGTTGCAGGGATTTTGTGATTCGGACATTGCAAGAGATCTTGACACTAAGAAATCTACCAGTGGGTATGCCTTTACTTTAGCTGGTGGGGCTCTCTCTTGGTGTTCAAGGTTGTAGAAAATTGTGGCACTGAGTACTATAGAGGTTGGATATATTTCAGCCACAAAAGCTTTTAAGGAAGCTATTTGGCCTGGTCGTTTGATCAAGGATTTTGGTCTTTCTTCATGTACTTCAGTGCTTGGTTGCGATAGTTGGAGTGTAGTACGTTTGGCTAAGAATGCCATGTTTCTTGCACGCACCAAACACAGATTTTCGGTACCACTTCATTTGACAGGTCTTGGATGATGGTCTTGTCACATTGACTAAGGTCAAAACCCAAGATAACCTTGTAGATGCTCTCAGTAAGAGTCTTGCAAAGGCTTAACATGAGCATTATATTCGATTAGTGGGAGTTGGTTAGCTTAAAGTACCACTTCGGGCCTTTAAGTGGGAGGTTATTGGGTGTAAAGTACCTTCGGGTGTAAAGTTCCTTCATCTCCATATATAAAGTTATATAGGTGTGAACAAACTCTTATTTGTACCCTAACATATAAATACATTTTATTCATTGTGTATCGGTATAATCTGGTACAATCATCTTGGGATTCTCTCACTCTCACACTCAACATTGTTGCTCCACACTTGACTCACACTCCCATTGCGCACTGATCCATTGCTTGCCTTGTTGCTTATTTTTCTTTTTGTAGCATTGATCAACAGTGTGACCAATATACTTGCAGTATCAGCATTGGGCGGTTCTTTCTTGGTGTAGAAGGCTGTTGGTGCAATGTCAACATGTTTGTTGTGCCTCTCGTCATCCAAAAGGATGACAACAATTTCTTTATATTTCATCTCTCGAGCCACCTTGAGAGTTGTCATGGTTTCATGGAATTATATTTCTTTCATCAAGCTATTAAGAAGTATAGCCTTTTTATCATCATCATCCATATGGCTTTTGAGAGTGGTCAATTGTTAGCAAAGAAGGCTTAAATGGTCAAGATGTTGCTCAAGAATCTTTGAAGGATTGTAGGAGATACTAAACAATTGCATATTTACAAATAATTTGGAATTATTAATGTCTCCCAAATGTGGTTTGAAGGCCATTTCATATCTCTTTTGCCTTTTTTGTAAGATCAAGGTGATGAAGAAGGTTGTTAGAGAGGCCAAGATCGATGATAGCAAGTACACTTTCATTCTTCTCGAGCTGCTCTTGATGAAGTTGTGCGTTGCCCCGAACATGCTTTGGCTTGTCAGAGAGGCCGAGCTCGATGATGGCAAGTGCACTTTCATTCTTCTCTAGCCACTCTTGATGAAGTTGTGCGTTGCCTTGTCTCATTAGTGGAGACGACTTTCCATGTGCCTTGTTGCATGAGTATGAATTGGATCTTTGTGTTCCGGATGGAAAGCCAATGCTCAAGAAATTTTCAATCGTGATGCCATCTCTCGACATCTTGATGGCAGATGCCATGAGAAGAGATTGAATTGAAGAAGCCCCAAATTTTGTGATAAAATTTTTGAGAAATTTTAAGGGGAAAGGAAAAATAGGGATAAGATTTGGGTAAATTCGAATGATTTGAAGTGAGATTTGATGGCTGATGTAAAAAGCCCCAAATTTGATTGCCAATATTTGTGAAATTTTGAAATCTCAAATTTCATGTAAACAATCCCTTGAATTAAAAAAAGGATTAAGGTTTAAGAAAAACCTTATTGCTGCCCATAATTTGGTCATGGGGCTGAAGATGTAGCCGTGGGTTGATGGCAAATATAGTTGGCTGGAATCCGATCGGTGCAGATTGAAGACGTGGTGTGCAGCAAGGTGATAGTGACACGTGAGTAGGAGGTGATGGATGACTATTGTCGGGGCAACAAGATTGGCCTCCATAGGTTTGTGCCACACTGGAGTGACTGTCGATAGTAGGCTAGGCTGCAGGGAAGGTGGAGTTCAACGGGTAGGATAGATGATCACATGGTAGGATAGTTGCTATGTGATGCATGGCAAGCTGAGAGTACGCAACAGGGCAGATTGCAGCGAGTAGTGTTGAGTTGGGCGACACCCAAGCAAAACAGTCGTCAGATAGTGAGGTCAAGCTTCAGCACCGTGCTCTTCCTTTTTTTTCCCCCTTTTAATTTTAAAAACTTTTTCTTCATCCTTTGTGCATCTTCTTCTCTTGTTGTAGTCTTGGGTTGAGACCTCCTTTTTGTACTCTTCAATTGGTTGCTTGAGGTGCTTCTTCAACCTTTGATGTACATGGATAGAGCAAATCTTCTTTCGCTTTGATACCATTTTTGGATATGGAGTTGATTTATGTCTAGGAGGCTATGGAGGATGAATTTCCATGATGGATGGAGAGAGAGAGAGAGAGAGAATTTGTGCAAGTACACAACAAGTTGAATAGATTGATGTGATACTTTATGATGAAAGTATAAGTGATAGGGCCTAAATATATAGGTTGAGATATCCACCTACACCTTTGATTCTTATTAAATGCTAAGTGGTGTAAAAGGTGTTCATGTAGGGATAAATTAATCTAACAACGACTCTGTTGATGAGTAATCATTAGCTACAGGTCTAGGTTTAGGCTCTAGCCATGCAGTCCTAGGCGATGGCTGTAGGGGTCCCTTTTTAAGTGTGTCAATATAGATGATGTAGGTCATCCCTCACAACTCTCTACAGCCAGAGGAGTGTGAGAGAGTAGTGATGGTAGGATGATTAGTCTCATATATTCTTCTATGTAGGGGCATAGGATCTAGAGAGGGTTCTCCTTGACGCATGGTGGCAGTTTGAAATTTGGGAGTTGGGATTGTCATTGAGGCTTATGATGAGCTCTTTGATAGAGAGTGGAATTGGCTTCTAGTCCAAGTTCTCATGGTAGGACACTTTGGAGATTTGACCAAAGGAGAGGAATCCATGGTCATTTATGCATTGCGACATTAGTGAGAGGATGGTTATGTGTTTACTTACAGAGGAGACGTTCTATATGCTGATTTTAGTGGAGAGATGGAGTTGGTGCCATTGCCTACACAACTAGTGACTCGTATTGTTTTTATATTGTCTCTTGTCTTGGCATATGGATTCCATATCCCGAGCATTCTTTTGAGTTCTCTTTTGTAGCGTTCTTCTCTTTTCTTTGCAGTTTTTCTTTTCTCTCTTGAGTCATGTAGTCTATTACAACATATTTACATGCTTCATCGCTGTATCCAATTCTGACAGTGTGTTCATGCTAGATGATTGTAAGATAGAGAGAAGAGAGTTAAAAAATAGACTGAAATAATACATCCAAATAAGTAGGTTGACTAGCATCATCAAATGTTAGAAATATAGGTAAGCTAGCATTAAATGTGCACCACATAAAAAGTGAAATGTACTCTTAATTGAGTTTGTATAGCCATGATATGTATGTTGGTAACACCCTCTATCAAATCTTGGGTGATAAGTACAATAAAATTACAATGATGAAAGACTCGCCATAGTAGATACAATGATGAAAATCGGATAGGACCATGGATACCGAAGTAGTAGGTGATTAAGCCACCACCAAGATGCCTTGGAAAGACTAATGTTGATGGCGATTGTATCGGTCCTTTGACCATAAAGAGCAAAAAAAGTTGAATTTGGATGCTTATCGTGAACTAGCTCCATGGAGTGCACTATCATGACTCGCATTCCTTGCCTTTGGCTAGATCGCCAAAGTGTCCCCTCATGTGGAAACACAGTTGGAGCAAATGCCATTCTTTGTCTCACCTCCTAGTGTCAGCTTGAAAGGCAAACTAGCTTAAGTATTTGAATTTGCTAGACTTTAGCGGTGCATGTAGAAAACCATGCTCAGTCACACTCCCTCTCTAGCACTAGAGAGTTGCAAGGGATGATGGCACCACTAGGGCTAGAAGAATGATTTTGGGGCTGTTGTGATCTTTGCCATATGATTAAGATCATACTCAGAATGCGAGGATGATGAAGAGTGCAAGGAGTTCTTGCCCTTCTTCTTCTTCTTCTTCTTCTTCTTCTCTTTCTCTTTCTACAATGTTGCTAGTTTTTTACAATCATCATGGAGTTGCCCCTTTTTGCCACAATTGTAGCATTGACTCTTATTATTCTTCTATGGGTCACCCCTCTTTGAAGCACCCTAGACACATGAATGACGGTCTCCAAGTCTCTAGATCAAGATGGAAACCCCCTCTATAAGGGTAATGCAGACTCATGCTCAAGTGGAATCAATGCCAGATATTGTGCAGTTGAGTGTAGAAGGCAACTTCTCTCATGGTCAACAAAGCCTCATACATAAGTTGGAGCTTCTCCCACACTTTAAGAGATGTCCTACAAGAAATGACCATTTGAATGACTTCCTTTGAGATGCATCGAAGATGTGTCGAGTATGTATTGGCATTGTTGTTGTTCCAATCGAAAATTGCTTCCTCATGATTGTCTTTGTCCCGATTAGATGGAATAGGTGAGGGTTTCTAGGAATGCAAGGTAGAGAGTTGCTTTTGAACAAAGGCTTTCATCACTGCAGTCCATGTTAGATAGTCGGGGCTTTTAAGCTTGTCATTAGTGCTGCAAAATGGAGGAGCCATTGATAGATGATATACAGAGAAGATGAGTAGGGGGTTTTAGAGAGAATATGCCATGGGGACGTGTATTTTTAAATTGATGCTTCAGCATAATTTAAGTTGTGCACATGTGAGAAGCACATGTAAAGTGCAAGTTATTTTGGGCACGATGACAGTCCAAAACCGAAGTTGGGAAGTGGGGAACATTGGCAAAAGTTGTTGCAAGCTATGCTGGACAAGTGCTAGTGGGTGCCTATGGACAATCTTTGCTCTAGGCATTAAAGGGGTCCTTAGAAATGACTTGTGGTGTCATTCGGGCTACAATAAAGTAGACATTGAATGCTTAGATTAATGTTAAAAACTTTCAGTTAATGCTTAAACTAAGCTTAAAAGACTTTCAAGTTCAAAAAGCTTAGTGCAGCAGTTGGGGCTTCATTCCAGCCTTTGATTGACAAATTTCTCTCTCCTTTGTCAAGCTCTCGGTTCTTCTCAGCAGAATTAAAGAGGACAGCATTGAATTTGGTACCATAAACCCTAATTTCTACTGAATTTATGGTTTCTCAGTTTTTTGGGACGTGTGCCCACAAATTGGGAACCTAGTGATTAGTGCAGCTGCTGGAATTCAAGGAATTACAGCAGATCTGAAAGGAATTCTCATCTACAGTTTGATTGGCTTGCATGCGGGTGTTCTTGGCCCAATTTGTTCCCATTTGCACTTGAATCAAGGGGTAAATTGAGTCTTGATGTTGTTGTCATTAGTGACAGTCCAAAATGCTCAAATTTGTAGAGAGATTAGCCTACATTTCTGTGTACTAAAGATTTGAAGGAATACAAGCTAAAGAAATACCGTAAGGGGTGCTAATTTTCGGGCCAATGTCGGTTGTCTCCAATCTAAGTGGTAGTGTGTTTATTTCAGATTTGTGAATTTGATGCTTTAAAAAAAAAAAACCCAACCTAACCCAAAACCACCACCACCCAGCCCCACATCACAGCCCACATGTAAAGGGCCACACTTTGCAGCACTCTACAATTCCCTCTAGTGGAAGCTTTTAGTTATGCATCTGTTATGATGTCTAGAGCATAGGTATATGTTGTTTCGATCATTTGTGTGGCTTTGTGAAAGGGCAGCAACTTCTGAGTTTTTTTGGAGTATTATGCCTTGTGAATTTGTTTCTACACGACGTAATGTTTTTTAACCTGAACAGGAAACTACGAGAAGAAGTTTATAGACGGAAATATCAGTGTGGACACTTGCGAGGATAAGGCTGATGTGCTGCCTGGTCGAAAAAGAAGGAAGCGTCCACCTGTTGGAGAAGATGTTGATTTCCACAGGGAGCTTTTAGGAATGCTGGAATGTAACAGTAAGCTTTTAGCCACTCATGTGGATTCACGAAACTTCAACAGTCATCTTGACAGAAGTCAGAGAAAGGAACACAATGAAAGTACTGTACAGGTGCTAGAAAAACTCACTGAAGCACTATGCAAGATTGCAGACAAACTTTAGGGAAGGGGATCGTAAGTTCTCCTCATGCTTCCAGAAATACTCAGGCTTGTTAGGAAAGCTAGAGACACCCTTTGTTCTTCCAGATAGTACAAAGACTTAGAAGCAGCCTATGATCTTGACACCATATGGGTATCGTGAAGTGGCTGATCGGTGAATCATTTATGAAATTATCAGGAGCTCAAAGTCTTTCTACAGATGCTTAAGTTGAAGAAGTTTACACAATGTTTACAGCAGTTACAACAGAACCGAGTTTTGGACCTTCAGCTGTCCACTCGTCCAGTTCAGGATGCATGGAATTCTCGGCTTGTACTTAATTGAAGCAATGTTACTATCATAAGAGACTACAATGCCTTCCGTATTTTCTGGGTGGATTGTTTTTTGGCCACATTGATCTCATGGATGATGGAATTGAAACTTTTTACTCTGTTAATATCATGGTGGTAGCATTTTTTCTCTTTCCTAAACGACTTGGATGGTGGATGTATCTCACCTCTTTTGTTGGTAGTGTATCAAGTATGTTTAGCATGCAATAGCCATTAAAATATGGTTGCTGTACACACAAGAGTCTATCTTATGGACAGGCCCATTCAAACATATTGTTGTTTAATTATATGGATTATGATGTGGTTAGATTATGCAACTAGATGGTTGGATATTCTTGATGGATCTGGGAAGCGACTTTGGCAGGGTTTGAGTGTCGACAAATTTACAATTCATTTTATTGTTTCAGGAGGGGAAAACTTACCTAGTATGATAAAGAGCATGAGTTCCACAGTTTTTATGACACTTATTTCAAGTTGGAATGGTTTCCAAGTACTGACTTTGGCATATCAGGAAGGGAAAACTGCAAGATTCTTCTCATTCCTCTTCTTAGTGTGATGAAGCACATGAGCTTAACAGTTTATCAGAGAGAGAGAGAGAGAGAGAGCATGAGCGTGCAAGCATCACGAAACAGACGTAGGTCCCCAGTACAACCATGTAGATATCAACAGCAATCACCCCATATGCCTTGATGCACATGCTTCTTGAGTTTCACTAGCCAGCCTAGTGATCATGCTGTACCGTAGTCCTTTTGGGGCCAGTTTAAATTGAGCTTTATGAGTTATTGGAACCAAGTAGACCAGTTTAAATTATGAAATGTCCCAAGAGCAAAATATTTGATCTTCATTCATATTGCTAACCATTGGACAGTTGCATTTTATGCACAGAATTGCGCAGGCAAAGGTTTGATTGGATGAGAGAGAGAGAGAGAGAGAGAGAGCAGATTGTGTAGATGACTTGGCTATATTTAGCAGATTGTACTGGTGGATCCTTGAATTGTGTGGTGGTTGAAATTTGTAGATAGCCTATGTAGACTGACTGTCTAGTGGATGACCTAGTTGACATGATGATCTTAGTCAAAAGTTGAAACAATGAGAGAGAGAGAGAGAGAGAGAGAGAGAGAGAGAGAGAGAGAGAGAGAGTTTTGTTATAAATGAAATATGTTTCTAATTTTTGTTAGCTTTTGTATATATTTAACATAGCGCAACATTTACATGCATACACACATACATACATAAATATACATGGATATAATATATAAGCATGCCTTAGTGAGCAACTAGGTTAACATGTGTAGCCATGTGCTTGTTTTTGAATGGTATGGAGTAGTGTAAAAGCAAACACATCAGCCGTGGTAGATATCAAGTTTGGTCAATGGATGAGCAATTGGTGGATCACTCCAAGATATTAAAGGATTGTTGTGAATCGATCGTCGATCCAATGTCTTGTTTATGATTGTCGTTGTTTTGGAGATTCAGATTGACAAATCAACGATGCTTGGAAGTTGTAGTTCTAACGGTACATCAGTAAAATCCTTTTTGTATAGTTTGGCAATAGTGTTCACTAGGTGCTTGTTTTGGTCTCTATTTGGATTACATGGTCCACATTTTGTTATTATGATGCTTTCTCTTCTTCTTCTACTTGGCCCTCATGGTGGTGGTTGCGGTAGGCTAAACTCAAACTACAGGAAATTGATGACGAGATTGGTAGAGTTCGACATGAGCAAAGTACTCTCTTTCTCTCTCTCTCTCTCGCATGATAACTACACAATTCCTGTGCCTACTACACTAGCACACTACTATGCTGGCATATTGTTGTGCAATGCAATTGCACTATTGTGTTGGTGTACACCTTGGGATACATTTCAAGTGGGTTTTTTTGGATGGATGTACACGTCGATAGCAAGAGGGCCAACATGGCCATTCATAAGGGGTTAAAATTTTGGTTGATGGGAACAAGAAGAGGACCATGTATACCATGTATATTGATGGCCATAGGAGTTGTGGGTCCCCAAAATTTCTTTTTGGAAGCATCCTCTCTCTCTCTCTCTCTCTCTCTCTCATTTCATTGTGTGCTGAGAGAGTATCCATGGCAGCTTGTGCTAGCCACCTCCTTAAACGGGTAACCTCTCTATCTCCCTCTCTCCATGGTAGATAGACATCCATACATACATGGCTTGGGATCCTAGCCTCTTTCTCAAACATGCTCTCTCTCTCTCTCTCTCTCTCTCTCTCTCTCTCCTCCACCCCATGGCAACAAGACTTCCATGACTCCACCATGGAGGCTTGTTTATGAAGCAAGTAACTCTCTCTCTCTCTCTCTCTCTCTCTCTCTCTCTCTCTCTCTCTCTCTCCATGTTTGCTCACCCTAATACATAATCTTCCAAAAAGTAGCACGAGAATGGGATCCCTACAACAAGTAATCTCCTCTCTTCTCTCTCTCTCTCTCTCTCTCATGGTGCACTTTCTATTTTGCACCTTCAAAACTCATGGACCCTGCTATACTTTGTAGGGGAGAAGGAGAGCTTAAGGAGGCGATCTACCATTGCAATGTGCTTAAAACAGGCAAGAGGGAGATTGGATGTAGGTATTGGCTTTGTGTTGAACTATGTATAATGTAGATGTATTTTTCTATATTAGATCTTAGAAAGCTTTTGTTGCTTCCATGTAAGTGTTTGAGATATAAGAAGCTTCAGGTTTTGACTCTTCGTATAGCAAAGGCAAAGTATGGGACTTGCGAATGCGAATTGGCTTCACGAATGAGCAAAGTTGATGCTAACTCACATCGACCTTGCACATTGTGATGGGCCTGAGTGTTGCTTTGCGATTAGGCTTTGATGTAGGAATAGAAGATGATTAAATATCACATCTTTGATGTAGAAATTTACTTTCTTTGCCTCTCATATAGATTTGTCCAAGTCGAAAGACTATAGAACAAGGAAGTGTTTTTGTACTTTTCTTATTTGTAAAAACAAAACTCAATGAAAATGTACTTCTTCCATTTTGAAGCACAAATGTATTGTAGCAATATTCTTTCTTTTATCTTTGGGCTCTCAATGTATGCGAAACCCTCCATTCTCTAGGTTATTGCATTGTCCTTGCATGAGGGATGCTTAGCCAAGGTAGTATATTTGTTTATAAGTGGTTGAGTTATGTGTTCCAATCCTAAAGTAATATATGTTTTATGTATGTGGCCAAGTTTTCTATTCCATTGGATATGAAATCATTTATTTTCCATGTTCGACTCAAGTATGATGTAAACCATGAAAATGCTTATCTTCTATCAAAATGAAGCAAATGTCATAAAAATTCCATCATATGTGCCATACTAAGCAATTTGTTAATCAACTTGAAGCCTTTCTTACTACTTCACCCTTGTATGCCGCATCTAATTTGCATGAAGAGTGCATGCTGAAAGAGCATATGTTGAGGCATAGGTGTAATTACATGAATACTTAGAAATTCAATTACATAAAGCGATGGTGTGACTTGAGAACCAAAGTGTATGATGAGATATGAATGTAATTACATAAAGGCATATATGTAATTACACAAAGACCTTATATATATATATATATATATATATATATATATATATATATATATTGCCTTATTTCCAAGGCAAATTGGTTGGGGTAAGGGCCGGAGCTTTAAGGGGCTTATATTTAATGACTATCCGTTGCACTGCATTGCACGAATAGATAAGCTTTATGCGCAAAAGGTCTATATATATATATATATATATATATATATATATATATATATATATATATATATATATATATATATATATATATATATATATATATATATATATATATAGAGAGAGAGAGAGAGAGAGAGAGAGAGAGAGAGAGAGAGAGAGAGAGAGAGAGAGAGAGAGAGAGAGAGAGATAACTTTGCTAAGACATGTTATTGGTACTACGACTACTATAAACATATGCTTGGGTAAAGACATTGGCAAGGAATTCCTTGGGCACATTTCATGGAGCATAATCAGAGACATATTGATGGAGGATGTGGAGATAAATCATTTTTGGCATTGGGCTTCTTTCATCCATATGGTAATTATCATTCAAAGAGGACATAAATGCTAACATTATCATAGAAAGACAAGGACAAAGGTACCACATTTGAGCTTACTACCACATACAAATGTGTGATGAGACATAAACGTAATTACATTAAGACATGTAATTACTAGAGCACCCAAGTTATAGGATGAGGCATAGATTAATTACATGAATAGAACTTGATGCTGTCATTTTAAGACATGTAATTACTGGAGCACCCAAGTGTAGGATGAGGCATAGATGTAATTACATGAGGCTTTGATATCAAGTTTAACCAATTGTCACATGTGGCAATGATAGTGATAAAATCTATACACATATATAAGAAGAGACTGAGAGAGCACAAGGACTAGGGTTGTTGGCCCAAATTGATGTATATTGATCTAACCAACTCAAGGAAATACATGAGTACAAGATTTTTTGACATGTAAAGCTTCTTTTAGTTTAGCATTTTGTTTGCCATGTCCCAAAAGCATCATACAAGTCTCATATTAGTATGTAGAAGTCTCTCATTTGTTCTGTAATTTTATATCTACAATCATGGGAGTACAGTCTATTTCCTTCTATAATTGATGGAGCATGAATGCTTTTGTAACTCCTCTTCTTTAATCGATGTGGTTTTGTTGATGAAGATTAACAATGATATCATTAATTATGAGAATATGTTCTTCTGTGATATATGGGGTTTTGTTAATGAAGATTAATCTTTAAATTGGTTTTAAGAGGAGGTGTTTTCCACATGTTGGTTTTAAGAGGTGTTTTAAATTGGTTTTAAGATTAATCTTTAAATTGGTTTTAAGAGAAGGAGTGAGAGAGTATTAACCAAAAAGGTCCCACACAAGGAAGAAAAAAAAGAGGGGATCAATTTATCAAGTTTTCACATTAGTTTGATACATTGCAAGCCTTAAAGATAAATACAAACAAAAATTCTCAAACCAAAAGTGAGAAGGAATAAAGAGTGATGACAACGTAAGTAATAAGGAGAGAGAGAGAGAGAGAGAGAGAGAGAGAGAGAGAGAGAGAGAGAGAGAGAGAGAGAGAGAGAGAGAGAGAGAGAGAGAGAGAGAGAGAGAGAGAGAGAGAGATGCAATTGACCACAAACAACTTTTGCAACACCAAGGTAACATGTACCAAAAAAAGTTTTTACATGTTGTAAATGTGATTAAAAATGTGGTCCAACATATGTGCCTAAGTAAGCACAATCATGATCAACTTGAAGCCTTTCCTGCTTCTTCCTCCTCACATGCCTTGTCTAATTTCCCTTACATTGTAACCTTAATTTTCTTAGGAGGCTTTGGGAGAGAGGGAAGCCTCCTTAGTTGTGCTTTCCACCTCAAAACTTTCTTGCAGCAATCTAACTCAAAGAATGGACGTGCCACCCTAGCTAGCGAATTCCAATGCAATCTAAGACAATTGGCAACATAAATATTGCCAACCATTAAGGGGAGAGAAAGATGTACACAACTCACACGAAACCCTAGAGAGCAAGTCTATATGATATTCAAAACAACTCACAACTACTACTACCATAGTGTGGCCTTTCCCAAATTTGCACATAGATGTTGCCCCTTTACCATGTTTGGAGATGAGAAAACAACTTGTTTTTAAGCATGCATGCTTCTTATAAAATCAACACAATGACCCCTCCCTTGCATGCAACAATATTATATCAAATATTGTCTCCATTTGCCAAAAGTCTGCACAATAACTTGACCTTTGTTTTTAAAGCTTTTTCCTTGATGTTCTTGCATAAAAAATCAAATTCTAATGTAGAAGTATAAAATTCTAGTCCCAAGTCTAAACCTTGCCCTTATTATCCATATTTAATATTTAAACTCAAAGTTTTTCACTAATCTTCAAAACACCCTGATTATTTAAATGTGCAATTTTCCCTTGCACCTAAAATAATCAATTAATCTTTGGTTCAACTAATGGATCTCCCCATGTATTGTACAAATTATGCAATGCATTGCTTGCCCAAAGAGCTAGAAGTTAATCACATGTTAATCTTGAGCTTGGAAAAACACATCCCTCTGACATACCCTTCTCTTGAAAAAAGCAAGTGTCCTTGATTGCATGAGAGTGTGATGACCAAAAGGCATCTGAAACTAAAGTACATGGAAGCAAATGATATTTACAACATTGCACACCATTGTTGCTAGATGTGCCCATACATGTATTTAGACTATAGCTACCAATATACTAAAACATACAACCAATAAATGGTGTAAGAAAGAGGAACTTTTGAATAGCTATAAGCAACAAGTTCTCCTAGATGATTTTATATAGTAGGCACCCATTTAGTTGTGATTCACAATATTCTTCCATCTAGGTAATATGTACATGAGTCATTAGCTAAATGAAAAGCTATCCTCTTTTGAAGATTTGTCAACTTAAAAGATAGAGGCAAAGAAAATAGGCCTTGTCAAAGCTTTGCATCAAGGAACATAGTTATAATAGCTACATAAATTAAGGGTTACAACTTGTCTCTTGTAACCTTTGCTTATACACATGTGCC
Source organism: Lygodium microphyllum (assembly GCF_053477565.2). Classification (NCBI taxonomy): domain Eukaryota; kingdom Viridiplantae; phylum Streptophyta; class Polypodiopsida; order Schizaeales; family Lygodiaceae; genus Lygodium; species Lygodium microphyllum. Next base: position 127,757,440 of record NC_141137.1, on the reverse strand, counting down.
ACATCACCTTTATGTATACACAAGAACTTTACCAAAAGTGACTGGTCATATTGTAGTGCTTTAGAGTTTGTATAGGGTGGTTGGATTCTCTTCTATGTGATGAAGAGGTTTTGTAGATGACCAATGAAGTAGCTTATAGACTTCAACTACTAGACTATTGATGATTCATATTGATTTTCATGTGAATCTTCTTACACCCTTTCAAGGATATATGCTAGAGGTTTTGATTGATGAGGTTTAGCTTGAAGTTGAAGAATTAGATGAGAAATTATTACAAAAAGAAAATTTGACACATAAGGAAAGGAGGATAAGAGGTTAAGTTTCTTTTTGTTATTCGTGACATTTTAGAATTATTCACCAATGAATGTGAAGTGGATGGAGGAGTGTGACTTAGCAAATTCACCTCACTTATTACAACTTTACCTAGAGACTCCTTAGTTAGATCCAACTTTTGTCAAGGATCCTTTAGGCTAGTAGAGCACAAAGATATGGAGCATGGCTTGACATCCAAGTATTCTTTATGGTTGCCCTATGTTTTTGGAGTCCTAACCTTCCTTTCCAAACTTGAATCATCCTTGTGGATCTATATCATAAATGATAGACAAAAGCATGCTATTAGACTGAAAGATGTTCATAAGGAGAAATATAATCAAATGGATCGACTTATTGAACATATGTAAGGCAAACCACTTACTAGCTATGCTTACTCATTGTCTACCCTCAATAGGCAAAGGGGCACAACAAACTTGGTACCTTTTGACATATGATACAAATCTCTTCCAAAGGAATCCATCTTTTGTCTAAAGTTTGCCAAAGAAAGTCTTAATTACTTTCATTATATCATTAATATGTTTATTCCTTGAACTCTATGCTCAGCTCCTTTATAACACCAAAGATAACCATGCATAAAAGGGAACTCATCTTGAAAATTATGGTGCACAAGTTCCTAGTGTTTAAATAGTTGTTCAAAGATGCATGCATAGCTGTACTCATTTATGTCACCATTGTCCATCTTGTAATAGAAGGAAATTGTTTTGACATGCATCATGATTCATAGTAGGCAAGAAAAGGTTTTCTCTCAACTTATTACATGTTGCAATTTTCTTTGTGCCCCATATGGCACCATACCAGCATTTGGAATTCTTGCAACACCCAAAACATGGTTTCTGAAAGACTAGTCCTAGTTACTTGTGCACCTTGCATACTAGCAATGCAATGCACTGCACCTTGTCATGCATCACACTCAAAAAACCTAACTACAAGTCAAAGTTCATGTATATTTCATTCTATGCATTGAGATGAATGACTCCAAACGCATTCACTTGCATCTCTTGCATCCTAGTTTGAATACCATTGTGGTCCTCAAGTGGCGCATTGGAATAGTTTGATGTTCTTGAATTGTTTGAATTATTTCTTGATCTAGCCAATTCAAGACTTTGCCCAATAGTAAAATTCTACAAAGAAGTACCTTGGATAGTAGGTATACATGAAGGAAATTCAAACATCTACATATGCTTTTCTTTTTGAAGGTCTAAGCACACCAAGCCACCATAATGGGAGCTTGGCTCGCTCCCACAAAATATGTTCCATTCTCCTATCCCATCCTTGATCAAATCATGCATATAGTGAAACTAGGGATTTCAATGTGTTTGATGCATGTTTGAAACAATGGATTTTGGGCAATGGATACATCCCTGATAGTCAATCTTAGCACTATTGGATCTTCATCCTAGACTCCCATATGCCATAGGATCTTCCTTAACAATACTGCTTCACATGTAGCGACACAAGCTACCTTGTACTCTGCTTCAATAGAAGACAATGCCATTGTTGGTTGCCTCTTTTACCAATCCAAGAGAAGGTTTTTGAACCTAATGAGAAAAATATCTAGAAATTGACTTTTGGATTTACTATCACTTGCCTAATTTGAGTCATGGTTCCTCAAATAGTGTAGCAAGCCCAAGACTGTCATTTCAAACTCGAAGCTCAAAGCCTTTCAATTCTAATGGATCATATCTTCATAATCATGTGTGAGAAGGCCATCCACATATAGGACAATCACTATAGAATTTTCACCATCCCTATAAATATACAAGTTTACATATGAGATGTTTAAGCTTAAAAATGACTTATTTATATGTTGATACCATATTCTAAGGGCTTAATTCAACCCATACAATTCCTTTTTTGGCTGACAAACTTTATTCTTGGAATGGGGTGCCTCAAACCCTATTGGCTAACCCACGTACACCTCCCCTTGAGGTCACCATTCAAGAACGTTGATTGAACATCCATTTGATAAACTAGCCACTTCTTGTGAGTAGTCATTGCAAGTATTATGTGTATAGTGGTCATTTTGGTAGTTGGAGCGGATGATCTTTGAAAATCAAACCTTTCAATGTGTAAAATCCTTGTGTGCAACTAGTATGGCTTTGTATTTTTCTAAGCTGCCATTAGCCTTGTACTTTATCTTCCAAACCAGCTTACTATCGATGATCTTTCTCTTTTCTGGCTGATCCACTGGCTCCCAAGTGTCATTCTTCATTATGCTATCATACTTAACTTATATAGGTGCTCCCCATGCTAGATTGATTAGTGTATCTTCCAATTCTATCTACTTTATTACTGTAATATTTTCACGCAATAAAAGTTAGTTGGTTAGTTTGAAAATTAGTTAGCCAATTAATAAGTTAGTAAGATTACTAACTAAAGACTAACTAAGGTAAAAACCAACTAACGTTAATAGCTAAAAAAATTTATTTAATTAAAAATATATATTTAAAGAAAAATCGAGAGTTGTAGTCCAATATTTTTCTCGGATTAACAATGACCATAACCACCCTTCACGGAAGTTACAACGTGAACGAGAGTAATGAGCCATATTAATCACTAGTGTTAATATATATAGTATGGATGGTCAAAAAAGTATTGGATTTTTGGAAAAAAAATAGCATATTTTAGATATTATCCTAAAAAAATAGAACTAGATATCATTTAAAAGAAAAGACAAGTGATGTTTTAGTTAGTTTTGGAGATTTTATAAAAAGAAAAAAGATAAAGAAAGTGATTGGCGAAATCACGCGCGCCGCGATCGCAGTCTACAAGCAATAGACAGCACTTTGAACAGGGAGAGAAAGAAGGAGTGATCTGAAAGCTTTTCAATCAAGTGTCTTGGAGTTTTACCCCCCTTTTGGAGCCAACGGAACCATACGATTTATGATCTGAGCATTAGATCACTGATTCTTCCAAGAGACCCTCTACTTTTGTTTTTAGCCTCATCCCCTCTTCTCTAATTCATTATAAATATGAGGCATGGGGAGACACAAGGGAGCATTAGGAGACCCCAAGAGGCTACGAGAGAGAGGTAGAGAGAAGGATAACCCTCCAAGAGATTGAGAGAGAGAGCTTCACAGAGAGAGAGAGAGAGAGAGAGAGAGAGAGAGAGAGAGAGAGAGAGAGAGAGAGAGAGAGAGAGAGAGAGAGAGAGAGAGAGAGAGAGAGAGAGAGAGAGAGAGAGAGAGACCCCGAGAGGCTGCAAGGGAGAGAGTTAGCTCAATTCTTCCCTCTATCTTGATCATTGACTTAGCCATCTTCTCTTACCCTCTCCCATCTCGAATCTATTTCACCTTCATAATCTCTTGAGTCTACCTGTGGGGATGATGGCCTCCAAGCGAAGAATGTCGCGTGCGGATGGCAATCCTACAACCAGCAATGAAGCTTCGGGTGAAGGCATCACTGTCAATCCAACTGCGGTACCGATCGTAAGTAATGTATTTCTGAATTGATAGATGCTTGCTTTGCTTCCCGCATGAGATACATTAGGCCCATGCTATGACGTACGAGAATAGGTCATAGGAAGGGATAAGCCTCTTTTCACATATTCGAAAGATGGAGTTTGCAAAATGCATGTATTAAGGGAAGTTAATTACACTTAGTTGCGTATGGCTTATTTGTTGATAGAGCAATTGGTCAGGGGTTATGAATAGCATAATCATAAAAAGAATGACATTAAGAATTGTGCATACAAGTATTAAGAAAATTTTGCATAGAAATCGCTCTTTGATCCCAAGGGGGAGAGTAAATATACGATGGAATTATTATTACGTCTATTCTTGTATTGTTTGGGAAAAATAAAATTAGTTTTGTTGGTTGATTGAACAACACCCTAAATGTTTTATTTCAATCAATTGATTGTTGCATTGTAATTTGGATAAATATTCCAAGAGCTTGTGTTTGATGGTAAACACATGGTAGGGGTTTGTAATGACAAGGCCATGAAAATAAAGGAATGTTATTCTTGGAAGATGATATTAGGTTGATTGCCTTGATTATGCTTGATTCTTAATTGGAATAATTACATAAGGATATTTTGCGTGGATGGATCATCTCCAAGGTCATGTCGCATTTCAACCCGAGAGGGCATTGCTCGATTCACAAGCTGAACGTTGAGTGGTGACAAGGCCAACCACAGAAAGTGTGTCTCACTCCCAGGTTGCTTGGGTCAATGGAGCTCTAAAAACCCCTTGCCGAGTCCGGAACGGAGTTGTAGACTGTTGTGAGCCCAACGTCTAGGGCATTGGAAGATCCTATTTTAGATAACAGATGGAAATTATGGTGCCATGTGATTTGGATCGGGTACTTCTGTTGGATAGAAGGGATACATAATTCTCCTGTATGGATAGGAGACAAAGATTAACTTGAAGATAAGTTAAGGAACTTGTTTGTCAAAAGGACTGCTTGTTTTGTTTTCGTATATGTGTTGTAAATTACGCGAACGAACCCTGTGCCCTAAAAGGCTTAATTAATGAAGTTGATTTTTAAATGTTGCACATAAATGTGGTAGGACCTAATTAGAAAACTAAAGCTATCAAGGAAAGCAGGTGGACAGAATCCTTGACGGGTCTGTCCTATGGCAGGGTCGTCCCAGAGAACTAGGAGGCTTCTCATAAGGATTTATCACCATTTGACTTTAGGTATTGTTAAGTTAGAACCTGATTCTTACTGTTTTAGGGGAGCGGAGTGGGACTATGCCCTACGGGTAGAGAGGTTGAGTGGCGCATCCCTCTCGTTTTCCATTCTCTTTGAACCAAGTGCGGTATGGGTTTGCTTTGAATTGGGTATCTCTGCGTAAAGTAGGATGTCTAAAACCCGATGCTAGAATACTGTTAGAAGACCTTGGCCCTAGGAATCTCGATTTCAGGTTGATTGTAGTGGGTTTGGCCGTGAATGTTCTGTTGCGAGGCAGACTTGGGAAACCCTAGGCGACAAACCCCGGAACATTTGTTGGGAGTGCGGTGCGGCGACACTTAGATTCGTTTCTCAATGGACCGCTAAAATGTGCTTAGACTGGGCACGTTACAGTTTGTATCAGAGTGAAACTTCATGATGATGCGTGATTGATTAATATTTGGTTCATAGACATATTCTAAATAAAAATAACCTGAGTGGTATGGCTTGATTGTCAGGCACCTTCTGCACCCACAAATGCTGACATGCAAGAGAAGAAATTCATTCTCAAGCAAATTAAGGCACCCGAGTTTGATGGAGAAGGGTTAGACGTCGCAGCAGAGGCAGAGATATGGATTGAGTCGATGGGTGACTATTTCTCTGCTTCGAGAACTGCCTCTATGAATCAAGCAATGATAGCCAAACTTAAGCTAGTTGA